>NC_034602.1:23390334-23422612 GCF_900095145.1 Mus pahari
GAGAGAGAGAGAGAGAGAGAGAGAGAGAGAGAGAAAGAAAGAAAGAAAGAAAGAAAGAAAGAAAGAAAGAAAGAGAAAGAAAGAAAGACAGGCAGAAAGAAAAAGAATGGTAAGACATTCTTTCACATATTACCTCAGTGCTAGCTAGAAAACCTCTTCTGAAGGCTCTACTCTGGGAGGAAAAGCAGGATGTGATGGCTGCTGCTGTACCAGAGAATCATTGCCTATCACTGCTCAGCCTGCCACGCTGGGGCAGGTGGAGAGCCAGCATCTAACGTGTAGTGAGTGTAAGCTGTGTAAGTGCAGTTGCACATCAGGGTTTAGTAAGTGTGGACTTCAACACTTAGTTTAGTGTTCTTTATAGATAGGAGAAGCAAGGCGAAGGCATGTGGTAGCAGAAGAGCACAGGCCTGGGAGCAATCACATGGCACGGACAGCATGTGTGACAGCCAGGCCAGCACTCAGAGGGGTAGGAGTCCTCTTACCTTGTTCTTTGACAGAAGCTCTGCTGCCTTTCTCCGAGCGTTCCACAATCAGTTGACTTGTAAAGGTCATGAATTCCTGAACACTAGGAAATATAACACATATTTACAACCTTCTTTCGGTCACACTGTCCCCAACACAGTGGAAAGTGACCTCTGATGTTCTCTTGGCTTTATTTATTCCCTCTTAACCTTAGAAACAGTATTAAACCCAATGTAAATGAACATGAAGGTATATAACACCATTCAAGTCACAATTGTGTACAACAAACCAGCCAGAACACCCTATTTCCAGGTGTCTGAGAAATCTTCAGGCTACAGTTATCCTAACATTTCGCTCAAAACATGATTTGGGGGTCCAGTGAGATGGCTCTTTGGATAAAAGCACCTTCTGTCAAGCCAGGAAACCTGAGTTTGACCCCTGGAACCCACATGGTGGAAGAAGAGAAATGACCCTTACAGGTTGTTCTCTGACCTCCATAAGCATCTCATGATGTACTCACACCCACACACAAACACACAGAAAATAAAACTGTGATTGAAATCTTAACAACATGCCTGGGTTCTAGTGTCAAAACAGAAAGCACCTCTTGTTCGAATTTCTAAGAACCAGGATAAATAAAATACACTGCTCTAGAAAAACACTAGTGGTAAAAACTGTCAGGCAGAAAAAAGCATGCCTGTTAGTACTACAGCCACAGGACAGACCCTGGCTGGGAATGCCACAGACCTATTCAGTGAGAGCTAGCTCGGTCTGCTGAAGCCCCGGACACTGTGAAGGAAATGGAAAGAAAGAGCTTAGTCAAGGTAGAAGTGGGAGTCGCTCATATGAAGCTGCAATAGCGGTTTATCATGGCCCAAAGAGAGGAGTAAATCTGACCAGAATAAAAGAATTTCAGGAGATGGTCCAGCCAGAGGACAGGGGAGAAACCTTCAACTGGAGATGCATGATACAGGGCAGCCAGGGCCATCAGTACAAGGCTGGTCATTTTTGAGATGGGGTCCAGGTGGCCCTGGCTGTTCTAGAACTCTTACATAGACCAGGCTGAGAGACCCACCTGCCTCTGCCTCCCAAGTGCTGGGACTAAAGGTGTGCACTACTGTGTCTAGCACTACAGTACTCTTAACTACAGTATCTGAAGTCCTAGCTCTGAGATTTCAAGTCCTTCTAGGTGTCACCCAAATTACTGTGGTGACCTCGATAGTAAAATCAAGACTAGTGTGATAGCTATAAATGAGTTAATATACACAAAGCACTTGAAACACTACCTGGCACATAATATACTACTATTATCATGAGGGAATGACATGGTTAAAATAATCACAAAAATATTTCCTTATTAATCCTCAAAATAGCCTTTGCAATAAAACTAAAAAAAAAAAAAAAAAGATATCTAGAGCAAGACTACAGTCATGTGACTAGGACTATTACTAGTGCACTAATTGTGAGAGACTTTAGTAATCACGGTGACATGAAAGGTAAGAATGAGGGGTCTCACTCAAGTGGAACTTATGTCTCTTTGCTTCACTGCTAGTCATCTGACACTAGATAACGTAAGGGTGTCAAAGAATGAGATGGTAGCACTGTGAAGCTCTGAGAATCCTCCATATAAACAGAAAGAGAAAAAAACGGAAAGATCCAGAGCCAAGTTGGCACGACAGGTTCCATCCCAGAAGAACACCAAGCACAGAGCAGAGGCCAGGGTACACAGAGCAGAGTAGCAGGAAGAGCGGACAGAGCCAGAGATGACTCAACAATTCCACCTTCAGGGGTGCACACTACAGCAAACTGTAAGCTGTGTCTCTGTGTATCCAAGCATCCATATGCCATCTGTGTGCAGCTGCATGTGTACACATGGAGTCTTTCCTCAGGAGCCATCCACCTTGATTAGGATGAAGTTGGTTACGCGCTCACAGAGTAGGCTCAACCAGGAGGCCAGTCATCACGCCCTGATCCTCAGAGGGTCAGTCATCATGCCCTGAGCCCCCAGGGACCAGTCATCATGCCCTGAGCCCCCAGGGTCAATCATCATGCTCCGAGCCCCCAGGGCCCAGTCAACATGCCCTGAGCCCCGGGCCGGTGGGGGGGGGGCGGTCATCACACCCTGAGCTCCCGGGGGCCTGTCGTCACGCCCTGAGCCCCGTCATCTTGTGTCTGCTTCCCTAGCTTTGGAAGTACACGCATGTGCCAGGACACCCAGAGGCTTGTTTGCTTGTTTTTTCCTTTTAATGTATTTGGATCAAACCCAGGTCCTCATGCAGCAAGCAGTCTCCTGAATGAGCTATTTCTCCACTCAAGCTACCTTCCAACCCCTTGGCAAACACTATTCACTATAATCCACTACAACTCATGTCCATCAGCCAATGGATACATAAACAAAACATGGTGTTTACATAAAACTCAAATGTAAACTTAAAATGTATACTGTATACATTTTAAAAGGGAGAAATATTTGGTATCTACAGAAACACCTTGGGACCATTCTGCTTAGTAAAATCAATGGGACACAAAAAGACAATCCCACTTATATGAAGTCGTTAGAACAATCAAAATCTAAGATACAACCTGAACAAGCAGATTTCCCCCCAGACTTTGAGACAAGATGACCACAGGTCCTACCCTGTGGGGTCCTTCTCCTTTTGTGTCTGAGTCACTCCCACAAGACTGGATATCTGTAGAACTTACAATGAAAGCACCCCAGAACCCTTTAAACGCCTATAAGCAATACAAACCCAGTGTGGTTCCTGTCTAGCTACCAGTGTGGACCCTTTCTGATAATCAAGGCCCAAACAAACCCTAAAAAGATGAATGAGTTTGACTTATTGCTGCGCCCGACACCCGATCCTTGAGGAATCAAAGATCTTACTCCTAAAAGAAATACCTCCATACACCTCATATGGAACTGCTGGAAAGTGCTTTGGCCAGCGACTCTCACAAACTGTGGACTGCAACCCCTTTGGCAAACCTCAATCTCCAAAAATACGGATGCCTAACAGTAGCAAAATTACAGTCATGAAGTAGCCACGAAAATAATTTTATGGTTGGGGGTGGGAGGGGTCCCTCAACACGAGGAACGGTAGTAAAGGGTTGCAGCGCAAGGAAAGAGAGAACCACGAAATATCAAGGTGGCTGTTAAGACACCAAACACTGGGTAAATCACCGGGTGCGAGGCGGTAGTCATCATACTGATTGCTGAGTCCGGAGATCCCAGATCACAACAGTTGGCAGTGCGTCTGTCATCAATGGCCTTCTAGCCTTTCTACAACAGGACAATACCGTGGAGGGCAGAGCCCTTTCCCAGGGATGCTCACAACTCTGCCGCCCGAGGGAGGCTGAAGCCGTGCTCGCTCTTTGAGAGCCTCGCCTCCCGGGGCTCCGGGTCCAGCCACCCGGGCCCGGCCCACTTACCTGGCCCTCTGGAAGAAACTAAAGGAAGACACGTCGTACGCGGCCTTGAGCAGCACCGCTTTTATATCGCCTTTGTAAAGGACACTGAGGCTGTACAGCTTCATGGCGCCGCACCTTCGGGCCGCCGGTTGGACCTCCGACCCGCTCCCAGGAGCGCGGTCACAGTCCCTCAGAACAGCCGCGGCCGGCTGCTGACGGGGCCGGGCCGGCTTCTTCCTCCTAGCGTCAGGCCCACTTCCGGTTCCGGTGGCGAGTGGCCCCAGCCGGTCCTCCGAGGGCGGAAGGCAGGGTCCGCGCGTGCGCGTGCGCGTGCGCGTGCGCGTGCGCGTGCGCGTGCGCGTGCGCGTGCGCGTGCGCGTACGCGTCGCTAAGCGGCGGGACGCGTCCGCGTCAGCCCGGGTCAGCGCAAGAAGGCTCGGTCTCTGCCTGCGTGGCAGTGCCTTGGTGCACGTTCTCTTCCGGGCTGTCGCGCGGACCCTGGCTGCCGGTGGGCAGTGCTATGCGGTCCCATCGCTTTTCTTTCCCCATTCTGCTACAATAGCAACCCGCAGCTGTCCCCACTCTACTTTTGTTGCAGCCTATATGTAACAGCACCAGGCTAACCAACCCTCGTCCCTGGGTATCCCAAGTACAGACGACTAACAGAAAGGTCCTTCATCCTTTCCGTTGCAGTAATAAAAATCAGAAACGTAACTGGCTGTGGCCACTCAGCAACCCCTGACATGGGCACACTTGTTCGACAAGCCAGGCGGCCAAAGGTGTCAGCCCCATTCACCTGCACTGACACCGTGGCTCCACAGGCGGCAGACGGAGAACCATTTCTGAAGAAAGTCTCTTTATCCAAAATTGTACAAAATTACCAGGATAGTGACCTTGCAGAAAGAGATGTGGATTAAGAAAATTGATAGCAAGAGGCAGACCATGGGCTTCCAACGTGAACAGTAAAATGCTTATCAAACTCCCTTACAGCCACTCTTGGCACCTCTTCCTGCTTTTCTCTGGCTTTACCCAGCCTCCCTTGGTCCCAAGAAGTCTCATCTAGAGATATGCGAACTCCCCAAGCCAAGCTTGTTAATCTACTTCGAATGACATTGTCTTCCCCTGCGTTTCCCCAGCTGTTATCCAGCCTGAATTCAGTCCCAGTACTTCCACACCGCAAAAGTTAGCCCACCCCCCATCTGCTGAACTCCAAAAATACCGTTTTTGTAGACATGTTGCTAAAAGCGATAAACTATCAAATTCCAAGTCCTGCTCATTGCAGATGTTTAACAACAACGACGATGATTATTTGCACCATTATGTTCAATGACAAAAAGAAAGAAAGAAACCCACATGAGAGGTGGAAGGTACCCTTCAGGCTGTTAGAAGCAGAGCTTTAAAGGGAGGTTAAGATCTGAGCAAGGTCTACAGATTAGATAAGAGCACTATATCTTTATTTCCAGCTTTCAGTCACTGCCCTGACCTTATAAGAAAAGTCTCTGGTGTTATGAGCAGAAATAGATGAACACTATGTATACAACTTACTCTGAAGAGGTCATATGCATACATACCTACATGTAAGTATATCTACATCTATGTATAATCTGTGAACACGTATATATTCATTTCTATACATGTATGTATATGAACATATTATACATGTATTAGAGTTATCTAAAGGAACAGAATTGATAGGACATATATTAAGAGAGGACTTAGTAGATTGACTTCAGGATGCTGTGTGTGTCAACAGTGGCTGTCTCACACTGGAGAAGCATAGAGTCTGGTATTTGCGCAGACCACAAGACTGGATGTCTTAGCAAACTTAATCTGGTGCTGAAAGTCTGGGAATTCCTGGAGAGATTGGTCTTCAGTCTACATTTGAATCCCTAAGTTGGTTTAGGTGTAGAAATATGACGGTGACAGGGTAGGTGACCTGGCCAGGCAAAAGCAAGCAAGCGACAACCAAGTTTCCTTCTCCCACATCCTTCTGTATGAATTACCACCAGGAGGTGCTTGCTGCCCAGAGTTAAGGTGGGTCTCCCCGCTGCCTTTAATCTGCTCGAGCAAAGCCCTCAGGGGACTGCCCAGCAGCTCCAGTTGATTCCAGATGCGGTCAAGTTCACAAGCAAGGTTACTTGTCACGATGCCAAAGTCTGTCCTTGTTCAAGAAACCTGAAAGTATGGGGAAGGAAAAGCTTGCAAAAATAAGTCATTGACAAGACAAGCATAGCATCACTGGTGTGGGATGACGGAGCTCTTGTGTCCAGCCTCCCCCTGAGTCCTGAGATGTCAAAGAAAAGCCCTTTTGCAGAGCAGGAAAGATGGCTCAGTGGATAAAGGCATCTGCTGCCAAGCCTGATGACCTAAGTTCGATCCTCTAGCCCCAATGGTGGAAGGAGAGAACCAAGTCCCACGTGCACACATGCGCACAATAGCATACACGTCAGCCCCCTGCATACTCATTCATGCGCATGCATGCACAGTAATAATATTATAGATGATATATATTTATAATTAAAATGTTAAGGGTTTGGGTTTTTGTTTGTTTGTTTGTTTGTTTTGTTTTTTATGTGTATGAGTGCTATTCCACGTTGTTCCCATGGAGGCCAGTAGAGGGCGTCAGATTAGAGTTCCACATGGTTATTAGCTGCCATGTAGGTGTTGGGAACCAAACCTAGAATCTCTGTGAGAGCAGCTAGCTAGTGCTCTTAACCACCGAGTCATCTCTCCAGATCCTAATTTTTGAAAACATATTTGTAATAACAGTGTCTATGATGAAAGACCCAGGTCCTATGACTTTGCCCAGTAGATACAGCAAACTCCTACCTGCTTCGGAAGCTTTGCCCTGCTCACAGAGGTGTTTATCCCAGCTACACAGCAGAGCCCCTAAGAAATCAAGATGGCATTGAAAGGGATTGCCTCTCAGATTTCTATGAGACCAGTTAACAAGCTTTAGGTGTGTGATTATATACTTTTGTGCTAGGAATAGAACCCAGGGCCTCAGTCATACTAAGCAAGTCTCCCCTTCACTGGGATGTCCCAGTGTGCCCTGGACTGTCTAAGCAACAGGAAAGATAGACATGGTCTACCATAGGTTTCATGTCTGTCACTGGCTATGTCAGAACATGTAGGAGCTTTTGGAATTAGTGAAACAGGTTTTTTCACTGCCTTCCCTGCATGGGGCTTTCCCGAAGCCATATTTTTCCTAGAGTCAGCCTTTCCCGACTGAGGACTAGCTGTACTGGACACATGCCAGCCACTTGAAATGGGAATACATGGTCATTTAGGCAGCTAGCTTATCTCATCCATGGTACTTGATGACTGCGGGTCAGCACCTCACGGGAAGTTCAGAAGGGAGGCTTCCGAGAAAACAGAGAGGCAGGCAGGAGATCCTGCAGGCAATCCTGCTCCACAGCCTGCATGGACTTCCCTCAGCCTCAATGCGTGTGGGTCGCACCTGAGAACATTAGTTATATGTTATTTTCAAGCTGTTCTGCCTCTAAGGAGTGGAAGAAAAAACGGTGGTGTTTGGGCTACCTTTATGAGAATGGCCTTTTCATCCTCCTAATAATATTGCTAAGTAGGGTAGATTCCACACGAATGCGCCTAACCCATGGTATTAGCAAATCACGTAGGTGCTAATAACAAATATGGGATGCAGTCAATACAGGGATACAAAATGGAATGTAAGAGCTATTGCTATGAATAAGCCAAGTACACGTTGTACAAGGAATGTTGACGTTACAAAGTGTGGATTTTTTGATGCCATGATAAAAATGTGAATAAAACTGTTCCTTACCAAAAGGAAAAGGAGGAGAAGGAGGAAGAGGAGGAGGGGAAGGGGGGAGGGGAGGGGGAGGAGAGTAGCCAAAACATTCAGGGTGCCATCGGAATGCCAGATATTCCAGACTTAGTCACAGAAGGACTGGTTTGTTTGTTAAATAGGTGCTTTGAGAAGTTTGAGGGGAAACCTGCAGTGACATGTGTGTCTTAGAAATAATAGGCAAGATTCATCCACAAGAATTCGACAAGATGGCTGCCTGAACAAGCCCTGAACATGAACAGCACCAGTAGACCTGCTTACACGGAAAAAAGCAATCTCATAGGGCCTCACCCAAAACATAGACTACAGACAGCTGAGGAATTCGGGCAGCAGGAGAAATTGTGTCTCCCTTTTATGAGCCCCCTAATTGGTTGTCCAATACCAAATGGTCAGCCCTGAAATCATATGCACAAAGTAATACTAGCCTGACTGAACAGATTGTAGTTGTGTGTGTGTGTGTGTGTGTGTGTGTGTGTGTGTGTGTGTGTGTGTGTGTAAAATGATAACAAAGAAGAAAA
Source organism: Mus pahari (assembly GCF_900095145.1). Lineage (NCBI taxonomy): Eukaryota > Metazoa > Chordata > Mammalia > Rodentia > Muridae > Mus > Mus pahari. Next base: position 23,398,549 of record NC_034602.1, read on the forward strand.
GGCCACGTGTTAGAAAGGGAGCAAGGTGGGCGTGGAGGTATGGAAGGAGTTGGAAGGAGGCGCGAGAAGGGGGAAGTGATGTAATTATCTTTTAATTTATAAAAAATCAAAAATAAAATAGACAGAATAAAATGTGGAGGAACATTTTTAATTTTACCACTTGGGTGTGGAAAAAGCTTTCTTCAACAAAAACTTAATCCCTCAGATAAGAAAAGACAAGAATCCATGAAAGTGGATAGATACTTCTGTATGATGCAAGACACTATTTATCAAGTTGTAACTTGAGCAGAAACTTGTAACTTGAGTTGTAACTTGTTGGGAAACCCAACACACTTGGCAAACAAAAGATTACTAGATATTTTAGATGAAATATAAAAATACTCTCCACAACTGATAGGTAGGAAACAGTTCAATAGTAACATAGTTATTGGACAAATAATCCTTAAAAGAAGAAATCCAGAGGAATAGCAAGTTAGGGGAAGAGAGAGTGTGTGTGTGTGTGTGTGTGTGTGTGTGTGTGTGTGTGTGTATTTATAGCCAAAATAGATGATATACTTAAATGAACATGCCATTATAAAGCCATTATTTTGCATACGGTTTACATATGCTAATGAATACTTTAAAAAAAAGAAACACTGGGATTGGAGAGAAACACCTCAGCAGTTAAGAGCACTGACTGCTCTTCCGGAGGTCCTGAGTTCAATTCCCAACAACCACATGGTGGCTCACAACCATCTGTAATAAGATTGGATGCCCTCCTCTGGTGTGTCTGAAGAGAGTGACAGTGTACTCATAATAATAAGATAAGTAAATAAATCTTTAACAAAACAAAACCCCATAATTCCAACAACAGTTATGCCCTAGTCTGAGGCTTCCGGGCATAGCAATAGAAACACACAGAGTCCCATGCAGTGTGGAGCCAGTGCAGTTCAGGTCCACCATTCCAGGTCAGGTTTCAGACCAAGAGAAGGGGAAAGGAAGGGAAAAGCAACAGGAAGGTCCCTTCAGGCTGGCAGCCGAAGATGCTTTTCCTGTTCTTTTGGTTCTCAGACCTAGAGGGCTCTGCTCCTCAGTGTGATAGGCACTGAGGCACTGACCTGGGAACTAAGCAGGTGGTAAGGTCTACCAGGCTGGCAGTCACTGCGGTGACAGGGTGACAAAGTGGTCACCATGGTGACAGGAGTAGAGAGGCCTTTGGCCATCAGTGCCAGTTTTCTGCATGGTGGCTCTAATGAGAGAATGGTCACCATAGAAACCACAGGCCCTCCCAGGAGCACAGAGGCCCTGACAGGAGACATCTACTCCACACCTGGTTGGAACAGAAGCACCGACTGTGACTGAGCCCAGAGAAGAAAGCTGAGGTGTGAGGGACAGAGTTACCTGTTGCCTCATTACTCAAAAGCCATTCCCAAGCCACCGGAGGGAGAGACCTATTTTGCTGAGTCCGGCTAGAGGCCATCAGTTCCTCACAGCTCAGCAGAGCTGGAAGAAAGTCAGTCAACACTGAGGACATTTCCCCAGAACCACATGGCTCCTCCTGGAGACCACTGGGCCTGAGGAGGCCTTGGTGGGGAGGGGTCCAGAAGTGAACAATGAAAAAGAGGAAGCTGTGGCTTCAACCAGCCTGAGGTGGACAGCGGCGGTGCTCTCTGAGGTCCGGTGCCGGCTGTGACTCTGTGGGAGAAGCCTGGGCTACTTCTGCTTTGGGAAGCTGTGGTGGGGAACACTGAGGGGTCCCAGCTCACCTGGGCTGGCGGCTGCGCAGATGCTGGATGACAGAGCCAGGATGGAGGCCACCAAGAAGGAGAAGGTATCTACCTCAGGAAGCATTTTAGAAGTATCCGTTTGCATGTCCCCAACGCTCACAGGTTTGGCTGCCACCTATAAGTGTCTGTACGTCAGAATTGGCTTTTATCTTTAAGGAAGATGTGGCTGAGGGCCCTTGTGGGGCAGAAAGATCCCCACTCCCTGGACTGGTGTTGTGATCCAGCAGTGGAGTTGTTTAGAGGTCTGGGAGGCAAGTCTGTGGAGAGACTCTGAGGTGGTGACGGTGGTGGGGAGCAGAGATCCTCGTGAGTGTCTTTTGGGTGTCTGAAGCATCAGTGGGTCAAACCTACTGCCTGATTTTGAGAATATACTGAACAGCTACTGCAAGCCAAAGGCCGCCTCCTGCCCCCTCCCCCTCCTCTTTCCCTCCCCTCCCCCTCCTGGCAGGAAGCACTTCACAGGGGCTTTGAGGGTTGCTGCTTCCTAATAAGAAGCATAGGGCAGTCTCCTTTCCCACAACAGAGTTCCAGATGTCAGCGCTGGCCCTGGGCTGAGCAGTGAGCAAGGAGAGATATGAGGACTGGACACTGGCTGGGAACATGAGCAGAGAGAGCACTCATCTCTCCCATTCTGGAGTGAGCAGGATTCAGTCATTTTGGGGGCACATTTTCCCCCTGGCTTGTCTCCTTTGTGTGAAATGGCAAGGTCAGCGTAAACACCCTCTAGCCTGCTTCTGACAGAGCTCATGATGTTAGGAGAATAACAGCCAGAGCCAGCCTGAGAGAGCCCACATGGCACAGGCAGGGACAGGCCAGGACCCAGCCAAGTCCCACATGTGCCTGCTACAGGTACTTCGGTTCAGCTAAGCTAGGCCAAGCAAGGACCACTTCATACCATCTGGGGAGAAGAAAGCAGGTGTCTAGTACAAGGTAGCTGGAGACAGGAAAGGGGGACTTGTTCAAACTGGGAAAGCAAGTGTGGAGTGTCAGCATCTGTGTTCCCCTGCTTCCGGGTAGACAATTACTCTCTGCAAGAAAGGCATGGCCTCCGCTTGAGGTCTGGGTCTTGCCTGCTAGAAGGGAGATGGGCCTTCTCTTATACACATCTCCATGTCTCCTGTTTTTATTGTTTTGTTTTGTTTTGTTTTGTTTTGTTTTGTTTTGTTTTGTTTTGTTTTGTTTTGTTTCTACCTCTCCTCTTCAGAGACCTGCAGGGTCACCTCTCCTTGTAAGCCGCATTCTATGCCCTGCCTTCTCAGGGGTCCTTTAGGAGCTCTAAAGAGTGTCTAAAGCACACACATGGGTGTGTTGGTCTGTCTAGTGTGTACATCGGGGCCCCTGGCTTGGCCAAGCTAGGCCCAGGTGGACTCTAAGTAGCTAACTTAGCAGGAAGCTGCCCGGAGGACTGGAGTCAGATGGGTTAAATGAACTCCCGCATTTCCTCCCCAGCCCCATCAGCTTCCTGGCCCTTGTTCTTAATTCCATTGGCTGCGTGTTGTCAAACCTATATTTCCCTGTAGCCTCTGCTACTGATTTGCTACATCTGGGTCCTGCCCAATGGAGTCTTCTGCAGCCACAAGCCAGATCTGTGCTTCTCTCTTACCCCCCATTATGTCTGTCTCTGAGGGAGGTGATGTCTGGACCTCAGCGGGCAGACAGGCCAGGCTGAGGCTGGAGGCTGTTGCTTGACCTCTTTGGGCCTATGATTGATCACTAATTGATCAGAACAGTGCTGTTTACTTCCACCAGCTGCTGAGAGGAGGAGGGAGAACTGCCTGTCAGAATGGTCAGCTGCTGGGCTGACAGCCGCTCTGGGCAGATGGATAGACATGCTAGAAATGCAGGCACCGAGCTCGCCAGACCTATAGGTCCTCCCATGTGTAATGAGAGGTGTTGCTACCAGGACAGACTGTCACAAACCTAAGAGCTTAAAACAACAGACTTGTTAGGTTACAGTTCTAGAGTCTAAAATGGATCTCTGAGGGTTAGAATAAAGGTGTTGACAGAACTGGCCCCTCCTGGGCACCATAGAAGAAGCCATTTCCTTTTCTTTCTTTCTTTCATATTTTTTTTTTTTTTTTTTTTTTTTTTTTTTTTTTTTTTTTTTTTTTTTTTGGTTTTTCGGCCATTTCCTTTTCTGTTAAGCTTCTCTGCCCAGCCAAACTCCTGGGCAGCTGCATCCTTCCTCCCATATTCAGCAATGGCCTCTGCATCTCCCTCACCTATGCTTGAGCATCACATAATCTCTGTCTCTCCTGCCCCTTCTGATAGCACCGGCCCGAACAGATAATCCAGAACCATCTCAAGTCACTAACTAAATCACATCTGAAAAACCTGTTTTTACCACATAAGATTTGCAGGCCCCCAGGGCTGGGACATCTGTAAGAAGTCATGACCCTGCACCTTATATCGTACTGTCTGCCACCTCAAGATCCTCCCTCAACCACAAGCTCTTCCCTGACTCGCCGTGCGGTCCTGTCGCCCTTATACATCATTAGCTCCCTGGATCTGAGAACATTCTCTTGTCAGCAATGGATATGGTCAAGTCTGTGCCACACCCCCTCCCGAAGTGTCAGTTTACAATCTCATTTACCTGTGGCCAACTGCAGTCTAAAGATACTATGCAGAAAACCCCATAAACAAGTTAATACTAAGTTTCAAAGATTTACTTTTTACTTTTAATTGTGTACTTATGTTTATCTGTGTCTGGGAATGTGCACACACGAAGAGTCCTAGCCCTCAGAGTCTAGACTCCGATCCCCTGGAGATGCCGTTGTGAGCCATTGACGTGGGTGCTGGGAACAGAACTCTGATCCTTTGCAAGAGCAATATGTACTCTTAAGTGTTGAGCCATCTCTCCAGCCCCCAAAATCAGCTTAAAATTGTATGTTGTCCTGTGTAGTAAGATAAAACACCTCACACCCCTCTTTTGTAAATCATACTTTGGTCCAGTGCATCCACTATTTACTGGACAGTAGTGCATAGTATATATGTATCCACAATTTACTGGACAGTAGTGCATAGCATATGGTGTATCCAGTATTTACTGGACAGTCGTGCATAGTATATGGTATACCCACTATTTACTGGACAGTAGTGCATAGTATATGTGTATCCACTATTTACTGGACAGTAGTGCATAGTATATGTGTATCCACTATTTACTGGACAGTAGTGCATAGTATATGATGTATTTACTTCCTGCCCAAGAGCTGTTTAGAAGCTGTCTACATTATCAGGTTGATCAACAAATATCACAACCTCCTGTTCAAGTAACATCTGTCCAGTAGCCTAACTGCTCCTAGTGGCATCTGCTCGCTCCGTTTCATGATTCAGGCTCTCATCACCTCCCCTCACAGGAGAAGTGAGACAGCAGAGCAGTATATTTTAAAAGAACACTTATCATGGAATACTGTTAAAATTACTGTTTTATTATTAATTATTACTGTTAATCTCTTACTATGCCAAATTCCTAAACTAAAGTTCATCATGGGTATGAGTATATAGGAGAAACATTGTATAAGTGGGGTCCTTTGTCTCCCAGATCTTTAAGCATCCACTGAGGGTCTTGGAATGCATCCCCCGAAAGGAACACAGCGTTTTTTTGTTGTCGTTTTGTTTTGTTTTTGTTTGGTTCATTGGAGATTTTCAAGACAGGGTTTCTCTGTGTAGCCCTGGCTGTCCTGGAACTCACTCTGTAGACCAGGCTGGCCTCGAACTCAGAAATCCACCTGCCTCTGCCTCCCAAGTGCTAGAACTAAAGGCGTGCGCCACCACTGCCTGGCACACACAGAGTTTTAATGAAATCCTTATATTTAAATATAAAGTAAAGCACGTGGAGGATGGAATTGAGGATAAAGGAACATGGTGGGTTGTGCTCAGACCTGTCCTAGGTCACAGCTTTTGCTATTCATACAAGAGTCTCGTGTGCAGCCCGGTGAGGCTCGGGGCTGAGTGTGTGAAAAGAGGGTGCTTCCGCCCTGGGCGGGTGTTTAGTATGTGGGCCAACAGGATGCACGCCCGCGGCCTTCCTGTCCAGCGCTGCCTTTATGAGACGCTTGCATGGGGAAGACTCAGCAGGAAGGCACATTGTCCTTTGGTTGAAGGCACATTGTCCCTTCGTTGTTTGTCCTTTGAGGGCTCTGAAGCAGGAAATACCTCCAGGATGTATGAAGTCTTCCAGCTCCTGAATACAGGAGAAAGATCTACTGATGCAGAATCCATGGAGACAGGAGTCAACTGCCTACCACCTGGCCTGCTCACATGAACAGCCTTGGCATTTGACTCTTTGTGTGTGCCACGGATTCTCTGTATTCTTCCATTGCCAGTGAGGGAGCCTCATGTTGAAGGAAAAATATGTCATCACAGGCAGATTGCCAGGACTGCTCTGGTACTGACTCATTGGGTCATAAAATCAGAACCTGAGGTGAGCATTTGGTATCTGTGGTTTAGGACTCCCCCTGAGGCAGGCCCAGCCTTTTGCACTCTTATATCCACTAGCTACTGGGGGCCCCTGCAAAGGTCAGGGCTTCCAGACTTGGTAAACAAAAAATTAGGACATCCAGTTAGGTTTGCATTTCAGATAAACAGCAAATGTTTCATTCTGCATCCCACGTAGCCCATGGGCACTCTGTCTTCTTTGCCACACTTAAGGAAAGAGTGACCCCTCAAGTCTTCCTGGATGCACTGATGACCTGTGGAGAGCGAGTCTCAGGAGGGAGTGGATCTGGGAGCTGAAGGTGGCCATCCCTGAGCCTTAGGGAGGTGCCATTGCCCAGCAAACACCACGGCATCCACAGAAACATTTGTAATAACTGAGATGGTTATTCATACCTACAGACATGCCCATTATAGACCTTATCAGGTGTTAAGTAATTAGGAGTGTGATTTTTAAAATGCTTTACGTCATGTGTCAATATTTAGTGGCCTGCTGTACCCAGAGAGTGTCTGGTGATAGTTCCTGGGTGGGCACTGTACTCTCTCTCACTTTAACACTGGAGTAATCCTGCCATCAGTAAATTAGCTCCCAAACACATTTTCAAACTGGCTGCAAAGGGGGCTAAATGGATGTCTCAGTAACGTTCTTGCCGAGAAACCATGAGGATCCCAGTCCACAGCCCCGGCACCCAAATAAAAGCAGAGCAGGGTTCCTTACACCTGAAATCCCAGAGCTGGGAAACTGGAGACAGGAGGATACCTGGGGCTAAAGCACAAGTTAATTTAGCCAAGTCAGCAAGCTCTAGACTCAGTGAGAAACCTTGTCTCAAAGAATCCGGTGGCAAAGCCAGTGAGATGGCTCAGCAGAGAAAGGAACTTGTTGACAGGCCTGATGACTTGAGTTTGATCCCCAGAGCCTACGTGATGGAAGGAGGGAGGGACCTGACTCTGGAAAGTTGTTCTCAGTCTCAGGCATGCTGTAGCATGCACAAACACACATGCACATGCACACATGCGCGTGCACGCTCACACACGCACACACACACACTTTTTTTTTTTTTCTGAGACAGGGTTTCTCTGTGTAACTTTGGTTGCCCTGGAACTTACTCTGTAGACCAGGCTGGCCTCAGACTCAGAGATCTGCCTGCTTCTGCCTCCTGAGTGCTGGGATCAGAGGTGTGTCCACCACCACCCAGCTCCACAACATTTTTTAAATGGCTGCAAAAATCCTGAGCATCCAGGAAATCTAAAAGGCCGCTGTGGCTGAGATTGTCTGGAGAAAGTTGGCAGGTAGAACAGATAGCTTCTTCAACACTATTAGGTGAGACACAGCCCACTCTGTTAAGCCATCCGGGAGAACTTCAGCCTCTTGGAAGTGGGCAGAGTGACTTCCATGGACCTGGAGGATTGGATGTCTAGGCAATTCTTGGCTTGGGGCAACTTGGTAGAAAAAGCAAATCTTGGGCTAGGAGAAGGGGTTCTGTGAGCAGATCTTGAGGGTCTAGGGAGGAGCTTGTTGTGGTATGCTGGGAAATGTCCTCCATAGGCTATGTTTGAACACCTGGTCCCCAGCTGGTGGCACTGTTTGGGAAGGTTGTGGAGCCTTTAGGAGGTGGAGCTTCCGTGAAGGAAGTGGGTCACTGGAGTGGGCTTTGCCCTATTTCCTGTTTACTTTCTGATTCCTGAATGTGGATACAATGTGACAAGCCAGCCTGGGGCTTCTGTCTCCAGGCTATCCCAGTCTTGTCGTCCCACAGGGAAGGATTGTATCCTCCTGGGACTGTAAGCCAAGATAAGCCTTTCTCTGTGAATCAGCTTTTGTCAGTGTGATTTTATCTCAACAACAAGAGTAACTCAGAGCTAGTGTTCACTGCTAGGCTCCCTCACCAGCTGTCTGGTCCGAGCCTTTACAGCAGAAGGAACAGAGCAAAAGCCTCCCCTTGGGCTTTTTTCCAGGAAGGCTACTTGCCTGCCCTCTTCTGCATAACACTGGGGTTCCATCCCTCCTTTCCTGCCTCACTAGAGCTCCTGAACTCTCCCCTCCTGATCACCCAGGGTCACCACTGATGCCCACTTCACCTTGTTTTCATTCACTTAGACGTCATCTCCCTGGAGCCTCGACTTGTTAATGCTGCTCTGTCCATTAGGGATGTTGTGCTGTTCCAGATACCCAATTAAACTGAGCACATCTGAAGGTTTGTCCTGTTACCTAGCCAACAGCCTAGAGGCCCGTGGTTTTCAGTCTCAGAAAGGCTCAGCTTGGCTTGCCCGATTCTCTTGAACCTTCCCCTCATGACTGTCAGATGTGCCACAAGTGTCGCAGGCACAAACAAACCAAGCGCCCCAGAAGCATAAGTGTATGGTGGCTCACCCTTTCATGGCTCCAGAGACTGGCCTGGCCAGGGTAGACTAGAGGAACTGAAGAAAAGACACACACATACTGGGCTCCTGGATGGAGAAGCCTCGGCACCCCAGGAGCTCAGGGTTTTTATTATATATAGTTTAGCACAGAGGTAGTTACTGCATACAGATGAACAAGAAGGCAGGTACAGCTAACCTGAGTAGGAGCAGTCTCAAGAGAGGAGCAGCCTTCATATGGTAAATATCCAGAAGGAAAACTACAGTGGATATTTTCTGCACAAACTATCAGTATCCACACATGGACCAGAGGAATACCGCCATTGCTCTGGGGCTTACCCAGGGAAGGCTATTCTGATCCAATGGGGCTGAGACACTAGGGTCCTTGACATAGCAACAACATACATCTACTCAGGACTTCACTCCATCCCTACAGGGAGAGACTTCTGTCACCACATCTCCCAGATACCGAAAGGTCTAGAAAGCAATCCAGCAGATACAGACAGGAAGAACAAATCACACAGGTTTGTGCCCAATGCTGGGCGCCAGAGACCCGTTGCAGGCACATCTCCAGGTTGCAACAGCCACTGGATGGCAGAGCCATTGCTGAGCACTGGGTACTCACAATGGGCCAGGCCTGGGGAATCTGGACCTGCAGGAGGTACAGCATTCTGCCCCCTGGCTCTGTCTCACAGAATACAAAGACTATAACCCTAAATAAAGAGAGCAATATGTGGGCTCCAACAGTGACAGACACCAGCTGATGTTTGGCCAAAACCTCAGATGAAGGCGAAGAGGAACTTTCTCCCGCTGGGGCTTTTGTTTTCAGGAAATTTACTCTCCTATTCAGTAGAGCCTGCCTGAGTTCCAGGAAGCCTTGGCTCTCTTGTTTAGAAGTCTTTTAAGGCTCAGATCGCCTTGGTCCCATAAAAAACGGAAAATCTTGTATGAATGGCAAGATTTATCTTCTAATCCCTGTGAAGTTCTGTCAAATGGTCTGCCTTCAGATCCCTATTTAATAACAATTGGCAGCAGTTTTGAAGGTATGGATTGCTCCTGGAAGGAAGCTAGAAAGAGTCCTTTACCAGCTCCAAAGCACCCATCTCTTGCCCTCCATCCCAGTATCAGAGCTGGGACAATGTCTTCCATGGTCCTAGATGCCCAAAAGCCTTCCCAGGGGACCGGTCTCTAGCATCATCCTCTGATCTTCCTTCTTTTTTTTTTTTTTTTTTTTTTTTTTCCTCCCTCCCTCCCTCCCTCCCTCCCTCCCTCTCTCTCTCTTTTTTTTTTTTTTTTTTTTTTTTTTTATCTTCCTTCTAAATGTACACTATTACTAAAATGAAATCTTCTTTGAGCCAGGTGTGGTGATGCCCACATGTAACCCTAACACTTGGGAAGTGGGGACAGGAACCTCAGGGGTTCAAGGCCAGCCTCAGCCTCATAGTGAGACCTCAACTCAAAAACCTCAAAACCAAAACAGAAAAGCCATCTTTTTAGGTACAGTTTGGTGCATTTGGTCAAATGTAAGCACCAACGCCATCAAGACTCCTGCCATTGAGCTGGGCAGCGGTAGTGCACACCTTTAATCTCAGCACTGGAAAGGCAGAGAGTTTGCAGCCAGCCTGGTCTACAGAGTGAGTTCCAGAACAGCCAGGGCTACAAAGAGAAACCTTATCTCAAAAAACAGAAGACTTGTTCCATCACTCCAAGACCCCCCCCCCCATTGCCTCCTCCATGATAGTCACCCCTGCTGCTCCCGTCCTGGGAAATTTCCGACTGTTTCCTCCTCCTGTAGATTTGCCTTTTCCAGGACGTCTGTAAGCAGGGCAGTCTTTCCTTGCAGTGAGCTTTGCTGTGTCAGCAATGTGCTGGCCTTTGCCCCTCCCCACTGCTCAGCAGCGGCGTCAGCATCTGGGCTGTTCTCAGCCTTGGCTGTCGTGTGTAACGTGCCCATGGACATTCTAGCACACGTCTTTGCATATACATGGGTGACCATTCGGGGAGCAGTGAGAGATGTGTGGAATGACATTGTGTAGGACATTTAGCCTCAGAAGCCCAAGCTCTTTTCCAGAGCAGAGGAGGCCTCTGCCTTTCCCAGGACAGAGTCAGGGGGCTCCGTGGATGCAAGCCCCTCCCCCTCCCCAGTTTCTGCTCATGTCCATGTTTTACATGGGAGCCATCCTGGGACTCTGCAGTGTCATGTCAGTGTGACCTTATGTATTTTTTTGACTAATGATGGTATGTATGCTTTGACATCTATATTGGACATCCTTTGGAGACATTTTCTTTTAAAATTGGGTGTTGTCATCTCATTATGTTGGCAAGGCTCTTTATGTCTTTTAGCCTCAGTCATTTTACTAGGTGTGTGCTTGATAAGGTGAGTGTGTCTACATTGATCCTGAGGGCATAAGTCCACATTTGTTACCATGAACTGTGTCCACACTCTTTCCTCCTATGCCCCATCCCCACCTGACTCATGCTGTGTGATATCCCATGCCCCTGGCTCCTGCTGTGTGATATCCCATCCCCCCTGGCTCCTGCTGTGTGATAATCCCATCCCCCTGGCTCCTGCTGTGTGATATCCCACCCCCCTGGCTCCTGCTGTGTGATATCCCATGCCCCCAGCTCCTGCTGTGTGATATCCCATCCCCCTGGCTCCTGCTGTGTGATGTCCCACCCCCATGACTCCTGCTGTGTGATGTCCCATCCCCAGCATCTCTCCCCATCCCCCTGGCTCCTGCTATGTCATATCCCAGTTCATTTGTCCCTCCTCAAAGATTTGTTTCTTTTGGTTTTCTGATACATGGTTTCTCTGTGTATCCCTGGTTACACTCCTGGAACTCACTCTGTAAACCAGGCTGGCCTCGAACTAAAGCCAGGCACCTGCCTCCAGATTTTGTAGGCAGGCCGATCTTCAATTCTGGGTTCTAGAGACCCAGAGATAGAGGTAATTGCAGAGATAGAGGTAATTGCTCTTCCAACCTGCTGTCACACCAAGACACGTGATGTCCAGCCTCCATACCCTCACATACATTCTCTGATAGACATGGGTCATTCAATCCGTCATATTTGTTCCAAGGCCCTGGCAGGATTTCATAAGCGTATTTTTGAGTTGTTTTGACAATCAGACCCAGGAACTTGTGTAAGCTAGGCAAGCGCTCTGCCCCTGGTTACACCCTTAGCCCCATAAGCATAGTTTTTGTTTAGCAACTGGGCTCAGCATTTGTATAAAGGGGAAGATTTCCACATCACTCCACATTTCAACTCTCAGCTTGTCCTGTCTTCCGCGTTGAATTTTTAAATAAGTTACATTATTTGAAAATCTTCCATTTCTTCTGATTTTTGAAGTGCATTCATGTAAGTCACATATGACTCTCATGAGCCTTCCAAGCTTCTTCATCTAGAACTAAATCCCTTTCTTATTCCTAAAACTGTTTCTTAATGTCTTTTCTGTTACCTTTGATTACATTTGAGCGAGGGAGAGAGAAAGAATATGGGAGAATACATGACGCTATAAGGGTCCGAGATCGCTAAAAGAAGACCGTAGACTTGGAATAGTATCAAAGAGCATATATTCTGCAGAAACAGCCAACATGTGGGGGAGGGGAGGTGGGGGGCCGAATGGCGACCATGAGGGGCGCTCGTTTGCAGGCACTTTTTAAAGCCAGTTAGGAGTTTTCTAGTTGTGGATGTGGCACCTTCATCAGGATTGGTTGAGATTATGTTACGGGATGTTTGTACACTTCTGATTGGTTCGTTCCTCGATGGAGAAATGGTTATCTTACAGGGACTTTCCCAGTGTATGTTGTAAGCCCCTGGCTTGATGTCAGGGCAGTTGCTGATTGGCTGCCCTTTTCTGCTTTTTTTTTTTTTTTTTTTTTTTTTCTGAGAAGCCTGGCTGGCCTAACATGACTGACTGACTGCTAATATGGGGTGAGTTAGGTCCTCTCCACACCACACACATTTGGAGGTCAAAGGACAATCTTGGCTGCCACCCTGTTTGAAGCAGGGTCTCTCTTGCTGTTCACTGTTGCACAGGCCAAGCTGTCTGCCTCAGAGTCATCTGGGGTCATCTCATGTTCGGAGCTTTTACGTGGGTTCTGCTTATTTAAACTTGGGTCCTCAAACCTTTAAAGCAAGTGCTCTGGCCACTGAGCCATCTCCTAGCCTGTGATAATCTAATTTTTAAAAATTTAAGAAAGGTTTATTTATTTTACTTTATGGATAGGGATGTTTTGCCTGCGTACATGTCTGTACCACATGCATACCTGGTACCCACAGAGGTCAGCAAACCACAGTGTGGGGTGATGGGGATCGAACCCATTTCCCCTGCAAGAGCAAGAGGTGTTCTTAACCTCTAAGCCACATCTCCATCGCTGATAACCTCTTTTGTTGGCCTTTTAAACGCCTGGGTTTGGAGTGTAGAGACAGGCTAGGCTCTCCAGTCACTGAAGCTTGTGATTTTGAGACCAGCCCAGCAACATAGTGGAACCCCATTTCTCCCATTTCAAACAAATAAGAACAAAAACTGAATTTGTGTTTGTCCATCAAGCTTACTGTGTTTTTGTGTTTTCTGTATTATTTTCTTATCATTGCTGACTCCTTTATTTTAGTTTTCTTTTCATACACTTGATCTTTACACTTCTCCATTTTCATAGCAGAGTGTCCTGCTGCTCTGTCAGTTGCTTTTCCCGTAATGTATGTAACCAAATAGTAGGCAGAGCAACAAAAGGGAGGAATATTTGTTAGGCTATGGCTACCAGAAATGCAGGGAAATGCAGTCAGTCAGTTGTGGTGGGAAAGTGTGACAGTGGGATTTCTGAATGTGACACTGGGCGTGCACTGGGGTGTAACAGTGGGATTCCTGTCTTTGACACTGTGCATGCGCTGGGGTGTGACAATGGGATTCCTCTCTGTGGCACTGGGCGTGCACTGGGGTGTGACAGTGGGATTCCTCTCTGTGACACTGGGTGTGCACTGGGGTTTGCTCATTTCTGGGCAGACCAGAGAGACTGGGCAGGAATCACAAGCAGTCAACCCACTTCTACCTAAGTCACACCTAAAGCCTCCAGAGACTCCCAAAACAGTGTGGAGAGCAGGGATCAAGGGTTCAAACACAGTCTGTGAGGAACTTCCTACTTTTGGACATTGCTTGACCACTCCACCATTATGCACCAAGGAGACTCTGTGTCTTAAGTCTAAGCCGTCAGAGACTGATGTGTCTCTTTAAACATCTGGAATTGCTTCAACTCCCCTCCCCCATCCCTAATCTACTGTTTCCTCCTACACAGGAGCTTTTAAGAAGAAAAAAAAATCCAGAGACAGCTGAACTCCGAGGAGTTCTGACACAACCAGAATCACAGGAAGGACAGGCTCCAGTCAGATATAGCAAGGACAGGTAGCACTAGAGATAATTAGATGGCAGGAGGCAAGCATAAGAACATAAGCAACAGAAACCAAGGTTACTTGACATCATCNGAACCCAATTCTCCCACAATAGCAAGTCCTGGATACACCATCACACCGGAAAAGCAAGACTGGGATCTAAAAATCACTTCTCATGATGGCCGTAGAGGACTTTAAGAAGGACATAAATAACTCCCTTAAAGAAATGCAGGAGAAGGCCAGTTGTAGTGGTGCACGCCTTTAATCCCAGCACTCAGGAGGCAGAGGCAGGTGGATTTCTGAGTTCAAGACCAGCCTGGTCTACAAAGTGAGTTCCAGGACAGCCAGAGCTATACAGAGAAACCCTGTCTCAAAAAACAAAAACAAAACAAAAAAACCAACCAAACAAAAAAAGAAATGCAGGAGAACACAGATAAACAGCTAGAAGCCCTTAAAGAAGAAACACAAAAATCCCTTAAAGAATTACAGGAAAACACAAACAGGTCAAGGAAACAAACAAAACCATCCAAGATCTAAAAAGGGAAATAGAAAAATAAAGAAATCACAAAGGGTGACAACCCTGGAGATAGAAAACCTAGGAACGAGATCAGGAGTCATAAATGCAAGCATCACCAACAGAATACAANAGATAGTAGAGAGAATCTCAGGTGCAGAAGATTCCATAGAAAACATTGACACAACAGTCAAAGAAAATGCAAAAAGCAAAAGGCTCCTAACCCAAAACATCCAGGAAATCCAGGACACAATGAGAAGACCAAACCTAAGGATAATAGGTATAGAAGAGAGTGAAGAATCCCAACTTAAAGGGCCAGTAATATCTTCTACAAAATTGTAGAAGAAAACTTCCCTAACCTAAAGAAAGAGATGCCCAGGAACATACAAGAAACCTATAGAACTTCAAATAGACTGGACCAGAAAAGAAATTTCTCCAGTCACATAATAATTAAAACACCAAATGCACTAAACAAAGAAAGAATATTAAAAGCAGTAAGGGAAAAAGCTCAAGTAACATATAAAGGTAGACTTATCTGAATTATACCAGACTTCTCACTAGAGACTGTGAAAGCTAGAAGATCCTGGGCAGATGTCATACAGACCCTAAGAGAACACAAATGCTGACCCAGACTACTATACCCAGCAAAACTCTCAATTACCATAGACAGAAAAACCAAGATATTCCATGACAAAACCAAATTTACACCATATCTTTCCATAAATCCATTCCTCAAAGGATAATAGGTGAAAAACACCAACACAAGGAGGGAAACTACACCCTAGCAAAAGCAAGAAAGTAATCTTTCAACAAACCCAAAAGAAGATAGCCACACACACATAATTCCACCTCTAACAACAAAAATAACAGGAAGAAACTATCACTTTTCCTTACTATCTCTTAACATCAATGGACTCAATTCCCCAATAAAAAGACATAGACTAACAGACTGGATATGTAAACAGGATCCAGCATTTTGCTGCAAACAGGAAACACACCTCAGTGACAAAGACAGACACTACCTCAGAGTAAAAGGTTGGAAAACCATTTTCCAAGCAAATGGTCCCAAGAAACAAGCTGGAGTAGCCATTCTAATATCGAATAAAATCAACTTTCAACCAAAAGTTATCAAAAAAAGATAAGGAAGGGCACTTCATACTGGTCAAAGGAAAAATCTACCAAGATGAACTCTCAGTTCTGAACATCTATGCTCTAAATGAAAGGGCACCCACATTCATACAAGGAAGTTTACTAAAGCTCAACACATTGCACCCCATAATAGTGGGAGACTTCACTCTCAACAATGGACAGATCATGGAAACGGAAACTAAACAGAGACACAGTGAAGCTAACAGAAGTTATAAACCAAATAGATCTAACAGGTATTTATAGAACATTTCATCCTAAAGCAAAAGAATATACCTTCTTCTCAGCACCTCATGGTACCTTCTCCAAAACTGACCACAANACAGGCCTCAACAGATACAAGAAGACTGAAATAATCCCATGCACCCTATCAGATCACCACAGACTATTCTTAAATACCAATAAAAACAACAGAAAGCACACATACACATGGAAGCTGAACAACACTCTACTTGATGATAACTTGGCTAAGGAAGAAATAAAGAAAAAAATTAAAGGCTTTTTAGAATTTAATAAAAATAGAGACACATCATACCAAAACTTATGGGACACAATGAAAGTAGTAAGAGGAAAATTCATAGCTCTAAGTGCCTCCAAAAAGAACCTGGAGAGAGCTTACACTAGCAGCTTGACAGCACACCTGAAAGCTCTAGAACACAAAGAATCAAATACACCCAAGAGGAGTAGACGGCAGGAAACAATCAAACTTAGGTCTGAAATCAACCAAATAGAAACAAAAAGAACTATACAAAAAAAATCAACAAAACCAGGAGCTGGTCCTCGAGAAAATCAACAAAATAGATAAACCCTTAGCCAGACTAACCAGAGGGCATAGAGACAGTATCCAAATTAATACAATCAGAAATGAAAAGGGAGATGTACCAACGAGATATATTTTAAAATTCTTATTCTGTTTGTTGAATATTAACAGCTGAAAATATTAAAATCATGTTCTACAAACAAACAAACAAGATACAGCTGAAACCCCAGTGTCTTAGCACTCAGGAGGCAGAGGCAGATCTTTGTGAGTTTGAGGCCAGCCTGGTCTATATGGGGAGTTCCGGTACAGTCAGGGCTATATAGTGAGATCCTGTCTAAAACAAAACAAACAAACAATAAAAAAGAACCCACAGTCTCTCTTATGTTCTCCAAAGACCCTACAGTGTGTCCACTGACAGTTCTCTTTCCTTTTTCTCTTTCTTTTGTTTTTGTTTGTTTTTTTTTTTTTTTTGTCTTTTGGAGACAGGGTTTCTCTGTGTAGCCCTGGCTGTCCTGGAACTCACTCTGTAGACCAGGCTGGTCTCGAACTCAGAAATCCGCCTGCCTCTGCCTCCCGAGTGCTGGGACTCAAGGCGTGCGCCACCATTGCCTCTTTTCTTTTTTAAAAAAAGGTTTACAGTTTCTAGTCCTCTTTTCATACATTGGTGCCACCCCAGAAGATGAGTCTCAGAAGAGTCTCCACTCCCTTTGCCCCCATCCAGTCCCCACTGGCCTTGGCAGCTCTCCTCCCTTCCCCCCAATTCCATTCTGCTGCCCTTCCTGGTATCTCAAGGTCTTTTGCTTCTCATAAAGGCCATGTCATACAAGTCTGTGTTAGGCTCATGCATAATCACAAAGCTCATTGTCCAAATCCAAAGGTAACAACTGGTGTGGCTGTGTACATTTTGACTAGCTTTAGCAGAATGTCTGTGTTTGGTATGTTGCCTTCCCGGGATGAAGGACATTCATGTCCATTTGTTTCCTTGGTAGTAGACACTTATTTAGTCATGAACTTCCTGGCCTGGACAGCAACGGAGCCATTCGGATGACAGCAGTCCTCCAGCAGCCAAGGAGGGGAAGGAAAGGCTGCCAGTTTGAGTTTCAACTAAACCGCCTCTCTTGTTTGCTAGACACTAGACTCCTGGAAGTTAAATATCAGTTTCTAGAAGTTCTTGCTTAGGTGGCCCATGT
The DNA here is from genome assembly GCF_900095145.1 of Mus pahari. Taxonomy (NCBI): domain Eukaryota; kingdom Metazoa; phylum Chordata; class Mammalia; order Rodentia; family Muridae; genus Mus; species Mus pahari. The sequence continues at coordinate 23,416,105 of NC_034602.1, forward strand.
AGCTAAAGCTGGAGAGGAGATGAGCATGACTGCAAAGGATGTGTTCCATATTTCCTGAACACAGTTGTCCTGAGTACTCCAATAAATCTAGGTAGACAGACAGACAGATGGACAGGCAGACTGATAAAAGAAATGTCACTTTTGTAACTCAGACTGAGCACAAACGTGATATGCAGCAAGCAGTATTGAAGGAATGAGTGAGTGATCTCATATCCCGTTCAAATCTCTTGCTGAGCATCAATCAATCCCGCATCCTGTGTTCATTAGGACACGCTTCAGTGCTGTAACCAGTCTTATGAAAGACTGTATTTCTCATCATGTAAGTTAGTGTGGGAGGTCTGACGGCCCAGATTCTCCACACTCTTGGGAACCCAGACTTCTTCAATTCCATGGCTGTGCCTATTCCCTAAAGCCGAATCGCTGTCTGCGTCTAGCCAGGAAGAGGCAGGTAGAGATATTCTCTTCTTAAGCATGTGGACCTGAAAATTGTACAGTCACCCACTTTCTATGGAGCCAGCTTGCTAGGAAGAAGTCTGAGAAAGACATGGCCAGAAGCTCGGCATCATCCCCAGAGGGGACAAAGGGATCATGGCCACAGGGAATGACCTCTTCCGACATCCACTCCTCTGTGTGCTTCAGTTCACAATCCCATGCACACTTTCTTCTCACACATGGAATGCGCATCAACCAATGCAGTTCCTGCATTCAAAGCAAAGTACAGGACCTGGGAGGCCAGAGACAGGGATCTCCATGCATGTAGACAGGTTGTCATCATAAATGAAAAACAAGCAATCCACCATGGGATATGGGAGCTTGGGTAGGGGATCTTCATTAGGTTTCCATCACTGCCAGAAATATTTGGTATAATCAACTCATACAAAGAAAAGGCTGACTTTCGCTCACAGGTTTTAAACTGTCTCCATTTTTGACTGGTTAGTCCTGCTTGAGACTTGTGACACAGTCCTGACATGAGATCACCGTGGAGTGACACGTGGCTAGAAAGTCAAAGAAAGAAGAGGAAGGGCTGGCCTCCCACTCTGTCCCTTACAGTATTTTATTGGATAAGAGAAATCTCAGGACAAGCTTAACAAAGTATACTTAGAATCTTCATTACAGTCAGGTATGGCAGACTACATTACATATTAGAAGAAAGTTGGTGAGCTCTCCTGACCAGTGGTGATTCCCTACAGATACTTAGGAGGAACTACAGTATTGCATCATTCATGAAAAGGTCTGTAGAACCCCCTGAAGCTTTCACCAGGCTCAAAGGAATAGCATAAATTGTGACCAGGGTGTGAAATCCTCTCTTGGCTCCTGCCATTAGCTGACTCTAGGCAGGGCTGTTTTATTTTCACTGTAAACATTGCCTGGTTCCTGCCAGTCCTTTGAAGGTGTTCCTCTGTTTTGTGTCAGACACTTCAGTGGACCTTGCCTGCTGTGACATCTACTCCTTTGTTTTCTGTATTATATAAAACTGATGCTGACTTTGACAACATTACATTCAGACACACACTCTCTCTGTGTCCATGTCTGTTTGTCACCCTTTTTGTCATCAACTCCTTGCCCACCTGTCCAGAACCCTAATTTCCCGCGGATTGAGGGAGGCCAACTGAGGCATTTAGGAACCAAACTTAAGTGTCAGCTTCCATTCAGAAAGAGAAAGCAAGGAAAACAAATGTGTAGCACTGAGTTGTAGCACCGTGCAGGACCTGGGTCGACAGGGCGAGTGTAGACCTTGAGAACACTCAATTATCCTTGGTGGAGAGCTCACATCCTCCCCAGCCTCAGCCCCACCTTTGGAAGGCTGGTGGGCACTCTGAGTGTGCACTGTCCCTTCACGACCCACTCCCCACTGATAAATTATGGGTCCCAAGAATTATCTTTTGGTTTGAATAATCAAAGACTTCTTTTCAAGCCAAGCTTATAGGATTTTCATGAGAAGCTGCCAATGGCTCCTCCCACCCTAGCTTTTAGATCTATCTTCTCCTAACAGTGGGACTTTGAGGCATCTGGAATAGCACATTGGGATAAGAAGTCACAGCAAATTAATGTTTAGCCAGTGTGAGTGCCTTTGTTTAAGTGAGAAACCCAAGCTAACCTTTGCCATGGCTTCCTTGGGAATAGCTCCAGTTTTGGGACAGTCAAGAAATACTTAACTGAGCTGGGCGTGGTAGTGCATGCCTTTAATCCCAGCACTCGGGAGGCAGAGGCAGATGGATTTCTGAGTTCAAGGTCAGCCTGGTCTACAAAGTGAGTTCCAGGACAGCCAGGGCTATACAGAGAAACCCTGTCTGGAAAAAAAAAAAGTGCTTAACTGCCCTGGCACTGTTTAGGTGCCACATGGTACCTGTAGTATGAGCAACTATGCAAGACACCTGCCAGTGAAGATGTCAAGTGAGAGAACAGAGTGTGACTGTGATTGAGGAAGTGAAAAACCTACTTAGGATGAAAAGAGAATGCTTTGCAATCATTCTCTCCTTTACTGTGATGAAACCCTTGGAACCGGAAGTGACAGATCACTGTGAGCCACCTAGTGTGAGTTCTGAGAACCAAATTCAGGCCTCTGGAAGAGCAGCAAGAAGTCCTAATGACTGAGCCATCTCTCCAGGACCATTTCTAAAACTACAATTTGGTGACATTAATTACCAACAACATTGTATAACTCCTCACTACTTCCAAAATGATTTTATCATTCCATTCAGAAACCCACTAACTTCCTATCCCCCACACCCGTAGCAGGCACTACTCCTGTTTCATCATATATCTCTTTATATAAGGTTTATTTTGCTTATTATAATGTTGTCGAGGTTGATCTATATTATGTCATGTATCAAAACTTCACTCTTTTTCATGGCTAAATAGCATTTCCTGGTTTACACAGACACCTTTTCTTTCATTCATTTATCAATTGATAGGTAGTTGGGGTGTCTACCTTTTGGCTGTTGTGAATAGCATTCCTACGGTTAATCACTGGTATGCAAGAATTGGTTTGGGTCCCCACTTCAGGTTTTTAAAAGAGTGTACTTAGGTGTGCAGTTGCTGGATTGTATGGTATCCTCTGTTTAACTTTACAGTGAATCACTGAGCTTGTTTTGCACAGCAACTAAATTATTCACACGTTTGCATGTGCATTTGTGTGCATATTTGCATACACATTTACATATGAGGGACCAAACTCTCTCCTCTGCCAATACTTCATCATGGCCAACAACTCTTGTTATTTTCTGTCCTCCTCGCCCCCCCCCCTTTTTTTATTTTTTNTTTTTTTTGTAGGTTTTTCGAGACAGGGTTTCTCTGTGAAGCCCTGGCTGTCATGGAACTCACTCTGTAGACCAGGCTGGCCTCAAACTCAGAGATCCACCTCCCTCTGCCTCCTGCCTCCTGAGTGAGTGCTGGGATTAAAGGCGTGTGCCACCGCACCCAGCTCTCAGGCCCCTTTTAAAATAACTGTCTTAGTGAGTGTAGGAGGGAACTTCACAGTTATGATTAGCACTTCCTCCAATGAATACCAACATCTGTTTATGTGTTTTTGTCTACTCTGAAATCTTCAGAAAAGGGTCCTATTTTTTCCCCAATATATGGGGTTGTTTGCCTTTTTGTTGGCACTGTTGAGTTGTAAGAATTTTTCTTATTGATAGATGTGAATTAAGCCACTCTTTACTAGAAGCAAGATTCACAAATATCTTCTTCCATTCAATGCTCTCTTGAAGGTGCCCTTCTGCCTAGTGAGTCTGTTGTTGTTTGCTGCCATTGTTATCTGAGAGGTGCTCTCGCTATGTTGCCCAGATTGGCCTTGAACTCCTAGGTACAAATGGCCTTCCTGCTTCAGTCTCCTGAGCCTCCAGGAGTACTGAAACAGGCCACTATACATGGCTCTAAAACGTTTATGAAGTCTGGTTAATCTGTGACCTCTTATTACAGTGCCCTTCGTGTCACATTTAAGAAGTTATTCCAGGCCTGGGTGTGTGGCTCAGTGGCAGAGCTCTTGCCTCAACCGTCGAGACCTAGACTGGATTCCTCAACACTAGAAAAAAGTTCAAAAGAGACCACTGTTAAATCCAAGATTTATCCCATGTGGTCTAAGAATGTTCTAATTTCACCATTTCAATCCATTTCTTTTTAAATTAAGTTTTGATTGGCATACAAAGTAATGGGTTTCATTGTGATCTCTCCACACACACCTGATTCTACCCACCCTTGGATGCAGGTCAGGGTCATTCTGTTATGATATTGGGAAAGAATTAAGCTTCCTTCTTATGTGCATGCATGTCAAATTCACACAACATCTTTTACTGAAGGGATTGGTTTTGTTCCCCTGAATTGTCTTAGCACCTTTGCCAAAACTCAAGCCAAGTGCAGGGAGACATTGTTTCTGGGCACACTACTCTGTGTCACGGAGCTGTCTGTCTGCCATTAAACCAACATCTATCATAATACTCTTGGTTACTATGACACTTTGTAGTAACTTTGAAACTGGGACTATTTGGTGTGTTGTGGTTTTTTTTTTTTTTTTCAAAATTGTTTTGAATATTCAGGGCTCTTTGAGAGTCTATATTGATTTCAAAATAGGAATCATAATTTGGAATGTTAGGGAGTGCCGAGCACCTGTGGGTGCTCATGTGGGGTAGTGTGGTTTTCCCAGAACTATTGTCTTCCGTTTGCTGAGGTGCCCTCGTTCCTTTCAGCGCTGGTTTACAGTTGTGACTTCATTCTCCGGGAGCTCCTTTTTTGGTACTGATGTAAACGGAGTTGCTTTCACATTGCAGTTACTTGCAGCTGGTGTAAAAAAATACAACTGACTTTTGTGTAATTTTGATATCCTGCAACTTTGGTGAATGAGAGCATTAACTCAAGGATTTTTAGGGATTAGCTGTGCCCTTCTATAGATACGGTGATATCTTCTGAATTAGAGGTAGTTGAAGATCCATTTGGTTACTGTAGAAAATTTATAAATTCAGCCACTTGGAAACAGCAGGCTCTTTTTTTTCCCCACAGTTCTGGAGTCTGGGGAGTCCAAGATCATTCTGTCATGTGGTCAGGGCCCATTCCTCAAGTCTCATTTTCAGAATCACATCGTGCAAGGTCTAGAAGCTCTTGGGACCTCTTACATAGTTGCATCCCTGATGGCTCTGCCCTTGTGACCTAATTAGCTTTGAGAGGCCTCACCCTAAGATCATCCCACTGGTAATTGAGATTTTACATATGGGCTCTGAGGGTGAAACACATCAACCCTCCAGCCCTTGACAGTTTCGTTATCTTTTATTTGTTTTCTTTCCCCAATTGTTCTGGTTAGAGATTTCAGTACTGTGTTGTTTAGAAGTGGGTCTCCTTGTCATATTTCTGACTTAGTGAGAAAAATGTGAGTATTTTACTGCTGAGTATGACATCAACTGTGTGCTGTCATCTGTGCCACATGAAATGACATACTCACGGGTTCCTTGGACTGTAACTTTATAGGAACGACAACTCTATCTTCTTACAATGTCCTAACCTACCCTGGGTCCCTTCTCAACCAAAAGGGACCCAACTTTCTGTCTAGAATATCTCCCTGCAGCGTTTCCTACAGGGCAGGCTTACAGGGGGGATTCATCTGAAGTATGTTAGTGACTCCTTTCTATCTTGGGACTCTTTTCCCAACCTCCAAAATGAAATAAGGCCCACTGAAAACTTCTACCAGCATCCCAATTGGAGACCATGGAAGTCTCGGTTACAGCTTTTCCTTCCAATGCTTTAAGGATGCTGCCTGGGCGGCTTCTGATGAGAAATGGCTTCTCAGTCTCCCTGAAGATCCCTAATGTGGGTAGAGCAGGTTTCAGGTATCTCTTTGTCTTTGTCTTTTGACACTGTGACTACAATGTATCCCTACTTGGGTCACTTGGAGTCTCTCCTGCTAGGAGCTCCACTGTGTGTTTGTATTTTTCATTAGACTTGGAAACTATTTCACCTCTATTTCTCCAACTATTCTTTGCCCCTCATCACCTTCTTCCCCTTCTAGAAGCTGGTGTCTTTATGATGACATGTTCGATGGGTCCCATGGGATAGTCCCTGGGGTTTCCTTCATTTCCTCTTCCTTTTCTTTTTCTGTTCTGCAGATCCATTGATTACTTCCATTTGCTTGATTTCCAGCTTCGATGTTTCTGTCTTAGGCCCATTAAAATCTGTGATTGAGGTCTGCAGAGATAGCTCAGTGAAGAGGACCCAGGTTAGATTTCCTGCACTCACATGATGGCTTACAAGGTTGTCAGTAAATCCAGTCCCATGGGATCCAGCACCTTCTTTCTGGCATCTAAGGGCCCCCAGCACGCATGTGGTACATGCACAGACATACATGCTGTTAAAACATTCCAACACATAAAATAAAAATAGATAGCTTTAAAAATCTGCCATTGAAACCGGGCATGGTGGTGCTCGCCTTTAATCCCAGCACTCAGGAGGCAGAGGCAGGCGGATTTCTGAGTTCAAGGCCAGCCTGGTCTACAAAGTGAGTTCCAGGACAGCCAGGGCTATA
>NC_034602.1:23423645-23424619 GCF_900095145.1 Mus pahari
GTGTCTCTTAAGCTACTTCCTGCTGTTTAGGGGCGTAGTCACTTTTCAGGGTGTATTTGGTCTGGTGAAGACCATCGGAGTTTGTATGGCAATCGTCTGACTCAGGGTCTCCTATGGACAGTGATTCTTTTGTGGGCAGCGGCTGGTAATCCTGTAACAGGAGCTGGATAACAGCTCGGTTAGACTTGTCGCTGAAGGAAGGCAGAGACAAGATTAATAAGGCAAGGGGCGATTGAGATGTATTGTCTCTGGATGTGAAGAGTACTTACTGGGAGCTGGGCTGAGTTCTGTGGTAAAGCTTACCAGCAACTCCTATTTCCCACCTGGGATCCCATGGGTCTCGAATGTAGAGGAATATCTTGCAGAATCAATAGAAGAAGTGATTATTCTGTGTCCCTAGCATGCGTATCTCACAAGACCAGTATGGGCAGCCCCTATACACGTCTGGCCATTTTCTGCAATAATCTNTTGTCTGGTCAAAGAGAAAACNGGTATAAAGGTCATAATATGCAGATGGAGTAACAGATATAGGGATGATGGCAATCTGGATCAGTTCCTGGCACCCAGCTATGGAGCAGTTTCCTGATCCTATTTGGAAAGTCTGTTTGTTGTTTGAACTTCAAATCTCCAGATGTAAGGACTACCCTTGATAGAAATGAACAGCAGGGAAAACATGAAAAAGCCACAACTAATCCGGTGTCTCATCCAGCGAGGTCAGNTTTGGCTGTTGGAGTGAAGCCTCATTNTCTAGGATGAGACAAGACCGGTGGTCTTGATGTCTTCCAGAGCTTAACAGAGCATGGTCCTGTTAGGGTTGATGTGTATGAAGAGGAATCATTTTTAGGTGGGGGAATGAAGGGATTTAGGTGGGACAGGTGGATCCAATGAGAGAGTCCCTCAAGTTCAGCAGCTGTAGAAGTTACAAGGATTACCTTAAAAGGACCCTGCCACCTTGGAGAGAGAGGTGAAGGTTG
>NC_034602.1:23424630-23430584 GCF_900095145.1 Mus pahari
CCTCTAGTGGCTACCCAGTAAGTCCCAGACTTACTGTGGGAAGTGCTCCACCCTGGCCAGGGATTTCAGCCAACCCGCTGGGAGTCTGTACTGAAAGAGCAGCTTCTGGAAAGAGCAAGATGCAGATGGGCAGTGTCTCTTATGCCAGCTGAGTCAGTAGCCCCTAGTTCTCAGGCAGAACTGGCCAGGTTCTGTTCCATGAACTGGTGTCTGTGCGAGAGTTTTTTTGCGAACCGGTAAAATGGGAACGTGGAAGCCCAGCTTATAAGGCTCTGTGGAAATGGCGCAGCTCACTTAGTTTAAAGTTTCTGCGCCCCGGGACAGCGGCAGGTCACATGGTGTAAATGGCGGACAGCCGCACTCCTCCCCCCTTGTCCCTTAGGCCTTTGTGTGAGCCCCCAAGTCGTTTGTAACCACTTGGGCCAAAGGCTTAAATACAGGGGAAGTGGGGTCGCCAAGAGTTCTGGCTCAGAGAGAAAGTTGCAAGCCGCTGTGTGGAGGGTTGGCGTGCGCACATGTGCAAGCAAGCGACTGCAAGTGGGAATCTTACCGTGGATGTTGTGTTCAGTACCCNCCGCTGTGTCCACTGGATGCCCCTTGGGCAACACCAGGCGCTGGTGGCTGCTGGTTTTTTGTTTATCCATCCTGGGTTTCCGGCACCAATTTTATGTTTTGGGCGGATAAACCAAACAGCAGACCACGCCAAGGTGATTCCATATGAGAGAGGTTTATTAAGCAGGGATGGGGTGGGGCGGCAAAGTGAGTAGAAGAGCAGAGGAGAGGAGAGAGAAAGAGGAGAAAGAGAAGAGAAGAGGGGGGAGAGAAGAGAGCGAGGAAGGGGTGAAGAGAAGAGGAGGAGAAGGCAAGGAGAGGGTGATCCCCTAATTTATAGAGAATGACGTCACACCAGTGAGGGTGGGAACTGAGCCAGGTGAGTTGTGGGATTGAGGGTCGTTGTCCTAGCAACGCAGGTCTAGTGTCACATGGTTAGGCCAGGCCTTGGAGTGTCCTGGTGCTAACACCTATTTCTTCACATACTGTATCAGAGTTCCCTGAAGAAACATGATTGATAGAGTTATATATTAAAAGGGGATTTACTAGAGTGGCTTACACCATATGGTCTGGGTGATCCAACAGTGCCTGTTGGTCACACTAGAGAGGCTAAAAATCTGGTAGCTACTCAAGTCACAAGACTAGATATCTCCACTGTCCTGGAATGGGGCTGAAGGAAAGGCAGACTCCTGGAGAGGCCCGGCTCTGATATCAGTGATGAAAGGCAACTGCAGTGGGCAGCAGCAGAGTAGACGAACTTGGCATCCAGACAGAACCGCTCTGCTTCTCACCTGGACTCTGCTCCATTCCCACCCAATGCTCCGCCCCTGCTCCCCCTCGCAGTCCAGCCCATCCCATGCCCCGCCCCCATCCCATGCCCCACCCCCTCATCCGCCTTGCACTCTGCCCCGCCCCCACTCCATGCCCCGCCCGCCCCTCTGCCCCCACCCCATCCCCACCCCATGCAGAGTTCTGGCTTCTCAGACCTCCTGCTCTCAGAGACAAGCAGACTAGCCACCATATCCCCTTACTTACCGGCAGAAGCCGAAACCTCTTCTACATCTGTTTCCCACCGGAGCAGCTCTGAGGTTGTTTCTTGACCCATGTGTGCTTAGTCCTAGGATGCGCCCTCCACATCTAGACAGGAGGAAGAACGAAGTCTTGGACAAATGATCCCAGCACCTGGGAGGTGGCAATATGAGGATCATGAGTTTGAGGCCATCATAGCTATACAGCAAGACCCTGTCACAGAGGAGGAGGAGCAAGAGGCGCTTAAATCTGAACAGTCTTGGACTCAGAATGGCCTGCGTACGAATCCCACTGAGGGGTTTGAGGCTGGAGCATCCTTCTAAACCTCTTAACTGTCTCGGGCCTCAGTCCCCACAGAGCATACAAGCTGTAATTTGGTCAAAACTCTGCCACAGCATCCTACAAAGGGTTGTCGATGATCTCAGGTAGCTGTGGCATTTGTCAGGGTGGGCTCTGCTGTCTCTTAGTCTATCTCCCTCCTGTTCTCCAACCCCAACACCATGGTCACAAACCATTTCCTACCGTCTGACACCTCCCACTCACCAGGCCTGTGGCCTTCCCCTTTACACAAAGGCCCGGCCAATTTCTAGTTCGCTCCGCACTAAGCAAACATTTGCAACACTCATTGGCCTCCATACCCCATTGCATCAGGGTGCCTGTACCTGGAACGAGACTGATACTGAGGGCAGCCAGAGACCAGGCCAGTTGGGGGCGGGCTGGCATTGTGGACTCCCTGGCATCCACTTCATTTTCCTCTAGATAAGGAGCCTGGAAATGTGGCCAATTTAACTGTGAATCTGGGCCTCGGACCTTTTGTACAAAAAAAAAAAATAGCTACACCTCTCTAATCTGTTATTTTTTTAAACTTTATTTTAAAATAATACTCAAGCCATGTGTGCTGGCTCCTGCCTTTAATCTCAGCACTTGGGGCAGGGTAGGTGAGTCTCTATGAGTTTAAGGCCAGCCTGGTCTACATAACAAGCTGAAGAAACTATAGATTATATATATATATATATATTATTTATTTATTATGGTATAATATTTGTCATATTTCCTTCAACATGAACATCATTAACATCTCCTTTTATCTCCATGGCAAAACCTCAGCATTAACAAACAATATCAAAAAGAAAGGACCATTTGCTTCATGTTAGCAACATGCTAACAAGCCCAGTTCTGTTTTTAAAAAATTACTTTCAAAACGTGAAGACTTAAGACAAGTGGACTTTACTCCCCTGCATGGTATCTGTGGGTCCAGCAGGTGGTCTTCCTTATGGTCTCTTCTGAGATTTAGTCAAGGGAGTGGCTGGGCAGCAGCAGGGAGCTGGCTTGTGGTTGGCAGATCTGCTGCCAACATGGCAGATTATTAGTGTCTTCACTTTTTCCTCCCAACGTTATGGGGACACCTTCTTTCCGTGTCATGTTCTCACCTGATGGCACTTGGCCTCCCTCAGAGGGAACAGACTGAGAGAAAGACAGGAACCACAGTGTCTTGTGGCATAGCTGCCATCATTTCTGCAAAATCCTGTCCGTTACCCAAGATAGACCTATGCATACAGGAGATATAGCCGAAGTGTATGCCAGGCCAGTGTCTAGTAGAGAATTGCAGGACAGTGGCTGTAATCCCTTTAAACAGACCGTCATTGACATCTTTGCGTACTGTGTTAGCTACCTTTTGCTGTGACAGTGTCTGCTAAGAAATAACTTAAGGGGAGTCTTATTTTGGGTTCTGGTTTTAGGGGACATTCCATCATGGCAGGGAAGGAATAGCTCTAGACCACAAGGCCGCTGGTTTCACACTGAGTCCACAGTCAGCAAGCAGAGAGAAGACAGGAAGTGGGGTTGTTATGGGGTCTGTTTAAATCCAACATAACTCAGACACCAGGTCAATGCAGATGATAAAAATGTGTTATAATCAAGCCGATACTACTGTATCAGGATGGCAGAACAGACTCTGGAGTTAAACCACAACAATGATTCAGAATATTTAAGCTTGCAAATCACAAACATCTGTGCCAAGTTATTGTTACATTTTTCCATCAATCAAGATGGGAGTTGAGGGCTGGAGAGATGGCTCAGAGGTTAAGAACACTGAGTGTTCTTCCAAAGGTCCTGAGTTCAATTCCCAGCAACCACATGGTGGCTCACAACCATCTGTAATGGGGTACAATACACTCTTCAGGTGTGTATGAAGACAGCTACAGTGTGTTCATATTCATAAAATAAATAAATCTTTAAAGATGGGAGTTGATTCCTGAGCCTGAGAACATGAACTTAGTTTAACCCTGCCAGCAAGATGGAGGCTATCCTTGAGATGACTGAACTCAGACAACGCCGCCCTAACAAGAGAAGCTGTTCAGCTCTTGGAAAGTCCCCTAGCCCCTGGCACCAATCTCCCCTAGCACCTGGGACCTTGAACTTAGTTTCCCCCTATGATTAAATGAAGCCTGAAAACAAAGTGGCAATACTTAGAACAAGTTTCTTTTGCTTGTCCCTAACAGGGTCTGGCTATCAAACTATAAGACCTGCCGCCCAGTGACCCACTTCCTCTAGTGAGGCTCCATCTCCTAGAGGTTCCACAACATTCCAAAATAGATAGCACCCCCAGCTGTGAGGGACACTTCGTGTGCTGATGTTAGAAATCAGCCTGACAGTTGGAGAGAGGACCTGCCGCTGGCTCTTCTTCTGGGTTCCATTCCAACACCCATATACATTAAAAAAACAAAAACAAAAACAAAACAAAACAAAAAAAAGCAACCTTACCTTTTTCAAAAACGTTGTCTTAAAATTTTAACTTATTATTATATGTGCTTATGGCACACTTGTCGAGCTCAGACAACAGCCCTGTGGGATACCCGCTCTATGGTATACACACATGAGTGTATACTCACACACACACAACCATGCAGTTCTCTCCATCTTTCTTTTTCTTTATTTTATGTTTATGAATGTTTTGCCTGCATGTATGTCTATGCACTATGCGTGTGCCTGGTGCCCAGAGAGGCTAGAAGAGGGAAGTGGAGTTACAGAAAGCTGTGAGTTACTACCATGTGGATGCTAGGAGTTGGCCCTGAGTCCTCTGGAAGAGCATAAGAGCTCTAAACTGCTAAGCCATCTTCCCAGCTCCCCCCACCCTTCACCTTTACATGGTTCCAGAGGTCACACTCAAGTCACCAGGCTTCTGTGGCAAGTGCTCTACCTGCTGAGACATCCTGTCAGCTTCCATGTGACCTTTGTTACAACTGCACAGAAGTGCTGCCCGATGCTGTGATTTTTTTTTTTTTGATACTAGAATGAATAAGCTTGATTATCAGTTACAATCCCTGTCCTGCTGTTACCTTGAGGTAAATGAATAGAAAATGCAACCATGCGTATGAATTGACTTCTTGAACAAGGCACAGGACAGGGGTGGGGAAGGGGATGCTCATTGGGTAGGAGCATTTGATGTGAAAGTGAGAGAGCCTGAGTTTGAATCCCCAGCACCCACATAAAAGCCAAGCATGACTCTACATTACTAAAACACCAGAAGTAAGGACAGGGACAGGCAGAGCCCTGCACCTCACTGGACAACCAACTTAGCTGGAAACATGAACTTCATGTTCCGTTCTGTCTCAAACAGAGAAGATGGCAAGTGATAGACAAGACACGCACATCCTTCTCCTTTGGCCTCTATTGCGTGGCAGTGCATAGGTGCATGCACATGCATATGAACTCCACACACACACATACACATACACACACACACATGCTTGCATACACATGAGAAGAGAAAAAAGGAGGTGTAAGGTTACCAACTAGGACAGAAAATGACCCCTTCAGTCTACTCACTCCCTCTATCAAATGAAAGATGGAGATGGGAAAATGCTCCAACTCATGGCTGCAAAGCTCTGTTTTTCTCCAAATCCTAAGCAGACATGGTGTTCATGCAGTTTCCCGTGTCCTGTGCGTCCATCATGAGATCTCATCCCTAAGGCGCCTTCTGTCCTGCTCCCTCCGTCCAGGGGGCTATCCAGCAGTCATGACTCTTGAGTGTAGGAAGGACATCGTGTCACATGTCCTTACTGCAGAGTGGTACTCTAGGACAAGGCGGATTCACAGGAGGGTGGGTTTGAGTTGCTAGAACCTTGTCCTGGGTGCTTAGCCAACTAGATCCCATTCTTCCCTCAAAGGCGCAGTGAAGGAAAGAGACCGCTCCCTGGGACACGTTCTGGGGAGGGGACGCGGAGGGGGGGACGCGTGCTGCTCATGTGCAGTCTAGCTGAGACGGAAATCAGCTCCGTTTGTCTCTGGCTTTGCCTTGGTTCACACCCTTCCTCCCACCTCCCAGAGACTGGAGCTTAAGGATTTGCCTCCTCCTCCTCCTCCTCCTCCTC
>NC_034602.1:23430616-23466855 GCF_900095145.1 Mus pahari
TCCTCCTCCTCCTCCTCCTCCTCCTTTTCCTCTTCTGTGTGACTTGCCCAGGAGATGGGAGCAAGGCCCCCAGGCAGCTCCAAGACCAGCCACCCCAAATTCAGGAATGAGCTCAACCCCCAAAAGCCAAAGGGGCTCAGAGCCAGGGTTGGGTAGTCAGAGACCTGTCATATGAGGTCTGGTGAGGCCACCAGCTTTGCTCTATTTTGGGAAAGTGATCAATCGTGTCAAGGGGTGACCATACTGGCCAATCTTGGGAGAACCTGGCATTCTGACAGGCACCCTATGTACCCTGACATACTTGCCAATGACAGCTAATTTTAGCAGGGCTCAGAGATGCCAGCAAGTGCAGAGTATGCTGGGGTCACTCCTGGACAAACCCAAAGAAAGGTCTAGGAGGTGTCTGAACCCCGTAGAAGAGCCCATAATGTCCCGAGCATTGCTGTCACAAGATTTAACGGCCTCTTGTAGTCTATTTCTCGGTTTGGGTTCAAGGAAATTTAAGAAGATCCCACAACAGTTTTAAAAAAATTAGAAAAAAAAAATACTGCTTTACTTGCGGGGAAGGGGGTGTCAGGGAAGCCAGAGGACCTGAATCTTCTCCAGCTTGTATGTGCACAGATGTCCATCCCATCTGCCCCAGCCCATGCCGTGACCAAACTGTCCTTTCTATAAACGCTTGGCTTCCTTCCTTCCTCCAGCTTCTCCTTCCCAGCCAAGTTCTATGGTGGAGCCCCAGACTATGTGTCTGTGCACAGTCAACCCTCCGTAGATGAAACCCCATGAGGATCTCCACTCTGCACAAGTCTGAAGTCTCACTGGCACACACAGCTCCTCGTGCCTACCTGTTTCAAGGCATCCGATAGTCATCTTCTGTAACAAGTCTGGAAGGTGGCATGTGAGTGGGCTAGCTCCAGCCACCTCATCCGCCTCTCCACAGCAACTCCAACCAGTGTTCAGAGAACATGGCAGCCTGTCTCCTAGCCCTGTCCCTGTGGCCTTTGTCAAACCTGATCCCACGTGGTTCTTTGTCCTGGCCCTGGCCCTGGCCCTGGCCCTGACCCTGTGACAGTAGACAGGGTATTTTAGGAGCCACCTCTCAGACCCATTAGTGCAGAAGTCCTTGGCTCCCTGTCTTTTGCAACACTCAGCCAGACAGTCCTCACCTGCAGCAGGTGGCCCCGGGAGTCAGGGACATCTCTACTTCCCCAACGACCCCTGCTTATCCTCAGAGAGATGGCTGTGGATACTACAAGGAGGGGAGCCCAGTCGTTGACTCTGGTAAGGGCCCCTCACAGGCCTAAGGCCTTGAATTGGGGGGGACCCCGAGGGCAGCATGCTCGGGTTGGGGAGAGGGATCAGTGCAAGGATGGGTGCAGTCCTGTAGGAGACCTGGATAGATCCCTTCCTCCCTGCATCCCTCCGCACTGGTGCCACAATTGTCCAGCTCTTAGGGAGTCCACCGGGGCTTCTTTCTGGAATGCCAGTGCCTAGCCTCGGGATGTTTTCTGGGTGCTGCTCATCTCTAAGGGGCACCTCTTGGCTGTACTCGGAAGAGTGTGGGGCTCTCTGAGAGTATGTGGACGGCTGACCTAGGGCCACTCACTCCTTTTATAGAGCCACCACAGGGGCTGGGAAAAGAGGGGCCAGGCTAAGGCTGGGCATGTGGGTGCTGACACTATCTCTGGACCTTCAGGACTGCAGCTTTTGTCCTCAGGCTTCTATGGCCCTTGTCCAGATCCTCTGAGGTCTACGGTTCCCTGGGGCCACCTCTCCCAGTGCTAAGATGGTAAACACAGCACTTGATGGCGTCTTCTTTTTTCCTGCATTATAAGGTGGGCTGTCAGAGCATGCTCAGGGGATCTGGCCCTGCCAGCTCCATACCTCCCACTTTTGTTATTAATTCCCTGTGACCTAATCCAGACTTGTAGCCTTAAGGACATCTCCGTGCTAAGGGCTTTCGAGTGTGTTTTCCCCACTGTTTCCCTGAACTGTGTGTGCACACAGCCGGCCATACAAACTTGGGGCAGCTATATGCAGGCAGATGGGTTGCTTAGATTGGTTTCCCAGGATGCCCAGTCCCAGTGGATCCCTGCTGCAGCTTCTCAGGCTAGTCCATGTGATCCCCCTAAAGTGTCTCTTCCTAAACCCCTAGACCAAGCTGTCACCAGATGTCTATATGTTCTCTAGACCTTACCTCATCTCTGTCCTGTGTGCGCTGTCATGGTACACAGATTCTGGAGACAGGCTAATGTCACCCAGTTCCACCCTGTCCCAAGAAGTAGCCAGGCATCTCTAGCCTTCGCATGGTTGTCGGGGTCACTCCCTTCTCCCCTCTAGGCAACTTCCTCACTTTCTAGGAAAGTGAAGAGCTGCGCTCCCTCAGCCCACCCTGACACCCGCTTCCTTGCCTAACTCTACTGTCATGTAATTCTCTTCCGTGACTCTCCGTGAGCACTGGCCTCATGTGCTACTGTGCTGCGCTCTTGGACAGACAGACAGCAACTGCTCTCAGCTCTTCTCTAACATCCCACGCACCACATAGCACACTGGCTAGAACTGGCATCAGCTCAGGAAACCTGCCAGTGCTCTTCAGGGGATTCAGGGGAAGGGAGTCCTCCCACAGGAAAAGCCCTACGTTTCCTTGTGGCCATGAACCTTGGTTATGCGGCCTGTGGTTTTTCAGACAAGGCCCACAAAAGAATCTAGGGAGCTAACGGGGTCTCCCTGCAGCACGAGGTACTTCTAGAGACACGTGAGAATGACTAACTGGACACCTGCCACAGCCAGGTCCTGAAATCCTGCAGGAAGGAGCCCAATGGAGTCCAGGCTTCTGCTTACAACCCAGCCCTGCACCCTTGGGTCTGTAGGCTCTGCACACCGTGGCTTTGTGGGGGTGGATTTTACAGTGTGTGTTCAGCATCCTGGGATTGTCTTGGAATGATTCAGGAATATGGGGTGTCCCAGGGATGCCCACGATGGGCCTGGCCCACAATCCTTGCTCCTCTGCACAACACACGGGGACTGTTAAGTAGACTCCATCGTGACACGATGCCCATTTCCCCCTCCCAAGCCCACAGCCTGAGGGTTGTGAAGCCTCTCCCCAGGGTTTCACAGTGAGCTGGTGCCAGGAGTATGGGCATCTTCAGATCCAGTGCACACGGAGGGAAGACGCTCTGTCTCCAAGGACGAGACTCGTCTTTAGAAGACGCTCTCCACAGCAGGAGCAGAGCCTGTTAGCTACTGGGGCCTAAGCCTTTTCCAGCACCCACCCTCCAACCTGCATCACCAGCATTGGGGAATTCGAGATGTTCTTCTAGTCACAGTGATCTGAATCAGTATGGGATGTACTGGAAGCCTAGCTGGTTTGGCCAAGGCTCAGAATGAGGGTTCTGTGGCCAGGTTCTACCACTGGGGGGCAGTCTCTCCACTTCCCTAAAGCCTCATGCAGCCCTAGTTTGTTGGAGACATGTAGAAGGATCTCAATTTCAAATAGATTTTTAAATGTTGGCAGATCCACAGGCCAGATGCAACTCTGTTTATGAGAGTGGGGCTGGGCTCTGCAGAAGGTCCCTTCTCACTTCCTCAATGCCAGAAAATCCTATCCCCTTCTCTGGAAAGGCTGCAGAAGGTGGCATGGTGGCAGTAGGTGTCTTGGGTTTCTTTGTCATGGCCTTGTGAGTGAATGCAGTGTCTTAGGGTTTGTTTGTGGGTCTTCTTTCATTGTAGAGGAGGTTCCTGTGTCTTTCCTGTGATGTGTTCATATATTCTATGTCCTGAAGTTGCTGAATCAAAATTAAAATTTGATAGAGACAATACATGGTCTTTTGGACATTTGGCATCAGTTTGGCTTCAGTGATGTCCAGGCCTTCAGGGTACAGTAAGTAGCATAGAAGCTGCAGGACCTGGGCCCAGCCAGGACACGTGCTCTTTACAACATCTGTATAAAGGTGATGACACAAACATATTGGCCCTGCCAGTCCCTCTCCACAGTGAAATAAGAAACAGCAGGTACCATTCACTACATTCTCACCGGGATGCTCTAAACTCTGGGCAAGTTCTCCTCAACTCCAAGAGGAAAGTACAAGTCACTTGGAGCCCAGCCACGCATTACCCAGTCACCCTGAGCCATCTCCCTAGCCCTCATCCTTTCCGGAGACCCCAGCCTAAAGTGTTGGCTTCTTTGACAGAGAATCTTGAACTGAAGGCAACCTTAACCCTCACCTTCAACCTCACCCTCAGCCAGGGTCCAGGCCTCTAGTCACTAGGAGGAGCTGCCATTACAGAGAGGCAGGGTTGGCGCCCACCATGGCCAAAGGGTTGAACCTTTGTTAAGATCAGCCCTCCTTGTGCCCCAAGATCACAAAAATCGTATAATTGGGTCCCTTTGATGGCTTTTGGTTTGGTTTGGTTTGGGTTGGGTTGGGTTTTGAGACGGGTTTCCTGCCACTGACTCCCAAGTACTGGGATTAAAGGCGTGTGTCACCACACCTGGGGGGTCACTGGGTCCCTCTGTATTGCTGTACCTGAAGGGAGAAGACAAGTGTCCTGTGACTGCTAGTTCTCAGGAAACCTTACAAATCTAGGAAAGAGACAGGGGAGACTCAGGGGGTTGTTTGGGGGACATCCTGGATTGCTGAGTGTCACCTGGATTGTTCCACAGAGTGCTGAGCGTGTCTCCACTGCAGGGCTGACAGCCGAAGCCACCCCATGCTCAGCTGATGTTGGTGCATCGGGTGGGAACATCTTCATCTCTTTGGTGCCTTTGTCAAAACCCTTGTCAGCCCCACTCCTTTCTGACCTCCCTGGGTTTAAACTTCAGGTGGGGGTCCCTTAAAAAAAAATTAACCACCAACCAATGCTCTGCGTATTTTAGGAATGCTTTTGGTTAAAGGAAAGCAAGAGACCTGCGGCTTATGGACTGCAGGTAGAATTGGATAACCTGCACGCGGAGTTGGACAGGCCCGACACCAACCCCTCTTCTCTGCCATATGCAACTGACTAGCAGTCTCTTCCTCCCAGCCTCGTCTCCATGGCCACCAGGTGGCAGCTGCTATGCTGGTCATCGCAACCGTACACAGCTGTGTTCACAAATTCCGAGGCACTGAAGTCCCCTCTCCCTAGAAAACCCGGCTTCCCTCCACCTGTTCTTGATCAGGATTGGGTCCTGTGCCCAAGCTCCGGGCACAGAAGCTAGAATTACTGTGCTTGGCTTAGTCTAATTGGGATTTACTGTTCTAGCCAACCCCCCTGAGCAGAGCCTGGGTAACTGAAGATGAAGACACGCCCCACCACCACCCCAGTCCAAACTCCTCTAACCAGCTGAGCTTATGTGTGAGACACAAAAGGCACAGATCTTCATAAAAGAAAATGGATCTGCAGCTTTCATACGAAGGGGCCTCGTGATTCTTTTTTGTTCAAAGTACAAGTATCTTTGTAAAATTATTTCTCACTGCCCAGGGTACCAACGAATGCATACTATGCCCCGCTGAACGAAGCGGGCAGCCATAAGCTGCCAGCATGTAGAGTCCAGCTATTCTTAAACTGTCCTGCGAAGGGTGAGTCCCACCCCTGGGCCATCCACATGCAGGAATGGCAGTGCTGGATCTGAGCTGTTCACACTCAGCTCTCCCATGTCCGTGTCCAGAGTGCCCTCCGTCTCCACTTAAAGCCTGCACACTGTGGGCGTGGCCGTGCTTCGCTAGCCAGACCCCTGTTTGGTACTAGAGGTCACTCCAGCTTCTCTAGTCTTGGCTACCCTGTGCATCCTGACTGGCCTATTCATCCCATAAAGCCTTACAGTAGAAAAATATTGGCTCTCTACAGTGATGCCAGCTCCAGTTCTGCCTCACCAAATTCCCATTTTTCTCCCCTCATCCAAACTCCTAGGGACAATGGGAGGCACGTCAAGTCATCGCGCTGCCAAGGTCCTGTTAAGGACAAAGGCTATCCAGCTCCCTAGGCTCACCACCCCAGAGTTCCCAGGCTGATAACCATTGAGGGTGTGGCCCTGGAATGTTTAGAATCAACTATGGTAAACTGTCTGAGATGTAGACCATCCTGCATTGGGAGTCAGAGAACCAAAGGAGACCCTTGGTAGTGGTGGCTTCTAGCAGCAGCCACAGCTACTCCCATCCCCTCCCTCCCCAAATAGGTAGAGCAGATCCTGGCAGAGTTCCAGCTGCAGGAGGAAGACCTGAAGAAGGTGATGAGTCGGATGCAGAAGGAGATGGACCGTGGCCTGAGGCTGGAGACCCATCAGGAGGCCAGTGTAAAGATGTTGCCCACCTACGTGCGTTCCACCCCAGAAGGCTCAGGTACCTCAGGGCTCATCTGTCCCTAGACAGGACCCCCTAGGCAAATGATGACATCCCCAAGTCACTGGAGCTGCGTTTGTCCAGCTGCCCGAAGCCCTGGGGTGCTCAGGCCCAGCCTAAAGCCATCAGTCCCTAGGAGAATTGGCGTGTAGTCTCTAAGCTCACCTGGGGAATCCCCTCCTCATCTAGAGTCTGGTCTGTTACTCTAGGTCTCATGTAGCTCCCTAGGTTCTGGCTGCTTCTACCTAAGGCAGGGGGTTCCCGCTGGTGCTCCCACTTCACCTTTGACCCTTCCACGGGTTGCTCTAGCGTTCCCCCACCCCCAGTGTCTAGGCTAGCATCCCCTCACCCACATTGTCTGGGCTCCCCATACCTAGTCCACCCGTCAGGTAGGCCACGAGACTGAACATCTCCCCCTTTGCCGGCAGAAGTCGGAGACTTTCTCTCCTTAGACCTGGGAGGAACCAACTTCAGGGTGATGCTGGTGAAAGTGGGGGAGGGGGAGGCAGGACAGTGGAGCGTGAAGACAAAACACCAGATGTACTCCATCCCCGAGGACGCCATGACGGGTACTGCGGAGATGGTGAGCAGCCGGGGGGGGGGGAGGGCTGGCAAAGGAGGGCTAGGGGTCAATGTCACCCAGGACCTCAGGAGACTTGGTCCCGATGGGAGGGTTCCAAGGACAGGAGTGACGGAGGTCCACCCAGCTTCAGAGACTCAAGAAGGGGGCTCAGAGGCTTCTAGTACCCCAAGTCCCAACCCCAGTCTGCCCAGAACAAGAAGGGGCTGAAAGGTCAGCAGCAGGAGAGAAGCCCAGCTTCTGTCCGACCTCCTCGTGGAAAATCAAAGCTTAGGACTGAGCAGCCAGAGCCATGCTTGCCCCGCCTTCCTCACAGGCTGCCACTACCCAACAACAGGATATGCCAAGAGGCATGGCCGAAGCCACACTGCCCAAGCAGCAAGGGTCCCTAAGCACGAGGAAGACCCAGATAGGAGACCCGGAAATAGAAGGAGCCCAGATTAAGATAGAGCCCCCCCACAGACATCCCCAGGGACAAGGCAAAACCTCATTACCAGAGGGGCAACCAGGCAAGAGGTCACCCACAGCCACTCAGCCTTCCCTTAGCAGACCTTGAACCAGTCATGTCATGACCCAGCACCCTCATCCATCTGCAATGGGTCAGCAATGGCCGGTGATTGAGTGGTCCCACCAGAAGGGATTAGGGCCGACCTTCAGCAGGGGTCAGGGGGCCAGGATACCTGGGAAACAGCAAAAGAGACAGAGATCAGAGTCACAGCCAAGAACGGACTTCCACCCAGAGCTTCACGGGACAGTCATCCAGGTTTAACACCTGCTAGTCCTGCTCTTGTCACCTTGCTCTGGAGACTGCAATCTGTAGGGTTCTCCACCCAGGGAAGTGTGGGGCCTGAGTCCTGTTGAAAAGCAAGCTCCAGACAGGTCCAGCATACAGTTGCAGGCTCTGGGGTCAAAGGTCTTAACATCTCCAAGAGACACTTTGGTACAGTTCCTGGGGAGAGAGAACGGCTACTGTCCCAGCCCTGACCTAATGCCACGCTGGTGCAACTCCTAGCTCTTTGACTACATCTCTGAGTGCATTTCTGACTTCCTGGACAAGCATCAGATGAAACATAAGAAATTACCCCTGGGCTTCACCTTCTCCTTCCCTGTAAGGCACGAAGACATAGACAAGGTGAGCAGGTGGAGGAGAGGGGAGGGCATGGATGGGCGGAAACAGGAAGGAAGGACTCTGCTTAGGCTGCCTTCAGCGGGGATTGCAACTGTGGCCCCTGTCACTTCCTATCGGGAAAGCTTTGGCAAATAGACATAAATCAGTGGATGCTTACTGTGTGTATCTCTCAGGAGATATACTATGGTCACCCCAGTACCGACAAAGAAACAGGTTAAGCAAGTTGCTTGTAGTGGGAGGTGGCAAAGGCTGTAAGAGTGAGGCCCAGTTCACCACAGAGCAGAAAGATACCAAGCTGCTTCAGTCTGAGTCAGCAGTGGGAAAGCTCTGAGAATCTACCCACCAGCAAGCACAACCTCATGAGTTACATCACATAGACACACACAGACACACACACACAGACACAGAAAGAAACACACAGACAGAAACACACACAAACACACACAGACACACACAGACACAGACACAAACAGAAACACACACACACAGATACAGACAAACACAGACAGTCACAGACAGACACACATGCACACTTGCACACACATACTTAAATGTAACTTTTATTCTCCTGATGTAACTGTTGCCTGGAGGCTTACCACCTCCGTGTGCTAACCTAGGCCTAGTCCTGGAAGCTTCTAGCCTTCATACAATCTAACCTAGGCCTAGACTATCAGCCTCTGAGACTTACTGCTGAATAAGCTCACCCTTTCTTGTTCTTTCCGAACTCTAGCTGGCTCAACTCAGCTGTTCTGGCTCAAACTTCTCTCCAAGCTGACTGATTCAATTTGGCTTCTTTCCTCCTCTCTTAAATTACTCTGCATGGCCTCAAACTACCTCTAGCAATCTGTTCTAATCTGGCTCCTTCTCATTCTCTGGCTTGTTCTATCTTTACATGTGTCTAGCTTGTTCTCTCTGTAACCTGTCTCTGTACAACTCTTCAGTAAAACTGCCACTTCGCTCGCTCTCTCTCTCTCTCTCTCTCTCTCTCTCTCTCTCTCTCTCTCTCTCTCTCTCTTCTCTTTCTGTGCTCTCTCAAGTAGCTTCCCTTTCCTCTCTCTTCTCTGAGAATTGGGCAGATCCTATTCTGTCAAATCTTTCTCTGATTCGTCACTTTGTCTGCCACTCAATTCGATACCACTTTCAAACATGGGTGCTTCCTTTTGCAAACTAACATCACCTTCATTGTTTGGGATCAAAAGTGTGTCTAAGAGTATGTCTGTATTCCAGCCCAAGAGATTAAAGGTATGTGAGCCACATCCAAACTGAATATAGGTTTATTTTTTCTTCAGTAAATAACACAGTCTCAGGGTTCACAGTATAAAATATCCTACAACACACACACACACACACACACACGTGCACATATCATAAGATCTCTGCTTTAGTTCCCTTTGTAGTTACTGTGAATAAGAAGTCTTCTGACAAAAGAGGCGTAGGAGAGAAAGGGCTAAATTGAGCTCACTGTTCCAGGTTATAGTACATGACAGCAGGGAAGTCACAGAGGCAGGAGCTTAAAGGTTGGTTGTATCACTTCCACAATCAGAAACAAAGAGCAAAGAATGCATGCTTGCTTGAGTTCAGCCTAGGGAATGGAGCCACCCACTGGAAGAAAGTCTTCCCACCTTAATGCAATCAAGACAACTGTCTATAGGCCAACTTAATCTAAAAAAAAAAAAAAAAAAAAAACAAACAAACCTTACTGAGACTCCCTTCCCAGGTGATTCCTCATTGCAACAAGTTGACAAAGCAAATCATTACAACCTCTGTCAGAGACAAAACCAGGTCACCTCCACAGGGACAAAAGCAACAGCCAACACCCCACCTCCTGTAGTTTTTAAAGCCCTGAGAGCTTTAAAAGAGAAAGGCACATTTGGTTCATCCATGTGCATCAGGGTTCAGTGTAAGAGAGGAATCCAGTGTCATTCAGCACTGCTCTCCCAGGCTCTGCTTGGCTCTCTCAGGCTCTCTCAGGCTCTCCAGGCTCTCCCAGACTCTCCCAGGTTCTGCCTGGCCTACCTCTACTCTGAAAGCATATCCCTGAGGTTTGCTGCTCAGCATTCTTAGGCTGGGGTTATAGCACATTTACCCCAAATTGTCACAGTCCTAGGTTCACTGAGTGTGTGTGTGTGTGTGTGTGTGTGTGTGTGTGTGTGTGTGTGTGTAGAAAATTGCTCCCAGTGCTTCTCAAAGCTGTGGGAGTCTACTTCCTCAAATGTGAAACAAGGGGTTGGGAGTGTCACAGCCTTATGGCCTGGTTGGTTGAAGGCCACAGCTCCCTATCAGTGCAGCGGCCATGAGGCCATCCTACCCTACAGGGTATCCTGCTTAACTGGACCAAGGGCTTCAAGGCCTCCGGAGCAGAAGGGAACAACATCGTAGGACTTCTCCGAGATGCTATCAAGAGGAGAGGGGTGAGCATAGCTTTGCCTGCCCTGAGGGGCTGTCCTTCGGCTGTCCTCCCTCATCACAGGGTGCTCTCCTCAGCTCCATGTCCACAGTCTCTGTACTTCTTGGCAGGACTTTGAGATGGATGTGGTGGCAATGGTGAATGACACGGTGGCCACAATGATCTCCTGCTACTATGAAGACCGCCAGTGTGAGGTCGGCATGATTGTGGGTAAGGGCTTCTCCCCCTTGCAACCCTTCCAGGCTGCACAGGGTCATAGCAGTCAATGCCAAAGCAATAACAACAAGTGCCAGTCAGAACAGGCCTGGTCCCTAAGCCAGGCGGCTGTGAGGTGCGGTGATGTGGGGACTGGATGCCGACAGGAAGAATTTTAACGTTTGCAGGCAGCATCGGGGAGTTAGGTGGCCTGCCAGCAGCACACCTGCCCTGCCTATCTGGATATAATTAAGCCACTTTATCTAGTCAAGGGACCACACTGTACAAATCTAGGGCGAGTGGGAGAGAACCAACAGCAATGGTGCCATTCATGTGGTTTGTCACCCCTGCCCCAGCCCGGCCCTGCTGCCAACAGCGGACCCAGCTCTGAATCTATGAACTGCCAGATCCTAAATCCATTCTGGAGGGAAGGAGGTTCCAGAAAAAGAAGCCAAAGCTAGCTCAAGCTGGTCCCGACCCCCTCAATCAGGGGTGGAAACTGCACACCAACTCCCTCCTCCCACCCTGCCCCACACTGCCTCAGAAGTTCCTGAGTTCTTCTGAAGCAGGATTTCAACCAGATCAGTTATCTGCTCTGCACACGGGTGTAGGGAACGTGTGTTTGGACTCTCCCTGTTACCCAGAAAACCCAGGTTTTAGGTGCTTCAGAGACAGATCTCCAATAATGTGTTCATATTCATAGGCTCTCACCTGTACTTACACTTGTGCAGTAAGTAATACACACCTTATAAACATCATGCCGGGCGTGATGGCGCACGCCTTTAATCCCAGCACTTGGGAGGCAGAAGCAGGCGAACTTCTGAGTTCGAGGCCAGCCTAGTCTACAAAATGAGTTCCAAGACAGCCAGGGCTACACAGAGAAACCCTGTCTCAAACACACACACACACACACTTTATAAACATCATTCATTTTATATTCATACAAATATAAAACATTATAGGTGTGCATATATACATACACACACTTACACATACATATACACATATTTGTTGCTGTTATTGTGGTTGTTCTGAGACCGGGTCTCATTATATAGCTCTAGCTGTCCTAGATCTCACTATGTAGAGCAGGCCTCGAACTCACAGAGATCTTTCTGCCTCAGCCTCCAGAGTGTTAGGACTAAAGGTATGTGCTACCACACCAGGCTATGTGCATATATTTTATGCTCTAGCTTCACCCCTCTGCATCTCTTTTCATTTCCTACTTTTACTTTCAATCTTGCCTTGGTAGTGAAAATTTCTCTCCAGATGTCCTTGGCTGTGCCTGCCTCTACATCTCCTCCTTAACTCCTCCTGGGGTTCCCAAGACACTTCAGTCTGAACTCAACCCAGTCACTCATGGCTACTCTGCCCAGGCACAGCTTCTCTGTGGCATGATCTGAAAGTGAGGGGTATCTTTTGGTGGCATATGACAAACTGCAACAGGCCCTGCCTGCGGTGGCTTCTGGATGGCTCCAAGACACCTACTCTTACTCACTTTGAGAGTCCTCTAAAAGGGTTCAGGAGAGAGACTTCAAGATGTGCCTGCAGCGTGCTAGAGAGCAAGGGGCTAGAGAGATGGCCGAGGAGTTAAGAGCACTCGATGCTCTTCCAGAGGATCTGGGTTCGATTCCTGGCACCCACATGGCAACTCACAACTTCTGTAACTCTAGTTCCAGGGGATCTATACCCTCCACTGGCTTCTCTAGGAGTCAGACAGATACACATGCAGTGTACAGACAGAACATTTATATACGGAACATTTTTAAAAATTTAAAACCAGCCGGGCGTGGTGGTGCACACCTTTAATCCCAGCACTTGGGAGGCAGAGGCAGGAGGATTTCTGAGTTCGAGACCAGCCTGGTCTACAGAGTGAGTTCCNAAAAAAAAAAAAAATTTAAAACCACGACACCTCACATTCATTTCCAGCGTCAAACCCACATTGGCACACCTTGTTTTTCCTCCATCCCCCTGACTTCCCAGGTAAGGAGCTCTTGTAGGAGGGCAGTCTGCAGACTGACCCGGCTACTCTTCACTACACAGCTGCTCCAGCCGTCCAGCATCTACCCCCCACCCCCGGTCTTATAGCCTAAATGTGCCCCATCCCGTAGGCACTGGCTGCAATGCCTGCTACATGGAGGAGATGCAGAACGTGGAGCTGGTGGAAGGCGATGAGGGGCGCATGTGTGTCAACACGGAGTGGGGCGCCTTCGGGGACTCTGGTGAGCTGGACGAGTTCCTGCTAGAGTACGACCGGATGGTGGATGAGAGCTCGGTGAACCCCGGTCAGCAGCTGTAAGGATGCCTCCCCATCCTCCTAGCCCACCCTGGCGGCTGCACTGGCCTGGCACGCCACAGCTGAGTCACAGCACATAATAAATAGCCTGTGTATAAGCAGCTCTGGGGAGAAACAAATTGATGACCCGTCTGTGAGCTGGCTCTTTTCTTCAGCTCAGTTACCCCCTGCCCTGTGAGGTGTGGAGCTGTCATGGTGGTTAGTATAAAGTCTCACCTCTCTACACCAGATGACCCTGAAAGACCCTTAGCAGGTTTAAGGAAGAAACCCCCTAAGTATATATGCATGCCAGTTCCACAGAATAATTATTGGCATTTAGGGGAATGCTATGGGTTGGCAGAACACAGCTTGGAAACCAGCTGCCTTGAATCATGGCTACTGCGGGGTGTTGAGGTATACTCCTCTAATCTCAACACTTGGGAGGCAGAGTCAGACAGATTTCTTTGTGTCCCAGGCCAGCCAGGGATACATAGTAAGACGCTGTCTCAAGATAAAAGTAACTCAGTAAATAAAATGAATTGTGCCTGTCACAAGTTAGTCACTTGCATGGTACCACTCTCATGCTAACTACTTAATGAGTTTCCTCGCAGACCCTCACAGGCCTCTGTTAGGTCATTTAATATCTGCTGGATTTCAAGACGAAAATATGGAACTTCACACATTAGACAAAAATATACCAGGCTGCATGTGCCATGCCTGGCACCAACCCTGTGAGCCACTGAGAATGGTTGTCACTAAATTCCAGGGTGTGGGCTTCACACAAGACCTGTCACCAGTAAGCTTTCAAAGGACCAGAGGCTCCATAACTCTTTGTCCCTTTAATATACCAGGGCCAGCACAGGGCCAGATGTGCCACTCAACTGGGTTAAAACTGTGCATGTTCCTAGGAACTGAGGTTTCTGAAGCCTCTGTTTACAAATGTGGGGGGCAGGGTGTGAGGACAAGGACCTTGGATAAAGGCTTGGGGGTGGGAATGAGAGGGATCAGTGCCCCACGTGGTCACCTCCTAACCAGAATAGGGAGCCTGGGGATTTCCCGATGGCCAGCTGGCATAACCGACTGTTCTGTATCCAGGTACGAAAAGATCATTGGTGGAAAGTACATGGGCGAGCTGGTACGACTGGTGCTGCTCAAGCTGGTGGACGAGAATCTGCTGTTCCACGGAGAGGCCTCGGAGCAGCTGCGCACGCGTGGCGCTTTTGAGACCCGTTTTGTGTCGCAGGTGGAGAGGTGCCGGAAAGGGGCAGGAGAAGGGATGGGGTGGGGACAGAGACGGGCTCAGTGGACACAGAGGGACGGAGCGGGGTTCTAAGGGAAGCAGAGTGTCAGGGGCCCCAGGGGAACATGAAGGTAGGGCCAGTGCTCCTGGACCACTGAGTGTAGTGTTTTATAAAACAGCTTTGTAGAGCGGGGCATGGTAAGGTGGGAGGGGTGCCTCGGTGGGTCCGTGTTGAGGCATCCCTTCCCCCTGAGGTACCAGCCATACGACGACGGGTATAGTGTATAATAGAGTTTATGTAGGGAAAGGGAGTTAAGAAGGGAGGAAAGAGACAGAAAGTCACAGAGAAAGAGAAGAGCTGGCCAGAACACATGGAGAGGGGAGGGAGGGAGAGGGGAGGGAGGGAGAAAGAGATGGGAGACGAGAGTCCGAGAAAGCGAGGAGAGGCCAAATAGCTCCTTTTATAGCAAGCCAGGCCTACCTAGCTGTTACCAGGTAACTGTTGGGCAGAGCCCAGAAGGAATGCTAACACTGAGTGTTCACTGACTCAGTGTCCACATTCCCCAGTCACTCCTCACTACCCAGAGCCAGCATCTCTCAATTTCATGCTACAGCTCGGAGAATGTGGCATTGTCATCCTCACGACAGAGAGAATCCGGGGCTGACCAAAGGACTGCTGGGCAGGGCAGGGCATTCCCATTCCCCCAGGACCCTCAGTGACTTCCCTCCCCAATACCGCCCGCAGCGACTCCGGGGACCGAAGGCAGATCCATAACATCCTGAGCACTCTGGGGCTTCGACCCTCTGTCGCTGACTGCGACATTGTGCGCCGTGCCTGTGAAAGCGTGTCCACTCGCGCCGCCCACATGTGCTCAGCAGGACTGGCGGGGGTCATAAATCGCATGCGCGAAAGCCGCAGTGAGGACGTGATGCGCATCACGGTGGGCGTGGATGGCTCCGTGTACAAGCTGCACCCGAGGTCAGCCTCCACTTTCGCTCGCGCTCCAGCCTCCCGGGTTCCGAGGGAGGCTCCAAGGGCGTGGCTTTCAACTCCAGGCTTTTGTGAGCCGAACCTGCTTGATTCTCCCTGGGCCTGGAATACTGAATATACTTCAGTCTGGGGGTGAGGGGGTGAGGGGTGGGAGTGAGGAGGTAGGGTGAGGGTGAAGAGGTAGGGTGTGAGCTGCCGTGGCTGGGTGGCAAAGGTGGGATCTAAAGGATGAGAGTAGAAATAGCAGCCCCATTTTCCTCCTGTTCAGCTTCAAGGAGCGGTTTCACGCCAGTGTGCGCAGGCTGACACCCAACTGCGAAATCACCTTCATCGAATCAGAGGAGGGCAGCGGCAGGGGAGCCGCACTGGTCTCAGCGGTGGCCTGCAAGAAGGCTTGCATGCTGGGTCAGTGAAATCCAGGCAAGGACAGGGACCTGGGTTCCACAGGGACTCCACACCCCACAAATGCTCCCAGCCCACTAGGGCAGGAGACCTATTCTGCTGCTACCCCTGGAAAATGGGGAGAGGCCCCTGCAAGCCGAGTCAGCCAGTGGGACAGCCTTAGGGCTCTCAGCCTGGGGCAAGGGGCTGGGAGGAAGAAGAGGATCAGAGGCACCGAAAGCCTTTCTTGCTAGAATCAACTACAGAGAAAGGGGGAGCCCTCAGGACTTGCACTTTCAGCCTCTGGCCTCCCGCAGCAGGGGTCTGGCCTCCCAAGGGAGTGCCTCCCGGACTTGCCATGGCCTGGCTTCCCTGGGAACACACCTCCATGGGGAAGTAGCTTCAGCAGCTTGGTCAGACCAGACCTGGGCCCCCCAGGAGAGTAAGGGCTGCTGGCCACCCAGACCTGGCTGTTTTCTTGCCTGTGGATGAAGAGGCTGGGAAACCATGGGAGGCCGACTCTCCAGCCACATGGAGGGGACTTTCCAGGCCACGAACATTCCAGAGACAGTCTCCTTCATATACCTCCACCCGCGAGTGGCTTACAGTTCTGGGATGAACCCTCCGAGGAGATTCCAGAGGATTGAGGCCCAGAGTCCTTGCTCTAAGGGGACCTGAAAGGGAGGGCCTCACTCTGCACTGTTAGGCGCTACCCCCTCCTTCAAGCAGGATGTCAGCTTCCACAAGCGCATCTGTGATCCAGGCGGAAAAGCGAGCCACCCTCAGCATCTCTCCAGGAGACCACCCAGGTCCCTCTCTCCCTCATCCCTGCCAGGTTTCCCGATGCCATGCCGCCCGCTCTACACCAGCCTGGCACCATGGGGGAGTTTTTAATTAAATATTTAAAACTACTTAAACATGGCCTGCCAATTGTTCTTTGACCTCTGTGCATACGGATGGTGGTGATGGCATACAAAGAAGCATATTTCACTGATATACACAGATACTCCCTAAACTTGGCCGAGTCTCAATTTGCTGTGCCCTCCAGACACTATACCCAGGGGCCTGTGAGAGGTAGGCTATTGGAATAGGAATGTGGTGGCATGGGGACACCTGGGGGCATGAATAGCCTCAGCTAGGCCCAAACTTCCCCCCATCCCCAGCTACCCTTGCAACATGTGAAAGATAGAGGCTAGGATGCCAGGCCAGTGCCCCTCTGCTGGGGGCGGGGTTGGTCCAGCTCTAGGATGGTCTCAGCAGCATTCTATCTCAGAGCCAGGGAGGAAGCAATAAGGGCCACGGTTAGGAGCTGTCGGACAGTTTCCCTCCTGAAACTCTGGTAGATGAAATCTACCTAATGCATCATGACTAGGCCTTCAGGTGTATGTGTTTAATGCACATTTATCTCCCAGTGGGACTACCCAAGGAGTCAAGGACTTACTCTGTTCTCTGCTTCAGAAAAAAAAAAAAAAAAATCCCAAATTGGTGGTTTTGGGTGAAAGTCACATTTTCCTTGAAATCTTTCTGTTTTCTGGTAATTCTCATGTAGAATTGCTTCTGATCAGCTTCACTTTCTTGAACCAACACGAGCATTTGCATTAACAGAGTATAACCCTCATATTTGCACACTTACATGTTGGAACAGATTTTCAATCTCTTATATCCTGGGCTCTGAGACATTGTGCTGCTTGGCCTGTTTTGTCTCTCTTTACACATCCAACTTGAATGATTGAACTTTGTTTTCAGATCGTTCGACGGGTGTTATAAAATATTCATACAAAAGGAGGCCTTGGAGCTGTGTGTGGTACAGACTTGTAATCCCAGCACCAGCCTGGGAAACATTGTGAGTTCCAGGCTAGCCTTGGCTACATCAGGCTATCCGGGCTAGCCTTGGCTCAAAATAAAGGAGGATGGAGTGGGACTTGAGGCCTAACAGGGGAGCTTGCCCATACCCTAACCCACCTTGCATAGCCACATTGGGGGGAGGATGAACACTGAACCCAGTCAGAGGCCTACTCATGATCTCCCCTAAGCTGTCCGGCGTCTCTGACTCCTCTGCCACACTAAGGTCCTCAGAAGTTGACAGCTACTGCTTGCAACCAAAGCCCCTTGGTCCACAATTCAGAAACACGAGATAGGCTCTGTGGGCCAGTTTCACAAGAACCCCAAACTTTTCCTGTGAAACAGCATCACACAGGCCTGCCACGTGCCAGGGCCTCTGGATTCCAGATGTGGAGCAGGCTGGGTGCCCAGGAGTAGGCTACAGCTCTCAGCTGGGAATGTCTGAGAGAATTTGGAGGAGGAGGGTAGAGTTGAGATGGAGCTTAAGAAACAGCAAGACTCCGAATAGGGTGGGTACACGTGTCTCAGCAGGACAGGCCGAGTGAAGAGCTTGCTCTGAATGTAGGGAGAGCAGCATTCGGTCACTCCAATCCCGAGTTACCCCCAAATCAAGCAAATGGTCCTGACAGCCTGGTTAGAACTGCTGTCTGTCCATTGTCAGACGGCCAGCTGTCTGTCCATTGTCAGATGGCCAGCAGGCCAGAGCTCAGGGTTTTTACCCGGCCCAGAGGATTCGGGCCAGAGACCATTCTCAGAATGATACACTGCTTCCTAAGCCCAGAGTATCGACAGCACTAGTCAGGTAAGAAGGACGGTCAGATGCAGCCATCACAGGGACCTCCACCATGACCTGGAATAGCAAACGTTTTGAGCGCCTCTGACCAGGGAAGACATGGAGCCTGGTCACAAGAGATGGATGGATGGATCCTAGGATGTTACACTTGGGGGCCTGAAGGTTACCAGGCGTGTGAATGGGATCTACGTGGGCCCTGTCTTTCTCCACCAGCGGGGGCTTCCAAGTTTAGCCCAGTCATCCATTCCTCTCCTTATTTGGGCCTCTGGGTGATAAGACTGACATAAAGAGCCAGGTGGCAGGGTCACTCAGTCAGACCGCCACAGACCATGGTGAGTGCTGGGTGGGGAACAAGAGACCAGTCACACCCAGCTGCTAGTCTCTGAGCTGCTGGGGTGGGGGGTGGGGGCAGAGCCAGGGACTTGTGTGCCTGTGCTGGGCTCAGGGAAGTAAGCTCAGGGTGGGGAAGGTACCTCGCCCTGGCACTCCCGCGAGACTACGCGAGGTAGGGAGGAGGTCTTTGGAGAACAGGAGAGAGGACCCCTCTAATCATCAGTATTACAGGCCAGTAGGAAGGCTGGGACCCGAGGCAAGGCTGCAGCCACCAAGCAGGCCCAACGTGGCTCTTCCAATGTCTTCTCAATGTTCGAACAAGCCCAGATTCAGGAATTCAAGGAAGTGAGTAACCTATCTCAGACAGCCTCCCCCCCCCTCCAGGGGAGCCACTTCACACCCCATGCACAAGGCTCTCCTCTGAGGGTCAGTGGTCCTGCCTCCAACCTCGCTCATACCACCCGAGACTCTCCCTTGCCCACCTTCCCTGGAAGAGATGGGGTGAGCAGCTCCCACCTGAAGACCATCTCCTCACAGGCCTTCAGCTGCATTGACCAGAACAGGGATGGGATCATCTGCAAATCAGATCTGAAGGAGACCTATTCCCAGCTTGGTGAGTGGATCCAGGAGCAACCTCTCAGGGACCCGGCCTGTTCAGCTCTGGTACTTGCTTCCCGAGGGAGGACAGTGCCCCGCCCTTTCTCTCCTACATAGCATCATTCAGGCAGGAATCCTCCCTCCCCTACCTGCCACACAGCTGGAGCTGCCCCTGCCTCTGCCCTACCTGCCTGGGAAACCCTGGAGGGCAGCCTGGGTCACCTCAAGTCCTACTCTCCTAGGGAGGGTAAGTGTCCCGGAGGAGGAGCTGGACGCCATGCTGCAGGAAGGAAAGGGTCCCATCAACTTCACGGTCTTCCTCACACTCTTTGGGGAGAAGCTCAATGGTGAGTTCTGAGTCTCCTTAGCCACAGCGCAAACCCGACCTCCCCTGACCCCGGAGCCCCACATGAGGCTCAACCTAACTTCCCTGAAACCTGTGCACCCTGCCTGCCCAGGGCCAACGCGGAGGATGTGGAACGCCCTGGACTGACTTGGGTTCAGAAAATACCCACTTCCTAATCACAGTTTTGACTTCCCAGCCAGGCCTGCCAAGCCCTTTGATGCCCAAGAAACACTCTGAACCCCGACACATGCCTCTTCTGCACCCTCCAATCTATCCCACTCCACCTTTATCCACTCGATAGAGCCCGAGCCCTTCAGGCCCCAGTACAAAGGCGCTCCCTTGTACTCCAAGTTCATCCTGGGTGGGGCCTCGCGGCAGGGGATGAGAGTTCATCTGGCTGCCCCGCCCCGTCCTTCCCCTCCCCCTCCAGGGACGGACCCCGAGGAAGCCATCCTGAGTGCCTTCCGCATGTTCGACCCCAGCGGCCAGGGGGTAGTGAACAAGGAAGAGTAAGTGAGGCCCTTTCATGCCCCAGGGCGGGCGCCATGGGGAAACCCAGAGGGTGGTAAGGTCCTTTGTGTGCCTCAGGCAGGTGAGCGGTTCTACCCTGGGTCCCAGCCTCACTCTCCCCGCTCAGGTCTTCTCTTTCCTCAGGTTCAAGCAGCTTCTCATGACTCAGGCAGACAAGTTCTCTCCTGCTGAGGTGAGACACCCAGACCCACCAACTCCTGTTCCTGTCATGACCCGCTGCGCCCCCCAACCCCAGGGCTGTGTTGGGGGGAGCCAAATGGATAACAGGATCTTCTGAGAAGAGACATAGGCTCTGTTAAGACCCAAACGGGAGAACGCAGACTCACAAGAGGGTGGGTTTATCTATGTGGTGAGCCCGTTGGCCCCTTCCCCATTGGGCCTGTTTCCTAATCTGTTCAGAAACAGGGAAGCCCCCCGCAGGCTGCTGTTTGGGGCTGAAAAGGCACAGCTGTTGGGACAGGGCATCATCAGGTGACATCTCTGCTGTCCCCCTGCAGGTGGAGCAGCTGTTTGCACTGACACCCATGGACCTGGCGGGCAACATCGACTATAAATCTCTCTGCTACATCATCACCCACGGAGATGAGAAAGAGGAGTAGACAGGCTGAGGTCACCTCAATAAACTCTGTGCCTGAACTAGAACTGAGGTGTTGGCTTGACTGTGGCAGACGGGCTGGAGAGGGACCGGGCAGGGGACCACCTTGAGTCACCCTACACCACCAAGTAAAATATAAACCGCTCTTTTGCCCACTGCTGAACTCCAAGAGAGGAAACGGGGTCCACACAACCTCCATGAGGCCCGGGAATGAGCCCCACATGGGCAGCCCAGCTCTTGATGTCTGGGGAAGGAAGACACATCTTGCTGGACCCTTTCTGCCCAACATCCAGCTAGTGGACACAGCCCCCGGGACTCCCACCACATAGCCTCCCCATGCACTCAGGCCTACTGCCCACTCTCCTCTTGATATGCTGCCTGTGTGGGCCCTACGGGAAAGCACAGCCCGAACTCGATGCTGGCTCTGCGGTGGAA
Source organism: Mus pahari (assembly GCF_900095145.1). NCBI lineage: Eukaryota > Metazoa > Chordata > Mammalia > Rodentia > Muridae > Mus > Mus pahari. Next base: position 23,451,601 of record NC_034602.1, read on the forward strand.
GCCTTGCCTAGCATGTTCTATGTCCTGGATTCCATTCCCAGCAAGCACCTCTCCCTTAGGTGGGGGAATCACGATCATACCGGGATTATAGGAAGATTTTGACATGATGGGCCATGACGCTGCACGCAGAGCCAGGTCACATGTGGAAGCTGGGAACTGGTCTCCTGCCTCATGAGGCCCTCGCCAAGGGTTCTGTCACTGGGTCACACAACTGGAGTTTAGGGAGGGGACTGCCCCTACAGAATCGTTAGTCTCCCCCGTGTCTCCCTCCTCTGTCAAACCTCAGGTTGCAGAAACAGGTGACTACCCCACAAGTGCCTAGGGAGAGACAGGAAACTAGTGAGTGCTCAGGCACACCGGAGCTGAGCAGGTCCCAGTGGTCTGCCTCCCTCCAAGCCTGCCACATGGCCTGAAGCTTGGAGCTGGGATGAAGTGAGAAAGAACAGGAGAGAGAGGAAGAGGAGAGGGAAAGGGAGGAAGAGGGGAGCAGCGAGGGAGCGAGGGAGGGAGGGAAGGAAGGAACTAACGTTTACACCATCCCTTCCTGAGGGCAGGCCAGAAAAGGCCTTTTTACCTGGGCAGGTGCTCGGCATTGGCCTCTGTCAGAACCTGATGACTTCACTAGAGACTTGAGGTTCAAAGCGGTCATTGCAGCTTCTGTGGCTCATGGGGTTATAAAACCACAGACTTTGCCCACCCTTCCATCCCGAGGGAAGTGCAGCCCATTTCACTGGGAGTGCTAACAGGAACAGGGTAGATAAACCCAGGAGCTGTCCCGATCTGGTGACAGGCCTACAGACTGGTTTCACAGAGCAAGGAATATGTGCAACCCACGGCTCTCTGCAGACAGTGCCGAAGACTGAAATACACAGAAAGGTCTCGGGAGTGGGACCAGTGGCGAATGGCTGTTAGCCCAGCACCCAGAAGGCAGGGCCAGGGCGGATGAGAGTCAAAGCCAGTCTAGGCCAAATAGCAGAACCGTCTTTCAGAAAAGGAATCTATAGGGTGGCTGTGGGCTCTGCAGTTTTCATTGTCTTTGAGCAGTTTCGAGCTCTAGAGTCATGAGAAGCCAGCAGCCACCCCTGGCTTTCATCCGCAGATATGCAGATGCAAGGAGCTGGTGCAGGCAAGTTCCCCTCAGTCAGAGAGGCCCCAGCAGGCCCTGGGTGTGAAGGCCTGTGGGAGCCTCTTTTCCCTACAGTGTAGTTACCTGGTGGCAGCTGTTGGTCTTCTCTGATGTTCAGGGCGGGGCCTACTGGGGAGCACAGTGCCCTAATGCCATCTTTAAGGGACAGGAGCAGAGACATTTAGAAGATGATTCTTAAAATAAGAAAAAGTTAAATGTTACTCTCATAGAAGGTAAACATGAAACCATAATGGGGGGAATCGGAGAGAAGAAGAGAAGAATGAGAGCTAAGGAGAAATTTCTCACTTCAGGAGAAATAAGCTCTGATTGCTGTGGCACAGGAAGGGGCTACAGAGAGCAATAACGGCCCTGCGTCTCATAGAACCTACAAGGGTGGATGCTGTGTGCTGTTAGAAAAGGATTGGTTGTTTGAGGAGACATATATGCTTTAGTTGCATATATGTGGACAGAAAGAAACATGACAAGGCACTCAACTTGCATGCAACTATTGTGTGTCAGCTAAAAATAAACATGTAGGCTGGGTATACAAGTAGGCTTTGTGGTGGCATATGCCTTTAGTCCCAGTAATGGGAGGCAGAGGCAGGCAGATCGCTAAGTTCGAGGCCAGCCTGGTCTACAGTGAGTTCCAGGATAGCCAAAGCTACACAGAAAAATTCTGTCTTAGAAAAACCCAAATCCAAAACCAAATCAAAATGAAGAAACGCACAACCAGGTGTGGTGGTGCAGGCATTTAATCCCATTACTTGGGAGTTGGATCTCTGAGTTCAAGGCCAGCCTGGTTTCCATATCAAGGTCCAGGCCAGCCATTGTCACATGATAAGACCCTGTCACAAGTGGGAGGCTGGGAACAGGGGTGGGGTGGGGGTGGGGGACAATGACACAACTTACCAAGATATAGACAAACAAATAAAGACTTCAGAGATGGCTCAGTGGAGAGAAGCACCGGTTGCTCCTGCAGAGGATCCTGGTGTGTTCTCCAGCACCCACATGGGGACTCACACCTGCCTGTAATTCTAGTTCCTGGGATCTGGCCTCCTCTTCTGGCCTCTGCAAGCACCAGACACACAAGTAGTGCACAGACATACATCCAGGTAACACACACACACACACACACACACACACACACAAATAAATATTAAAGTTTTAAAAATAAACAAAATAAAAACAAGTTAATCGCCAGGCATTCCCTTGTCTTCTGGGGCATTTGTTTAGAAATCTTGTAACTTCTGCACCTTTCTTGGCTTCAGTTATTTAAATCTATCTGAACATTAAATGAGTCTCCTTCCAGAGTTACAGCCCAGGACTGTTTCCTAATGACCCGGGAGTCCCACTGAAATGTCATCACCACAGGAGACAGCATCCTTATCTCGCAGATCCCCAGGAGGGCAGAGGCCTAACTTCAGCAGGCGCCTGGCTGTGCTTGTAAATGCACTCCCAGTCTTAAAGATAAGAGTTTATTTTTTCCCTTTGGATAAAGGCAGTTAGTACAACCAGATGGTCGTCCTGAGGGGGACTCAGGACTCGCTGCGTGTGACATATGGTCCCCATATCTCTCTAGGAAGTGAATGGAATAGGTTACCCCTGGCAGCAGATGGCTGTCTTCCATCTCGTCTGTGTTGTCAGGGACCAGTATTATGGAGTGTTTAGTGGTTATTCTCTGGATTTTTGTGGAAGGGTTTTCTGGATTAACAGGACATTTTGTTTTTCATTATCTTATCAGCATGGCCCAGTGATCCATCCTTGCCTTACAAGCCAGGGATATGCAATGCAAGCTACCCCCTAACGGCCCAGTTAGTGGAGGCTGGGACAGACGCTGGTGTTTTTACACCCTCCGATCTCATACTGAGACACCTCGAGCCCCAGAATCTCAGCTCCTGCCTTGCTTTCCACCCAGCCTCTCTCCACATTTTCTCTTCAGCTGAATTAACACCACAGATTCAGTGGGAGTCAGACTCTTAGGTTGCTGCCCTAGTATGAGGACTATGTGACCCCGCATACTTCTCCAGCAGACACAGGCTGCTCCAAGCCCCACACTGCCAAGGCTTGATGGATGCCTGCTGGCTATCCACATGCCTTCTATGGACCGGCATCCACGGGCTGGGGCCCCACCTGCCACTAACCCATCACACCCTTCATCTGCACATGAGCTCAGAGGGCCCGGGGATGCTGCAGAGACAGAAGTGGGCTCACATGTGCAGAGAAGCTGCTGGAATCGCCTGGGTATGGCGATACAGAGGGAATCGTGGTCAGGGTGAAGAAGGCCCACGTCCCCCATCCCACCCTCTCTGGGGTTTCATTTCCTCATCTGTCAACTGACTGGACAGCACCTCAACAGCCCCCAATGGCTGACCACAATGCTCTCTTCTCGGCGGCCACTCCTCAGTGCCCACACCCCCACAGCTGCCCTCTCTCCCTCCACAGTTACTAAGTCAGGCTGGGATCTTGGCCCCAGAATAAAGACTCCACTTTCAGCAATTTTGCTGAAATAACAACCAGACAGTAGCAGTTCCTGCCTAGAAGACAGACATAGGAATGTCCTTTTGCCTCAGATATCTGACATTCTTAGCTTTTGCTTGGTGAAAGCTAGTGATCTGTTGACACATTCCAAAAAAAGGTTTACCTAAATAGTCACAAACACAGAGGTGACCATTCGTGGGTATCAAGGGGCTAAAGATACCTCGAGATAATTTGGCTCCAGCTCTCAACAATCACAGTTCCCATCAGTCCCTCTGATAGTAGACCCTGCGACACGTGTGTGTCTTTCCTGCCTTGGAGATTTCAGGTCACACTGCATTGCTATTTGTGCATAGGAATCCCAGAGCAGAACAGAGAAAAGCTGCTAGGCCTCAAGGTACATCTCTGCAGAATTTGCCAGCAGGACAGATCCCATGGTGCAGCTGCTCCCTACACTTGGGGATTTTTGTGACTCGCACATCCCCAGAGGCTTCAAGTGAAGACACTGGTATTGCACGGGCTCTGGACACACCCATCCAACCCCTGAAGCCTCCTCTTGCAGGTGGTCTTCCTGGAGTAGTCTGATTCGGGTTCAGAACTTCTGGGCACATCCACTTTCAGGGCCTGGGTGAGTACCCACATCTCCTCTCCAGGAAACAGCGTCTTAGAAGCCATAGTCCTGTGTGAGCAACACCCAGGAGTGGTGACACAACAGAGCCGCTCCTCTCACCAAGAGCCAAAGCTGCATCTCCACCCAGAAGGCAAGACAGCCAGTGCCATGCTGAGCCCAAACTGGAAGTTCTGCTCTCGCTTGCTTGGCGAGGAATCCAAAGGGCACTGTGTTGAGATGATGATGATGATGATGATGATGATGATGATGATGATAAGGCATAGGGGTGGGTACCTTTAATCCCAGCAGTCAGGAGACAGAGGCAGGTGACTCTCTATGAGTCTGAGGGATCTGGTCTACCCAGTGAGTTCCAAGTCAGCCAAAGCTACATAGTGAGAGAACCCTGTCAAACAAGAAAACAGAGTAGGAGATTATATACAGACAGTGGCCTGGCCCTTAGCCATTCTCCTTGAGCTATACATAGAAGATCCCCATGGACCCCTATCTCCTGTCAAATGGCCATGCCCAAGCTCAGGCAGTAAGGCACCAGGAGCCACATGGCCACCTACAGCATCTTCTTTTGAGCCAACAAAATCCAGCCAAGCCTGTCCTGCAGATCTGTGGTCCATCAGCTTAGCCAATGTCCCAGTGGAGTCCATCAGTAGCACTAGCCAATGAGAAAGAGCAACACAAATTTGAGACTCTAGCATGTGTTGTAAGGAATAGAATGTCACTATCCTCCCACCCACCCCAATGGCTGGTTGGTCACTAACTCCACAGGAACCTAGGGCTCTCTGAGCAGTCACCTGAAGCCAGAACTGAATGGAAGGCATGAAGGATCAGGATCAGAGAGCTCGGGCCACGCCTGAGACAATGGAGCACCCCTGGCCAGTTCATCTGGGTTGGAAGAACTTCAGTAGCCCACAGTGAACTCCTGTGCCTGCTGACACGTGTCCATGGTCACATGACAAGAGACTCCAACCAGACCTTCCCCTCCTAGTCCTCCTTCTATATATATATATATATATATATTCAAGCTGAGCAGGGACGCTGAGACAGGAGGATTGCCACTAGGCTGAGATCAGCCTGGGCTATAGAACAAGACCCTGCCGCAAACAAACAAAAACCTTCAGTGGTGATGTTAAAGCACAGTAAGACAGACTTTACTCTGGGCCATCATAATAAATGTAGGAACCACAGCAACAGATTTTGTCGCAGGGACAAAGGCTGGGCTCGACTCCAGATCTAGTGTGGAGCCAGAGGCAGTGTCTGTGGATGGGAAATAACTGAGGGGAGACACCAGAGCAGGGAATTCCGACTAAGTTCACTGTCCGGAATTTTTGTTGAAGGCAAAGCCAGAGTGGCCAGACAGGGAAGGGGTGGGAGGAGGAACCTGGTCAGGTATGGGGAGTGGAGGATGTGACCAGACTACCTATGCTAAAACAGGACACATGGAAGTGAGCGCCAGGGCTTCCCAGGGCCCACCCGGCTCACCATGACTTTGAGAGCACAATGTGAGTGTAGACCTCAACCCGACACAGAACAGGCGCTCTGAGTAGGTTAGTAGTGAACAGAGAGAAAAGTCCCCAGCTGGATACAGAGGCAGAAGAGCCTCGAGAGACTGGGTCCACAGACTTTGCCCCTGGGAGCAGTCAATACTCTGTTTCCTCTGTGGGTAGCAGAGTGTGTCCCCCTTCAAAGGCTGCTGTCTCAGGACCCGCTCCTGTAAGCAGAGCTGGTATATGGCAGAGGCTTTGCCGAGGAAGGGGCCTCTCTGCTGCCTGCATCTGCACTGTGTGGCTTATATGTGTGCACTGGGGTGAGGTAAGGGGTGTGTGTGTGTGTGTGTGTGTGTGTGTGTGTGTAGTATGTGTACGCAATAAGGAGACCCTCTTACTGGTGTCTCTTCCACACCGTATACATCTATGGTCCCCTTTCTCCAGGACATTGTCTCTGCAACCCAGACATCTGAAGCAACTTCCATCCTCCCATCTCTTCCTAACCTTCGCCCTACCTCCCCTGACTGGAGATCATCTCCCGGAATGTGCTGCTGATGTGCAAAGCCCCGCAGCTCCAAAATAGAACCTTATCTCCCCTCTTGGCCACCTGCCAACAGCAGCACCTCTACCCCACTCTCCTCAGGACCCCTTGAACTCTGACTTCCTCTGCATCCTCGCCCTTCTGGAGAAATCGAGTGAATTCCAGTTAGCCTGGAAAAAATACCCTGACGGTTCAATGAGCTCTTTTATTACAAACAGCCATGCTCCTGCCTGCTGCTACTCATATCCTTGTGACTAACAGAAATATGTCACAGCTTCCTGGGAAGGAGCCGAGGAGACAGAATCAGAAACAGAAAAACTAACTGCACACAAAGACACAGGTGCAAACGGCTTCGTCACCGAGCATGACCAAACAACCCAGAACACTGCCGATGCCGGCGCAGGCTCAGCGTTGAGGCTCCATGTTCTGGTGGTACACGACAGAGGAGCCTCTCAGCTGCCTGCATCCGCACTGCACTCTGGGATCTTTTCTCTGCTCCTTACTCTAAGGTGAGACTGGAAGGAGCCTGGAGTCTGATGTATCTCCTTGGTAAAATGGTTTCCCTTGGGAAAGTCTCATAAGAGCAGAATGACCCTGCCTAATTTTTTTTTTTCCAAGTCAGGGTTTCTCTGTGTAGCCCTGGCTGTCCTGGAACTCATTCTGTAGACCAGGCTGGCCTTGAACTCAGAAATCTGCCTGCCTCTGCCTCTCAAGTGCTGGGATTAAAGGCATGTGCCACCGCTGCCCAGCGACCCTGCCTATTTTAAAACTGGTATTTTGAAAGTGCTCCCATGTTGATGACACTCGGGGACTTTTCTCAGTTTTTGCTTTGCTCTAGCAACCAGGTAGTGAGACAGAGGAAGGAGGACCTTCATTTCCCTGGCTCTCCAGGTGGGTGTTAAGCACTGTTAAGATCTGTTAAAATCACTATTTGTATCAATGATGTCATTGTTGAAGACTTTCCTGCTGTTCCTGTAAATAAGCAAAGCTGGGGGCAGACACATGACTCCTTAGTCGGCAACGTGGACCCTTGATTGCTGTCCTGGCTGCTTTGAGCAAAAGGACTGTCAGGAGCCAGAGGGGCCCCTCAGCAGTCAAGAATACCGGACACTCTTCTAGAGGACTCAGGTTCAACTCAGTACCCACATGGTGGCTCACAATAGTCTACAACTCTAGTTATAGACTCTTCTTGGCTCCAAGAAGACCACATGAACATTGTGCACAAATTTCTACATAGGCAAAACACCCACGTACATAAGAAAGTTTAAATAATAATAATAACAAATAATAACCACAGTAATAGTATATTTTTAAAAGGACCATCAGCCAGTCTTACACCAGCATTCTGAGTGTTCCATGGATACCTTGAAAAAACTGCCCAACAGGGGCACCTGGTTGCTCTAGCTCCTGAAAGTGCCACCTTCTTGGAGGAATATTTCAAACAGCTTATACCAGACTCTGTACTCTCAAAGCCTTAGTGAACGCTAGATGACCCTGCAACTATGTCTACCTAAGGTCAGAAGGGGAGACTTCCCTTGGTGGCCTAGTGGGGATTTGATCGCTCTGACGGATGCTAAAGAGGCAAGGCTGTCATCTGCCTGCAAAAATTCAATACAGACCTTCATCTGCTTGTGAGCTGTGCTGCGGTTGGTCCAAGCTCCCCTCCTCTAATGTCATCCTAAGGGCCGGACCCAGCCCCTCAGATGCATCTCAAGCTTTGCCCTTCACAGTAAAAAGCCTGGGCGTGAATTCCCACCAATCCCCACCCGTCCTGGACCGCTCCGACCCAAGAAACCCTACATAAAACCTGCCTCCTGCCCAGGTGTTTGCTGCTTCTCACCCTGGCAGAGGCAGCCACCCTCCTGTGTCTTTTCCAATAAATCTCTTGTGCGAAGTTTGCTGTGTGGTGCCAGGATACCCTTCCCCTCAGAGCTGTAACCCTTGCATTGGGAAAACTTCCCCACTCTGAACTGTAACACTCCACTGGGGGATCCTTCCCCTTTAAGAGCTTCGACTCTTGTATTTGGGAAACCTTAGCCCTCAGAGCTGTTGACACTTATACACTCCGTCGTGGAAGGGGAAGGGACTCATAGGCCACCCCTCCCTGAGAAGCCAAGAGCAGTTAACGGTGGAGGAAAAGGAGGAGGGGGAGGAAGAAGAAGAGGAGGAGGAGAAACTTAGTAATAGTAGTAGTAGAATTTTGACTCCTTGAAGAGTCTTTCTACATAGCACTGGCTGTCTAGGACTCACAGCTCACTAAGTAGACCAAGCTGGCCTTGAACTCACAGAGATAAACCTACCTCTGCATCCTGAGTTCTGGGATTAAAGGTGTGTGCCAGGTCACCAGGGTTACTGATGCAGCCCCTAGGAAACTTGCTAGACCCTTGCTCAAGTAAATAACCCCTCACCCACTCTCATGCAAGCAACCCCAAGGAAGTGCATTGAGCACCAAAAGCACAAAACAAAACAAAATGCACCTACTAGGCTGGGGACTGATAGGAGAAGGGGCTCAGGGGAGGGGTGAGAACAATGGGGGAATATTATGAAAGTACATTATATATGTATACAATGTTAACAGTTGAATATAAAAAACAAGCAAACAAACACAAACCCAGCTTCCCTAGAGGCTCAGGAAGGCAGCCCCGTGTGAGGCCCCGACTAGCCCTCCTTCTGCTGGGATCACAGCTGCTCACAGCCACATCCGGATCCCTGGATGTTCCTTTTCCCCCTCAATATTGTCCATATTAGGGCCAGGTCCAGTGACATCTGCTGTAATGCCAGCACTTAAGAGGAGGGGGCGGGAGGCTTGTAGGCTCCCAGGCAGTGAGACTGTCCATGTTGAATCTGGTAATTTGCTGATTATAGTCTCAGCTCTTCGGCCTAAGTCTGGCCCTAGCTGTGGTAAACCGTGGTTCTCGGACATTGGTTTACTGAGACCTCAAGTCCTTGAGGGCTCTAACACAAGCTGCTGATTTTTGGTTTGCTCGGCATTTTTCTTTATTGTGTAGATGGAGTGTGGTCACTTCCCAACTCTTTATCTGTCTGACCAGAAACCAGCTGTTAAAGCTATTATTTTAGAGCTCTGGAAAGATGACTTGGTGCTTAAGAGCACTTGTTGCTCTTAGGGAGGACCTAAGACCTGGGTTCAATTCCCAGTACCTACATGGTGGCTCACTACTATCCAAAAGTCCGGTTTCAGGTGATCCAATACCTTCTTGTAAAACCTTCTGGCCTCCGTGGGCACCAAGCAAGCATGTGGTGCACACACCTGTATACAGGCAAAACAGTCATTCGTAAAAAAATAAATGAATCTAAAAATAATTTATTTTTAAAAGGTCTTAGTCAGTAAAGAGGACCTGAATTTGATCTCCAGAACCCACATTTTTAAAAGCCCCCCATGGAGGGGGAGTCACACTCACTCCCAGTGCTAGAGACCAATCCAAGCACACCCTCAGAGCTTGCTGCCGGCCATCCTACCTACTTGCCAAGTTCCAGGCTGGCGAGAGACTCTAAAAAGGTAGGCGGCACATCTAAGGGGCAGCACTCGAAGTTGTCCTCTGGCCTCCTTATGTGCATGCGCACACGTGCAAGTGCCCGCACACACAACAAAAGTCTTCAGATAAGTGTTTGGTTTCAGACCCGGGGATAAGGGACTGAGGTGCATATTTACATAACCAAAGCAGACTGAGCCTCCAGGTTCTCCCAGCATTCCCCAGTTCCCTACGTGTCATACCCTGCCTCATACCTGACTGTCCTTCCCCCAGAGGCTCTTCCCTACGAAATCCTGACATTTTGGTCTCTCTCACTCTTCTCCTCTCTGTGCGTGTGTATGCCCCCTTGTCTCTTCCTCTCTCCCTCCCCTACCCACCCCCTTTCCCCATGGCAACCTCCCTGGCCTCTGTCCTTGGGACCAGTGAACCCACCCACCTGAGAGCAGTTTCCAATAAACCTGCCTTTAAAATAATCCAATCTGTTTCCAATTGGCTCATTTCACCAACAGCGGTGAAATTACCTATGAATTAGTTTTCTCTGTAAAAGTATAAGAGCTTGGTATGCAGCTCAGTAGAGCTTTTGCCTAGCGTGCTCAGTGCCGACATGAGTTCAGTCCTCAAAGCAGACAAAATAGTGAGCGCTGGGGAAGATGGTGGGACAGGAAGCACAGGTGCCCATCTTTCACCTAAGAGACAGATGTGCAGCGTCTGTCTGGTACAATGTTCTAACTTCACTTTCTTAGACTGTGTTTACCTATTCGGTGTTGTCTCATCACAGGGTGAATTAGATTTACCATATTTCCTTTCTTATAATTTTTAATCTTACAATCATGTGTCTGCGTATGCACTTATTTGTGAGCCATTACCCACGTGGAGGTCAGAGGCCAACTCTGTGAATCGATTTCTCCTTCCACCTTTATGTGGGTGCCGAGCACAGAGCTCAGGCTGTCGGGCCTGGGCATCAGGCACCTTTACCTGATGGGCCATTTGGAGCAGCCCTAGATTAACTGCATTTACTTCGTTTTGATGTCTGGTATTGGAGCCTTCTCTAACTGCTCCTCCCAAAGCTAGCCAATTATTCCTAGAGTTATCAGAAGAGCTCAGCTAGACAGGGGTGGCCCTTCCATACACAAATCAATGGTTCTCCCAACACCTGATTCCAGAGAACTGGAAACCATCTTAGTACTTGGATGAAGTAGCCTAAGGTAAGGGACTCTTCCAGTGTACTTTCTCAGACAAAAAAACAGACAGAGGCTAGAAGAAACATTAAGGAAACTAAGAAAGCAGAGCTCAGGAAAGGCGGTGTGAGTTACGGGGGGGGGGGGGGAAGACTGTGGATGACGATGACAGACGACAACAGAGGACCCGCCACAGAAAGTCTTTGTCTTTGAAAGCTTTCACCGAGAGCATGAAACGTGCACTCTGTCCAGGATGATATGAGCGCTGGGTATAAAAACCACACTCCACCTTCTCAGGCCAGCCAAGAGAGAAATGACCTCACTCTACGACTGCTGGCTTAACTTTGCAGTCCAAGGCTCTTCTGCCTGGCCCCAAACTGGGACAGAGTGTGAAACAGAAGTAACCAGGCACAACCCTGACCACAGGCTTTCCTCAGCTCTCGTTAGCTTTGGGCCACAGCGGCATGGCTAACTGTATACAACCTTACCATCCTTTCTCTTCTGTCTGTCTGCTGTGATGTGAACAGCCTCCTCCCCATTCCCCTGCTGGTATGACTTCAGCCCACCACAGGCCCAAAGCAATGAGACTGCAGACTGGTTACCCGGTTTGCTTTTAACTAAGCAGTGGCAAGAACTTCCACGACCAGCTTGCTAAATGGCAGCACTTCAGTTTAACACATTTCTTCGAGAACCTGCCTCCTCCCTAGCCCCTTGACTGTGGGGGATTGAATATAAATGGCCCCCTCAGGCTTGTATATTTGAATGTTTGGTCCCCAGCTAGTGAACTGTTGGGGGGAGTCTTGGAGGAGGTGTCACTGGGAGGTGGATTTTTAAGTTTCTAAAGCCCACAGCAGGTCCAGTCTCTCCTCCTCCTCTCTTGTGGATCAGATGGAAGCTCTCAGCGGCTGCTCCAGGCCATGCCCGCATGTCTGCTGCCAGGCTTCTCATCATCATGGTAACGACTAACCCTCTGCAACTGCTAGCAAGCCTCCACTTAGATGCTTCCTTTTACAAGTTGCTTTGGTTATACTGTCTTCCCAAGTAAGATACTGACCGTCCCATAGCTTCTCTTCCATCAACACACCAAGCACGTATGTCCCCAGTCCTGGACCCAACTAGAACTGGTTTTACCACTGGAACAAAATACCAAGATAATCAATTTATGAAAAGGCCCAGTCAGGAACAAAGGTACACACTTATAGTCCTCTCTACTTCAAAAGATGAGGCAAGAGGATTGTTTGAGCCTATGACAAGGGGGCTAGCCTTAGCTACACAGTGACACAGCGGCTAGCTTTAGCTACACAGTGACACAGCGGCTAGCTTTAGCAACATAGTGACATGGGGGCTAGCTTTAGCAACATAGTGACACAGGGGCTAGCTTTAGCAACATAGTGAGACCCTAAGAGGGCAGAGAAGAAGAGAAAAGAGAAAGAAGCTTTATTTTAAATTTCGGTTTCAGAAGTGCAGGCTCATAATCTGTGCGTCCTGTTGCTTTTAGACCCATTGCAAGGCAATGTACCACAGCAGAAATGTATAATGGAGCCCAACAGTGACCTCATAGCTAGGAGGGGAGACAAAAAGGCTCGTGGCATGTCTTCTGCCATGCCATACCCCTGACAGGTTCTGCTGTCTTTGACCAGCCCCTCCTCGGGGACCAAGCCTTTTAGAGACCTTCCAGGTCTGTGTTAGCTATCTTGCCATTCATTAAGTGACCAACATATCATAGCTAAGGGGACAGGTTAAAAGAAGATGGCTGTAAGCCACCATGTGGGTGCTGGGAATTAAACCTGAGCCATATGTAGGATCAGCAAGCACTCTTGCCTACTGAGCCATCTCTCTGGCCCTGACTTCTAGAGCTTCTACCTGTGGGGTTGAGACATTCAGTTTTCGTATATCAGAGAGAGAGAGATGGTGGGGAGAAAGGTACCATGAGGAGGGAGGAGAGAGGGGGTCATACAATGTATGCGACACGAGACACAAAAGCACGGGGGGGGGGGTATTTGGAGGGAAAGAATAATGGAGGTCAGAGAGAAAGGGACAAGGAGGGTGAGGAAGAAAAGCACAAGAGGGTGAGGACTAACAATTTGGTGGCACATGCCTCTGTCCAGCACTCAGGAGGCAGTGGTAGGAGGACATCTATGAGTTCAAGGCCAGCCATAGTGGTGGTCTACATAGTGAGTTCTAGGATAGCGGTGGTCAACAGAGTGAGTATGTAGGAGATCTTGTCTCAGAAAGCCAAAGGGGGGGAACCAATGTATAATGTCATTTATATATGAAAATGCCATAATAAAATATATTATTTTGAGCCAGGCATGGTGGCGCACTCGGGAGGCAGAGGCAGGCAGATTTCTGAGTTCAAGGCCACCATGGTCTACAAAGTGAGTTCCAGGACAGCCAGGGCTATACAGATATACAGAGAAACCCTGTCTCAAAAAACCATATATATATATATATATATATATATATATATATATATATATATATGATTCTAATTTTAAAATTATTACACAGAAATATCAAAAGAAGCTTTCAAATGCCCCCCCATTCAAAGATCACAAAGTATACAAAGAAACAGGACAATTTGACCCAAGGGGAGAAATCAACAAATTCCATATCAGCAAAGTTCAGGGATCATGAAGAGGAGGAGGAAAAGAGGGAGGAGAAGGAGGAGGAAGAGGAGGGACACATATGCCAGAGAAAGGCCAGATAGCTGACTTGTTAGAGAAATGCTTTTAAGCAACTGTATTACTGATGAGTTAAATGATGTTGCACTAAATGAGCATGTGCACAGTCAAGTAAGTGATGTACAAGCAAATGGAGGTATAGACAGAGAAGACATTGAAGGTTTTCTTTTAGGTAGCAAATATTTATTTATTTATTTATTTATTATAAGTACACTGTAGCTGTCTTCAGACACACCAGAAGAGGGTGTCAGATCTCATTATAGATGCTTGTGAGCCACCATGTGGTTGCTGGGATCTGAACTCATGACCTCTGGAAGAGCAGTCAGTGCTCTTAACCTCTGAGCCATCTCTCCAGCCTGGTAGCAAATATTTTGAAGCTGAAAGATACAATGACTAAAATACAACCTGTAGCAGACTTAGATTTAAAGTAATTAGAGCAAGGGCGACAATAAAGAAGAGCAAAAGTGAAAATGAGATAAAATTATGAACTGTAAGGAATAGGGAGCTGGAGGGACTGCTCAGAGGTTAAAACAAAACAAAACAAACCACACTTGCTGCTCTCACAGGGGCCTGGGTGCCAGAACATATAACCACTCACAATGGCCTGAAACTCCACTTCCAGGGGATCTGGTGCCCTCTTCTGGCTGCTGATGACACTGCATGCACACGGTGTGCAGATACGCAAACACTCATATACATAAAAAAAAAATTAAGGAGAAAAAATATCTAGGGAACAGAAAAAATACTAAAGTGAACAGATCTTTCCAGGCGCGTGACCATCATCAAGGTGACCAGCACATCTGTCCTTCCCTGAAGTCCCTATAAGGTGAAATAAACCTTGTTCACCGAGTTGCTGTTGGTCATGTTTATCACAGCAATAGAACCCTGACTAGAACGCCTGTAATCCTGGCACTCTGGAGGCAGACGTTAGCCATCGGAGATTAGCTGGAACACAAAGCAAGATTCCTGACTCAAAACGCAAATAAAAGTGGACGTAGGGCAGGGATGGAGTTCAGAAGGCAAAGTGTTTGCTTAGTGTGGGTGAAGCCCCGTGCTCACTCTCCAGCACTGCATAAAACTCAGGGTAGTGGCTCATGCCTGTAACCCCAGCACTGCAGAGGTGTAGACAGAAAGATCAGGAGTTTAAGGCCCTGCTTGTTACCCCATGAGTTCTAAGCCAGACTGGAATATGTGAGACTAGTCTCAAGGAAAGAGTAGAAATAAAGACATCCTGGGATAAAATTTGATGAGTGCATTACCTTAGCTGTCTACTGTAAGAAATCCTAAGGAGAGTCCTGCAGACCAAAGGGAACGGTGTTAAACAGCAGCCAAAGAGTAACTCAACAGTTCCAGACAAGGGGCTGGGCAACAAAGAGCTCAGTGTGGCTCTAACTTTGGATTCTAATTCTACAAAGTAGTTTCAAATCCATCAAATAGGGTTTCTTCCTGGAACACAAGAACGTCGCAACAGAATCAAATATGCAACAGACTACTTGAGACAGTAGGCAAAAATCCTACATTCACTTCAGCTTACAAAGGAAAAAATACTCAACAAACTGAAACATTAAAAACAAACGATTTAGCCAGGCGTGGTGGCGCACGCCTTTAATCCCAGCACTTGGGAGGCAGAGGCAGGCGGATTTCTGAGTTC
>NC_034602.1:23466925-23486331 GCF_900095145.1 Mus pahari
TGAGTTCCAGGACAGCCAGGGCTATACAGAGAAACCCTGTCTCGAAAAACCAAAAAAAAAAAAAAAAAAAAAAAAAGATTTAATTCATTATTAGAACAGAAACGAGGGAAACATTGTCTCAAAAAACAAAAACAAACAAAAACAGAAACAAGGGGCTGGAGAGAGCTCCCTTGAGAGCTCTTTCAGAGCCATGGTGTTGGGCTCCCAGCCCGACTGAATGGCTCACAACCATTTGTAACTCCAGTATCAAGTGACACTCTCTTCTGGCCTCCGAGGACGCTGTCCTCACATAAGACACAGACATGCATGCAGGCAAAACACCCACACACAAAAACCAAAACAAAATAAATTCAAAATAAAACAAACTTACTTACTAAGAAGAACACTACCTTAAGTAGTAAGTTTCACACTGAGTAATTAGGCATTTTTTAAAAAAGGAACAATGTTACCAGTGAAGACTGATGTACTTGCAGTCAGGGTGTCTTACTGTGAATCCCAGCTTTTCTCACTAGCTGGGTCATTTTGCCTCAGTTTCCCTGCCTGTGAGATGGGAGAAATTGTTCATGCTTCCAAGGGAATCTGAGAAGCCAGAGTGAGAATCACAGCGCAGGATAGAGTGGGAGGGAAGCTTCGTCTACACAGGAGCCACCAGACCACCAGCGCTCGGGGAGAGTGGGATGAGCCAGCCTGGCGCCCAGCCTCACAACGGCCCATGCTACCCAGGGCGTTCACCCGATGAAGCCCAGCGGCAAACACCGCATGCGCACGGTAAACCCAGTGCTAGGTGAGGGTTGTCCGGGGAACCGGAGGCGTGGCTTCGCGTTTCCTCGGTCCAGAGGCGGGGCGCACGGGGATTGGCTAGATGAAGCGTGCAGCGATGGACGGGGTGGGGCGGGAGGCGATTGGCCGGATGCGCCGATGGGCGGGACGGGCGCGCGGAGATTGGCGGGATGCGGCGTGGCGCGGTGAGTGTGCTGCTGAGCGGGGTCAGCGTGGGTCCTGGGTCAGACTGGGGGCTACCTGGACAGCGGGCCGGGGTCCTGGAGGGTGCTTCGGACTGCAACGTGGGCCCGAGCTGGGCGCGTCTGCCTCGGGGCAGGTCTCCCGTCGCGTCCGGCCCGAAGCACCGTGTGGGCCGCTGCCACCACCGCGCGTGTTTGACTTACATTGAGTTTACATGCGTCCGTTTGGCAAATTCATAGGGTCCGCTCCCTAAGCCAGAGCTGCCGAGCCCGCTAGGGGAATTTGAACTTTGTAATAGCTTTACCAAAAAAGTAAAATGAAAAAGAAAGCTGTGTTCAAAACTTCCATTACTACATCTAGTCTGTTGTCATCTCAACTACGCATGAAGAGTGTGTTGAAATACTTTATACTGTATACTAAAATCCGCTGTGCATCCATCCCCCAAGAACAGCATAGTGGGCCTGGGGTGCAATACATCCTTGAAGAAAACACACCTCTGCCCTGCCGGAGCTTAGGCTGCAGTTGGAGGAGGCAAAGTAAATGCTTGAGAGATGATAACTGATGCAGTTGAGAGATGATAATTGATGTAGCAAATGCAGTTAATTAGATATGGGAAGGTGAGTTTAAGGAAAGACTTGAAAGGGAAGAGCCAGTAAGCCTTGGGGAAAGAAAGGACCCAGCAGGAGTAGAGAGGCCTCGACTTGAAGACCCTGCTGTGGAAGGTACACTTGGAAGGAGAAACGGGTGGGGGTGGGGGGACTGTTCTTACAGGCCCAGAGCTGACCTTACAGGTCATGGTAAGAACTTGGGGTTTTATTTACTGAAAAGCAACCTTTGGTGAGTTTTGAGCAAAACAGGGACAGCTTGATGCTTTATTTTTATCACTAATTATATTATGACAGGCTTCTTCAGTGATGCCTGACAGCATTCCCAGAGGTAGCGCAGGTCCCAGGGAGCTGAGCAGAGGCAGATCAATAATTCCATTTGAGGGTATGCAGAATTTGAGACCCTGGTGAGTGGGTAGAAATATGGAGAGGAGGAGGTGATGAACAAGGTTTGGAGCAAGCTCCAGGTTGTATCTGACTAGGTTATGGGGTGACACCTCTGGTCGTGTGTGCACATTGTGGACGGTGTGGTTGGGACACCAGGGGAGCTTTGGGTACCGGGAGGGATTGCAGGAATGCTTTTCTGTGTCTCTGCAGTTTTAACTCCTTGGCCTGGACACAGCTGCTTGGACCAAACAAGCCAGGAGTGCCGCCATGTTCTCAGAGCAGGCGGCACAGAGGGCCCACACTCTGCTCTCCCCGCCCTCCGCCAGCAATGCCACCTTTGCCCGGGTACCTGTGGCAACTTACACCAACTCCTCACAACCCTTCCGACTGGGAGAGCGCAGCTTTAACCGGCAGTACGCCCATATTTATGCCACCCGCCTCATCCAGATGAGACCGTTCCTGGTGAGCCGGGCGCAGCAACGCTGGGGTAAGCTTGGGGTACGTTGCTCTCAGCAGCCCAGCACCTAGAACTAGGACCTCATTTAACCTGGAATACTTTCCAGTTACCATGGAAATGGCCTCTTCAGCTCTCTGCTGCTTCTTTAAAGCGAGGATTAAATTAACCCGTGTGGTTAAAGTTGGGTTTGGCCCAGAGGCTGGTCAGAGGTAAGGGCTAGGTTCTGTCAGTGGAGGCTGCTGCTCCATCCATGGAGGAAATGGTTTTCCTATCCTCGATGTCTTCAGTGTGAATTGGTCACTGGTGTGCACCCTCTAGCTAGAGAGCTGCTCATAGCGGCAGGCTGGGCACCTTGGTCTTTGAGGGCTGGACCACACCCAGACCATAGCAGAGCCACAGGTGGGAGTGGTGGAATCTGCTGTTTATGTTGGCACCCAATGCTTCCATGTGGTGTCAGTCCCCTTCTGTGGATGGAGCTCTGGGTGGAGCTCTGAGGCATGTTCCTGGCTCTTCCAGGGCATGAGTGTGGTTCTTGCCCAGCCTCCGCTTCACCCTGCCTCCTCAGCAGTTGCTCCCAGGATTGGTCTGTGCTGATGAATCCCTGGAACTTACTTTCCTTCTTCCTGCCCAGCGTGGCTTTCCACATCTTTCCTGCCGGGCGTGTGGAGCCTTCACACATGTTCTGGTTTTCCTCCTGGGGACGCTGAATGAACAAGGCTGCTGACTCCACAGGGAATAGAGTGGGCCAGGGTGGAGGGGACACAGAGGTGAAGGATTGGGCAGAGCAGGGCCTGGCACGTGAGAATCCAAAGTCTTAGCTAGGCCTTTAATCTTAGTGCTGGGAGGCGGAGGCAGGTGGGTCCCCGTGAGTTCAAGGCCAGCCTGGTCTATGGAGTGAGTTCCAGGACAGACAGAGTTATGTCATAAGACCCTGTCTGGAAAAAAAATAAAAGACTACAGAGTCTTAAGGACACGGTAGTTGTTAGCACAGAGCATGTGACAGACATGTAGGTAATATACTTCAGTTACTTCCCATGTCCATGGCGAAGAAGTGCTGTACACAGGGGACTTAGGACAACACACATTTATTCTTCTATGGTTCTGGAGGTGTAAAGTCTGAAATCAAGTTAACAGGGCTGATTTCTTATAGAATAGTGCTTCTCTGCCTTCCTAGTGCTGCGGCCCTTTAATGCAGTTCCTCGTGTTGTGGCGACCCCGACTGTAACGTTATTTTCATTATTGCTTCACAGCTGTGATTTTTGTACTGTTCTGAATTGTAATATAAATATCTGATATGCAACCCCTGTGAAAGGATCATTTGACCCCCAAAGGGTCACAACCCACACGTTGAGAACCACTGTGGCTCCTGGTGGCTACAGGAGTCCCTGAGCTTGTTCCCTGTCTTCCCGTGGCCTTGCCTCGGACCTTCCCAGCCTCTTTGGATGTTTGGTGTCAAGGTCCCATTCCGCCCAGAGCCCTTTTATCCTCTGTGCGTGTCTTCGGGGTAGGGTTTCGTCGCCTGACTCTATGCCCTCGTGTCCAGGCAGCCGAGTTGAAGTGAAGAAGTTGTGTGAGCTGCAGCCCGGGGAGCAGTGCTGTGTGGTGGGCACGCTGTTCAAAGCCATGCCCCTCCAACCCTCCATCCTGCGGGAGATCAGCGAGGAGGTGAGCCTTTCCACCCCTGATGTGCCAACCTTGTCCGGTGGGTTGAGGCTGGGCCTCTGACTGTGGGGCATGAGAAAGCCAATCCAGGCAGGCAGGGATTGTAGTGCCACTTCGTAACACAGAAGCCGTGGCGACGTGGGCTCTAAGACTGCCTTCCATCTGTCTCCCAGCACAACCTGATCCCCCAGCCTCCTCGGAGCAAATACATCCACCCGGATGACGAGCTGGTCTTAGAAGATGAGCTGCAGCGTATCAAACTGAAAGGCACCATTGACATGTCAAAGCTGGTCACAGGTGGGAGCCGCAGGGATGCGGTGGGGATCCTGAGATGAGGGTGACTGCGCGTGGCTTAGCAACGGTGCGTTTGGAGATGCCCATAGCAACCAACATCTCAGGGGGTTGCCTCTGCGTCAAAGGCTGGTACACCAGAGGCCTTGGAAGTAGGTCTGTGTTCACATGGTCGGAGGCTGCTTGTCCGAGGATGACCATCTGGGCGGTCAGTCTGTCTGTCTCTACCCAAAAGCAGTAAGCTCGGGAAGTAGGCGTCAGTCCTAAGATTCCTGGAGTGGCTGAGTGGGGCGGCTAGGCAGTAGGGGAGTCTCAGAGGCTACCGTGGGGCTCTGACTTCTCCTTTCTCCAGGAACGGTCTTGGCCGTGTTGGGCTCTGCGAAAGACGACGGCAAGTTTCAGGTTGAAGACCACTGCTTTGCTGACCTGGCTCCACAGAAGCCGGTACCCCCACTTGACACAGACAGGTGAGGAGCCCCGCTCGGGTACCCCAGGGCCTGTGTTGGGAGGACATGCCTCTTCCCTCCAGCAGCCCGTAAGGCCTCACCTTCCTCTGCAGATTCGTGCTACTGGTATCCGGACTGGGCCTGGGCGGCGGTGGCGGGGAGAGCCTCCTGGGCACCCAGCTGCTGGTGGACGTGGTGACGGGACAGCTTGGGGACGAAGGAGAACAGTGCAGTGCTGCCCATGTCTCTCGAGTCATCCTCGCAGGCAACCTGCTCAGCCATAACACCCAGAGCAGAGACTCCATCAACAAGGTATGGCGTCCAGCTGCTCAGCCCTGGCCTGGAAACATGGCTGGCCGGGTCTGATGCTCCAGGGCTGTCCTCCAAAAGCCCCACTCCCTGAAGATATGGGGACTAGGGTGGAGTTCGAGGCCTGTCAACCACTCCCTACGTGCCCTGTCTACCTGCTGCTGGCCAGGGTCCCTGGTGGGCTCTGGGTGTCCCCCCAGTCAGCCTCGCCGAGGACCTGACTATATTGGGCCTCTTCTCCCAGGCCAAATACCTCACCAAGAAAACCCAGGCAGCCAGCGTGGAGGCAGTCAAAATGCTGGACGAGATCCTTCTGCAACTGAGCGTAAGCAACCTGGGGGCTGGCGGGCAGCAGACGTCCAGATGGGGAAGCTGCTGTTGGATGGGGAGGGTGGCTGGAGTAGGAGGCCTGTGAGCTCTCCCTGCCTTATGCCCTCCAGGCCTCGGTACCCGTGGATGTGATGCCAGGCGAGTTTGATCCGACCAACTATACACTCCCGCAGCAGCCCCTGCACCCCTGCATGTTCCCGCTGGCCACTGCCTACTCCACACTCCAGCTGGTCACCAACCCATACCAAGCCACCATTGATGGAGTAAGGTAGAGACAGTGCGAGGCCTGGGGGCAGAGGAGGTGGGCGGGCGCAGGGCTGCAGAAGGCCCTCCTGGCATCTGTCTGCCTTGCTCCTGCCATCAGGTGGGATCTCAGATAGTCTCTGTGGGTGGGGTGATAGTGATAGCCCTCCCCCCCGACACACACACACACACACACACTCCACAGTCAGCAGAGCCTTTGCCTTGCAGGTTCCTGGGGACGTCTGGACAGAATGTGAGTGATATCTTCCGGTATAGCAGCATGGAAGACTACTTAGAGATCCTAGAGTGGACCCTGCGGGTTCGTCACATCAGCCCCACGGCTCCAGACACTCTAGGTATCAGCTACACGTGTGGGACCAAGGGGTCCCCTGGGGTGGGTTCCCAGCACAACCGCGTATTCAGAAGCGCTGTTTTGACAACCGCCCTGGAATGTTGATTCCGCCCGTGGCCAGTGACGCTCCCATACAGACTAGGAGCATACAGCCCCCACTTCCACAGAGCACTTTTGTCACAGACGGGGTGCTGTTGGCATTCAGTGGGAAGGGAGGAACCCCTTAGCAGGACAGCTCAACAACAGGCCTTTCTCCAGGGTGCTACCCCTTCTACAAAACCGATCCGTTCATCTTTCCGGAATGCCCTCATGTCTACTTCTGTGGCAACACCCCCAGCTTTGGTTCCAAAATCATCCGAGGTAAGTTTTATCTTTCGGGGGCTCCGGGCCTGAGCTGTGAGGGACATTTTTTTTCCTCCCCTGGGTACAAAGGTCCCTCCCGGATTCAGTAGTGTGTGCAGTGGCTGTTGTGTGTGACATGGTGTAGCTGACTAGAGAGGGTCTCAGGTGGCTCTGAGCACGTGGTCCCACCGTGGCTGTTCTTTCTGGGGGCTTCCCTATAAGGCAGGTCCTACCCAGAACCTGAGACGGGCCCCATCTGACTGTTCTGCAGGTCCTGAGGACCAGGTAGTGTTGTTGGTGGCTGTTCCTGACTTCAGCTCCACCCAGACGGCCTGCCTGGTGAACCTACGCAGCCTGGCTTGCCAGCCTATCAGCTTCGCGGGCTTCGGGGCGGAGCAGGAGGACCTGGAGGACCTGGGGCTGGGTCCCTAGTGAGAGGCAGCGGGCTCAAGACATCACCCGTGCAATGCAAGCCCTGTAAATAAAACATGAATTTTTCACAGGTCCTAACCTCGTGCACTTGGGCATGTGTGGGATGGGACAGGTGGGGAGAGCAGCCAGCAAGCCAGCCTCTTGTCCAGCCAGTCAGAACAGGGGAAGGTGATGTCATGAGCTTGTTTTATTGGTGTGTGACATTGGCTTCCTCACCTGCCCCTCCCAAAGACTGGCAGGTAGAACTGGGGCGGGTAGACCAGAGTCCGCATAGACTCTGGTTTTGGGGTCCCAGTGGCTTTGATGTCCCATTCTGGGGGAGTGGGGTCCACCCAGGGACATCTGATGGCTATGTCTTCCAGCAAGGCTTGGGAGAGTCTGCCTTAGTTTGAATTGGGCAGGGCTTTGAGATCCCAGTCTCAGAAGTCCCCAAAGTTCACCGTGTAGGTCTCCACTGTTGTGAATGGAAATGTGAGGCCTGTGTCCATCTCTTCCTCCTCCTCCTCCTCCTCTATCCCCTCCACCTCTAGGTCAGTCCCATACTCTGTCTCAAACTCTGTCACTACTTCTGTGTAGGTCTCAGTCTCCGACTCCTCCCAGCCTGCGGTAGTAGTAGGTAGAACTTCCCAAGGCCTCGAGGTAATGGCTGGTGTAGGGGAAGGGGGAGGCGTAGGGGCAGGAGCGAGGCTTGTGGCAGGGCCTGCTGTAGAATTGAGGCGACGCAGCCGCATCTGTTCCCTCATGCGGAGCCGGTACTGTAGACGGCGCTGCTGCATGCGCCGCTGTTGGGGGGTCATGGGTCGTGAGGGGTCAACTCGGAGAATGGGACGGTTCCCGTTCATAGCCAAGATCTCCCGAATGCGCTTCCAATTGGATCGAGCCAGGATAAAGTTGCACTGGGTGGCCCCAATATCGTAGTCCACGTTGCAGATCTTGGCACTCGAGGTGTAACCCTCTGCATGAGCTGTCACACGGTACTCACCCGGGTTCAGAATGCGCCAGTAGTCACCTCCACTTGCTGTATAGGGAAAGTGTACCTGATTATCCCAGGGTCTCCAAGCCCTGCCCTCTTAGATTCCCCAGGCCCAGTCCTCAGATATCTCTCCACACCCTGTCCTCCTGAGTCCTGGGCAGGGTCCAGAAGGCCAGAGACTCGCTACATAGACCGGCTTGCCTTGCTGTCTGGGGAGCCTCGCTACTACTTTGAGAGGACAAGGAGAGCCCCACCCGAGAAGGCAGGTAAAGCTGTACACGTAAGAACCAGGTGTCGTGACACAAGCTCTAACCTCAGTACTCAAGGGCTATGAAGTTAAGGCTAGCCTGGGCTATACAGCAGGTTCCGAGCCAGCCAGAGGTACATGGTGATACCCTTAAAAAAAAAAAAAAAAAAAAAAAAAAAGCACATGCAAATACCTGTCTTCACGCCGTGGTTGATGCCACTCACGGAGATGGTGGCATTGGCAATGGGGACGCCTTGCTCATCTGTCACCACGCCCTTAATGCCACGGTGCACCTTCAGAAAGGGAGACGTGGTGGAAGCCCACATAGAGATTGGATGTCTACGCCCCTCCCAAGCTTCACGCCGCCTCTGTGCAGCCCAGGGTACCCCACCTGCTCCATGAAGGTGAGCAACGCTTCTTTGTTGTTCTCCCACTCTCGGGGCAGCTCGCTCTCGTGGGGGAACTTGTCACAGCCCAGGTATACGGAGAGCTCCAGACAGTTTGTGTGCAGGTAGCTGAAGTCATTGAAAGCTGGACGGACAGACAGACAGACAGACCTATGGTCATCTTCTCCCCATCCCTTCCTCGAGCCTTTCCCAAACTCTTCCCAGGCTTACTCCCAGAGCGAGGATTCCACTTGGCCCCGTTGACAATGCCCATGCCGCTGGTGTAGTCCTGGGCTTGGCACCCTCCTCGGTAGGGCTCCGTCATGGTGAGGTGGGCAGAGGCAAACGAGATGGCCAGCCAGCGGAAAATGGCGTGATCCGGAGTCTCCTGGGCCTCAGATACCCCGTCATCATCTTCTCCACGGGCAGCTGCCAGTGCCTCAGCCAACAGCTGCTCCTGGCTAGGTGTCCGGGCCATGTCATAGGGGTAAGACACAAGCCGCTCACCACCGTTCAGATTTGCACCCAGCACAAAGGGGTTCTTCTCCATCCAGGAAATAATGGCCCGGACTTCTGTGGAGACCTAGGGGTGGGTGGTATGAGCCATGTCCCCTTCCATCTGTGAGCACATCCTATCCATGGCCGTCTGATCTTCCTCTTGCCCTCCAGGGTCTCTGTGTCGTCACCTCAGCTTTCTGTCAGCAACCCCCTCCCCAACATGCTACCCCCCCCCCCAAGGCCTGCCACGGCTCAGCAAGCCAGGGTGCACCTCTCACCGTGGCATCTGGGGACAGGTAACGTTCGGGGATTGGCAAGTTATTGTTCGGGACCCTGTAGGGGACCCATTTCTTCTCCTCAGCTGCCCAGAGCACAGAGTTGAGATCTGGGAAGTCCTCGAAGATGTCAAAGCCCTCCTCGGTCCACAGCCCCAGTGCCCAGTTCCCAAACTCTGAGCCCTGCAAGGGAAACCACTGGTCACTACGGGATGGGAAGTCAAGGAGCCCCTGCCTCCGAGCTCCGCCCACCGCTCGCCAGCCCCACGCTGAGCGCACCATCTGCGCTGCCACCTCATAGCCATCAGGGTTCAGCGAGGGCACCAGGTGGATGCGCGTGTCCTGCACCAGGTTGCGCACTCTCGGGTTCCCATCGCGGTACTCCTGGCACAGGTACTGCATGAGGAGGAGCAGGAGCTCTCGGCCTAGCACCTCATTGCCGTGGATCCCAGCTGTGTAGCGGAACTCGGGCTCCCCTGCAAAGACAGGAGCCACAGCAGGCAGTGAGCCTGGTGAAACCTGGGGGCGACGAAGGAGGCTTGTGGTGTTCAGCAAGGCAAGCCTGGATCCCCTGGGGTTTCCAGGTCAGGCAGGAGAGGGTGATTGAGTGCGGCCTATCCACTGCACAGGCCCAGCAGGATCACAGCAGTGCAGGACCCTGGTGCTCTGGCCATTGGCAGAAGCAATGTCCCCCGGCTCTCACCCAGCTCATGTTCCCCAGGGTTGTCCGAGATTTCCATCGCGTAGATCTTGAGCCCTCGTGAACTCTTGCCCAGGCTGTAGGTGCGGGTGATTGTGGGACACTCCTCATTGACAGCCTTCATCAGCTGGCAGGGAGGAGACATGACGTCACTGGTCACTGACCGGGATGCTGCTCCCCTGGTGGGTTCTATGGGAAGAGGCAGGTAACTCCAGCCCCTCTCAGATGCCCCCAGGTACTAGTTTCCTCCCTAAAGCGACCAAGATTCCTTGAGGGGAGACTATGCCTTTAATAGTAAGGACAGGGGTAAGTAAGTATAAGCTCTCCTGTACCCCAGCAGGGCCCATCCCAGCCTGTGACTTGGGTTCCTAACCTGACGCATGTCCTTGTAGCTGTGGTGCCGGAAGTCCAGGCTGTCCGTAGTTACCACCTCGTTCTGTGCGTAGTAGCTGTAGACAGCTGCAGGAGAGCAGGCATACAGGGCCTGGACCAGTTGGCCATACCCAAAACACACGCAGCTACCCCCCAAATCACAGGCAGCCCCCCCCTTCACTCACGGGTCACGGGGCAGCCCAGCACCTCCAGGCGCATGCACAGGCTACCGTTCCAAGTGAGTGGATAGATGCGGATGAAACGGGCCACAACTGGCTCGGGGAGCTCGCTCAGCACGGGTGTGTCCTTGTCCACATTCCCATGGAAGGTCTAGAGAGAAGCAGGCCTCTGTGTCCCAGCCTGCCCCTCCCAAGGGTCCTCCCGGATCCAACCGTGAGAGCCTAGCAGCTCTCTGGCACCCACCATTTCCTCGTAGCCATTGGTGTACATCACCCAGGTCTGGCTGTCATTGCTGAAGCCCACGAAGAAGGTAGTCACGAAGTCGTCACTGTGGAGCAGACACAAAGCTGCTCCCACCCGAGGCTCTAATGCCCCGAGACCTACTTCTAGGCTAACAGGGCTATGGAGCATGACCTGGATCCCGGGAGCCAGATTCTGTGACTGTCTGGCCATGGGCACTTGCTGCTGCAAAGCCTGTCTGCCCATCTGAACGTGTGGACTGAGTAGCCATGACTGAGGGATGGAGACTTGGTTGGGCCCTCATTGATTTTCTGGCCTTCCCAGTTCAGGCCAAGGGCTGTCCTGAATGCCCCACATGGGACTCAGAGAGAGATGCTGGGCCCCCTGCCCCCTGCCCAAAAGCCCATTGACATACTGGATGCTGGAGTCCCGGCCCTGAGTGATGACGCCCGTGAACCGAGTCGTCCTTCGGGTGTCCACCTCTATCCACTGGGTCTGCGACTCGTCCTCTGCACACCATGCCCCGTCATAGTAGTCATCTTCGTTGGCACCAGCCTGTTGGAGGGGAGGCTGAGCATGGGCAGAGGAGCCTGGCCCGCTGCAGATGGACAGCCCACTCACCCACCTGCATGTTGAGCCGGCCCCGCTGGGCTCCGAGGCCATGGCGCAGCATAGAGGAGGCACGGATCTGGTTGTCCTCAATACGGTGTGACTCCATCCCAATAGGCGGGCACTCTGCAGAGGTACACGCCGTGGGCTAGCGGCTCAGACGCAAGCCTCCCTCCATTAATCCAGTGCCAACAAGCCTACAGCCCATACCACTTATACGTGGGTGCCAGCCGACTCAGATCAGGCCAGGAGCCAATCTGCCCCAAGCCTGCTTCCCCTGCCATCTACAGAATGAGATGCTGATCCTCAAGACTTATGATAAATCCAGGTCCCCAGGGACTTCACCCAGTTGAGACCATCTGTATGGTGGCTTCCAAATGAAACCTGCTTCTCTCCCTTGAGGCCCTGCCCCCTCCTACTATCACCCAGCTGCTGGATACCAAGAAGCTCTGTCCCCCCCCCCACAAGTCCCCCAACCCCCATAAGCAGGTCAGCCTCAGGCAGGAGCGTGCATGAAGCCGAGGAAGGCTCTTTAGCTCATGAGGCTCTCCGCTGTATGCTGCAAGAGTCTATGGTCGGATGGGCTTCTTGGGGGTCAAAGCTGCACCAGGAATCGGGTCCCATATATGGTCCTGAGTGGGTCCTCACCCTCCGCATAGCCTACTCACTGATTTTCTCCACTGGTGCCCACTCCTCCTCCAGCTCCTCGCCCTTCCGGGGCCCTGCTAACAACAACAACAACAACAACAACAACAACAAGGGGAGGAGTTAAAACCAAGGGCCTACAGCATCAAAAAAACAAATGCTGTCCCCATGGGTGCCCCGTGCACCTTTGTGGTCCTTGTTTTTCTCCACGGTCCACTTGTCCTCTGTGTCCTCCTTGGGGCTACTGCCCTCCTTTTTGGGCTTCTCTGGGGCGTGTAAGATTTAAAAAAAGAGGCCAGTCAGGTTGGCCCCGGGGCCTGGAGTAGGGGAGACTAGGCTGAACTGGGAATACGTGGGGAGGGGTGTCAGGTTGAGCTGGGGCATATGGAAGGATCAGGTTTGAGCTAGGGCTCCATGACGGTCAGGCTGACCTAAAAGCAAGCAGGAGGGGTCAGGCTGAGCCGGGGCTATGCGGTGGGGTTCAGGCTAAGCTAGGAATACATGAGGGTCAGGCTGACCTGAGAGCATGTGGGGAGGGGTCAGGCTGAGCAGGGGACTGAGGGATTCAAGTTGAGCTGGGGGCACATCTGGTAGGCACATCTGGCCTCAGGAGGTAGCCTGGCATGCTATCTGCCTGTTCTGACTCACTCATCTCTTCCTTTTCCTCGTCCACCTCTTGTCCAGCATCAGGCTTCTGCGGTGGAGGGTGGGGGAAATAATAGTCCACTGTAGGAGAGAAAGCCTGGGTCAGCTGGCCCAGATCTATGCTGCTCTGGGCTCCCGACCTCACAGGAGGCCGTAAGGCAAGCATTGACAATAGAGGAGAGAGGAGAGGAGGTAGAGCCAAGACTGAGGTCACAAGCCAATAAGAATCGAAGATGGGCAGAGAGTGGCACCAGGACAAGACAGGTGCCTGGGTGGCAGCTACTATTTGTGGCCAAGAAAGGTCAGACTTTGCGATCTGGGCAGAGGCCAAGGGTCTGAGGCAGGGACGTGGTAAGGACCTGTACAAGTCTAAAACCCAGAAAGGAAGAGATGTGAAGGATCCACTGGGATCTGGGAAAGGAGTGCGCCAAGGCCAACAGCCAAGCCCCTGGATTTAAGGTCATTTTCTTGTGCTCCAGCGGTCTTAGGCTATCCCAGGCTTGCTGTGGTCGGTAACTGGGCTCTGCTAGTGCCATGTTGCCCTGGCTCTTATTGACTGTGTTTTTAGGCTGGCCTTTAGCCATCTGGGTTTTGTGGTTATTATAGGTGAAGATGCTGATTTCTGAGTTTATCATCGTTGGATGGGAGTTTTTTGGATGCTTCCCCCTTGGTTTTTGTTTCTGTTCTGTCTACTGGCCTGAGTGGCCCTGGGGTTCTGGTTAGATTAGCCAGTCTTCAGGTCCAGTAGGATGTCTCCCCTGAGCTTTTTGTGGCCTGCATGACCTTTGGGGTCCCAGTACCAGTGTAGCCTGGGGTCCCTAGTGCTGGCAGGCCTCTGGGAAAGCAGGCCCAGTTGTGAGCCAACCCCATTGGAGAAGGCAGATGCAGTAAGATGGCAGGACGCCTGCTAGAACCCAGGGTATGGAGGGCAGGGCCCACATAGGGTAACAGGGCCAAGAGACTTAGAGACACACCTAGTGTCAAAGTCAGGGGTCAGGATTGTAGGTAGGGAAGGCCCAGTGTCCTGACTACACTCTCCACACCAGATGTCCATCTGTGTACATCTAAGGACTTGAAGATGCTACATACTCACAGTCATCATAGTTGGGGATCAAGTAGCTATCCCCATAGTCCGGAGGCAGCAGGGGCTTCAGAGGTGGCTCTGCGGAGGTAGGATGGCAGTGAGCCAGGGCCTCTCTTCTGACCCTGACCCCCCTCTGCTGCCTCCCATCCTACCAACTTCCTTTGTTTCCTCTGGCTCTTCGGTCTTCTCCTCGGGGCGCTCTGGCCAGAGCCTCTTCCTGCTGGGTGTTGGCCTGGGCTGCTTCTGGCGACGGATGTACTCAACTGTGGGGGGAGGCAGATTCTGAGCAGCCATGCTGGGTGGGCCACAGGTTGAACCCTCGGTGCCCAGGCCAGAGTCTAGCCCATGCCCAGGTGGAGGTCCCTACTTACAGTCCTCGTAATCTTCCCTCTCTATCTGGTCATTGTAGTCGAGTGTGGGCATCTCCGTCTCCTCCTCTGGCTCTGAGGGGAAGAGAACAGTGGCCTGGTGACAACCCTACCAAGGTTCCATCCAGGAGACCTCTTGGTGTAGCAGGGCCGTATGGCCAGTCGCCCTGAAATCAAGAGGGCGACAGCTGCTTACCCGGCCGGTGCTGCTTGGCCTCCACCTGGGTCTCTTCTCCTTGACCTTGCCAGACGTTTGGGAAGGTTCTGTCTACAACACAGAAGTCCAGAGAACGGATGACAGGGGGGGCCTACCTGGGCCACCTCGAGAGTCTAAGACCACAATGCATCAGAGCCTTTGTGGATGTTATAGACACCCTCCTAAGACCACAGCTCACTCCAAAGAAGCAGAGGAAGCTCACTTCCACCCCACCTCTGAAGCCCCTGTTGCTCCCCGGCTGGAGGGAATAGCTACTTGATCCCCAACTACAATGACAGTATTTAGTATCCCAAAGTCCATGGGATATAGTATAGTCCTAGTGTACACTGAGGCTAGAGAGCTATGCTGCTGTTTGTGGGGGCGCTTACCATAAAGCTGATGCCACATGAGGAAAGCAGGAGGAACCAGGGGACAGAGCTCTCACCTATAAGCTCCCAGGCTTTCTCTCTGCCCAAGAGCAGCAATAACAGAACTCACTGAGAAAGCCACCAAGTTAATGACAAGGCCTCAAAATTCCCTTGTCTCAGAGTTCCAGGAATCTCTCATTTCTCCATCCTCGAAGAGGTCACAGAGCCCCAGAGATCCTGCTACAAACCTCTCTCCTGTGGTAGCTCCTGGGCGCTGGGGTTGGAGGGTGAGGGGAGTAACCGCTCCAGTGTTTCTAAGGGGGCCACAGTTGAGAACTTCTTTCCTGCCGAGGGTCTCTTAGTGGCCTTGGGTGGCTTCTCCTTAGGCTTCTTGGTGGCCTTGGGTGGCTTCTCCTTGGGCTTCTTGGTGGCCTTGGGTGGCTTCTCTTTGGGCTTCTTGGTGGCCTTGGGTGGCTTCTCCTTCGGTTTCTTGGTGGGCCTGGCAGAGCCCTCCAGGTGTTTTGTGGCTTTGGGGCCTTTGTCCTTCTTTCCTTTCTTTTCTTTGTCTTTGTTCTTTTCTGGAGGGACTGTCAAGGATGAAGATGCAGGAGCAGACAATCAGAGCCCAACCTGTGTGCCCACACGGTCCCCCTGGATGCCCAGAGCCTGGGTGTGAGGGCACCTGTCAGTCCCTGGTCTGGAAACTGAGGTTAGCCATTTGCCCAAGCGGTAGAATGAGACCCTTGTCCAGGCCTCCTGTCTGCACATCCAGAGTGATCAGCAGCAACTCTTGACTGCTCTGAAGTAGTGAGTTTGGGGCATGACATATAGGGAGACATCTCCGTCTGCCCAAACCTCCACGGGGTCCTCATAATCCCTAATTCACAGGTCTGCACAGTTCTGTGCAGGGCATGGAAGGTCCCTGAAAGAGCAGGGCTACCCAAGCAAACAGCCAGGCAAATTAAAGACCGTGGCTTGGTCTTCCAAGAGCCTCCTTTCAAGGGAGAAGAAACGCTTCAAAGGGACACTCAGTCAGGCTGGAGATGTAGATCTGTACTAGACCAGTCAGTCCCCTGGTATGTAAGGCCCTGGGTTTGGTTCTCTAGCATTGCCCCATGGGAAGAAGGCAGGCAGGCAGGTGGGCAGTCACTCAGTAGGTCTTGAAGTCCCAAAAGGTTCTCGTTGAAATCCAGAACCAACCGGAGGCCCTTATCAAGGACAGAGGGAGGGGCAGGTAGGTAGTTCTCGGTGCTGGCTCATCTCAGAGAAGTCTAGTAGCAGGGGCCACCCTCCCAGCACCCTAGGAGCTACAAATGCTGCGTGCGGAGAATGTAATGGCAGATGGGAAACACACAGGCAGCTAGCTGGCTGAAACACAGGGAAACACAGCAAAACATGCAGCAGGAGCAGGGTCACTTGGCAATGCCCAGAAAGTCTTAGTTGCTGAAGGCAAAGTGTGCAGGGAGGTGAGGGGTAGGGAGAGCAGGACAGATCTACAGCAGTGGGGGCCGGAGAGGGGAGTGGCTGACCTCAGGAATGATGAATGGTGCCTTACAGTCTCCTGGGAGAGAGATCACAAGATCCGTTGCCACTCTCCAGAGGGCCATGAAAAACAGCTAAGATTTACTGACAATGATTACATAAGAGGCTCTGGGTTGCATGTCTCTGGGATGCTATCACCTCGCTTAGTTCTGACCATCTCAGACTGCCCACTTTCACCTGGAAGTCTTCCCTACCCGGCTCCCCTGTGTGTGTTCCTGTGGGTGAAGAGGAGACAGGCAGATGTCTAGGCGTGAAGCTTGCCACTAAGAGACGAAGGCCAGTTCGAACAACAGGGAGGTGAATCGCAATTCGCCTCTCGTCCAAACCTACAATCTCTTGAGACCTGGGATGAAGAACTTGGGCGACCTCAAAAGCCCAGCGCCACCCTTTGCTGTACACACACCTCCAGGTCTCCAAACTCCAGGACAGAACTGCCGCCTGGCACTGTGTTGCCTTGCTTTGCCTTGGGGAGACATTCCTCATGGGGCAGCATGGGAAATGGCTAGACCCTCCAGAGCCCCTGTATGCTCACTTGATGACATGAACATTCATGTCACCAGGTTCTCACCTTCTGCATCTGCCCGCTGCTTGCCCCCTGCCTTGGATTTGCGGGGACGCTGGGTGGGTTCGGGAAGCGGCTGGACTTCCACGTCGTCTTCCCGGGGCG
Source organism: Mus pahari (assembly GCF_900095145.1). Taxonomy (NCBI): domain Eukaryota; kingdom Metazoa; phylum Chordata; class Mammalia; order Rodentia; family Muridae; genus Mus; species Mus pahari. Next base: position 23,483,740 of record NC_034602.1, read on the forward strand.
GGGACTGGGTCTCCAGCTCCGAAAGGAAGCCTTCGAGGAACTCCTCGATCTCGTCGTCCGTCAGCACTGTCTGTGGGCTCCCCTCGGGGCACAGCGCCAGCAGTGCCAGGAGGCCGCAGAGCAGGGATGCGGTGCGCACCGGAGCCATGGCTCTGGACGCGCGCGGGAGCCGGGTGGGCTTGGGCAGGGACTTGGGTGGCAGGGGCGGCGCCCCGCGTGGGGGCGGGAAAGGGCGCAAGGAACGTGGACGTCAAGGGTATCCAGAAAACGGTGGGAGAGGGAGATTCGAGGAGAACGAGGGGTTCCAGGAGAGGTTCTAGCGGGCCCAGCTCCGGCGGCAACTGGGCGCTCCTGCCCCGCGTGGCTAGCTCTCACGCGGACCGCCCTCCAGAGCGCTTGCGACGGCCTGGCCGGGGCGGGGGCTTCGGGTTTCCGGAGGGGGAGGAGGAGGAGCCGGTCTTGGACCGGGGGCTGCGGGGGAGGGAGGCGGAGCAGCACGGAGCCCGGACTAATAGCAGCGTCAGCGCCCAGCTTAGAGGGTCTGGGTGCAGGGCGCCTAGCGGGGAGGAAGGCCTGGGAGAAAAGAATGCAAGAGTTATGGCAAAGGAAGTGTGCGGAGCCTAAGGAGACCTATGCTCTACCCGCTGTGCCCTCTGCCCTGAGCCCAGGGAACTTGCTAAGGGAGGGAGGGAGTAGTCCGTCCCCCCCCCGTTCTTCCCCCCCCCCCCCCCGTACTGGCGATCGCCTCCTTCCCACTCTCTGGAGCTCTGGAGGTTAGCTCTTCAAAGTGTCACCTGCTGTGTGCTGGCGCAGGTGTCACCTTCGTCCAGTTATCACCAACATCCCAGGTCTTTGGAGCCAATTTTTGCGAGGGAAACTGTGAAAAGCTGTTCTCAGCAAGCTGCTGTCCTTATAAAGATAGGTGCCCCACTTCAGAGCTCAGGACTCGGGTCCCGAGGTGGAGTAATATCTATTTCTTTCCTTCCTCTACCCAGAATCGGTTAAAACAAAAAATTGTTTACAACAGCTTCAGCTACCACACAGGCCTAGAGGGTGCATGGAGCCCCAGAGGATCCCGGGATTCGTCAGCCGAAGTGCCAAGGTGTCTGCCACTGGCTTCTAGAATACAAACGTTGGTTGGCTGGTTCTAATGGCCATCACAGCTAAGCCCGGGAATGCCAGAGCATTTACCCCTGAAGGATTAAGGATGTGAACGTGGGCTTGTAGCCATAGGTCCAGGGCAGTGGCAGGCAGCTATCAACCAAGGTGGGGAGGTACTCTGATAGAGAAGAATAGCGGCCTCGGGATGATTGACATGGGAGAGTTTACATCTCAGCTGGAAGAGAAAAAAGAAAAAGCAGGTCAAGAAACACCAACATGAGGCCACCTCCTCAATCTCTCACCCCCACCCTCCCCGCCCAGCATGAACAGGGAGAAAAATGGGGGAGATTTTCAGGGGCTGGGCTCTGTACCCCACTGCTCTCAGGGAGTGGACGAGCCCCTCCCGGCAGTCTCCTTTCTGGCTCTCCTTGAGGAAGCATCGAAACTATGCCAAGAACTGGTGGGGGGGGGTGTCTAACCCATCTCAGCCCTCATAGCTGTCTGACTCATCAGGGGAACTCCGTGTCCACAACTTACTATATGCATATTAAATGGACCACTTTTCTGGTTTATTCGGGTGTTTTTTTCTGAGACAAGGTTTCTCTGTGTAGCCCTGGCTGTCCTGGAACTCACTCTGTAGACCTGGCTGGCCTCGAACTCAGAAATCCGCCTGCCTCTGCCTCCCAAGTGCTGGGATTAAAGGCATGTGCCACCACTGCCTGGCTAAATGGACCACTTTGTACTGTGCCTAGCATACAGGTTCAGCCCTGGCATCCCACAGGCTGTTGGTCCTCATCTGCTTTGCTCTCCCTCCCCCACCCTGAGACAACCCTCTCCCAGCTAGGCCTCACCATGAGAGACTTCAGCCTGGTTGTAGAGCAAGAGTGAAGCAAGTCTCAACCACGGTCACCTTCTGAATCATTGTGCTCAAAGTCAGTTCTGGGAATTGGCTTCCGTGCCCCCAGTCTGGTCCAGTGTGTCATGCTGGGTATGCCACAGGGTGCATGAGGGGACATGGATGTCACTTCCCTAGGCATGGGTCATACTTGGACTGAATTTGGGCTGGATAGTCTCTGCCAGGGAAAACAGAAGCCATTTCAAAAATGGAAAACAAAAAAAAAATCTAAGGTCTAGAAAGCCTTTTCCTGAGCCTCAGTGAGTCACTGACAGGAATGTGAGCAGGGGAGCCTGTGAGGAGCTGGGCCCAGGAGGCCTGAGGGGTTGAGGCCTCCCCACTGAAAGTCCAGAAAGGTGGGTGGGAGCACAGTGCTATGCTGGTGGTCCTCCCCCGAGGGAGCCCGTCCTCAGGAAGTCTTTCTCTTTCTTTCTTTCTTTCTTTCTTTCTTTCTTTCTTTCTTTCTTTCTTTTTTCTTTTTTTCTTTCTTTCTTTTTTTTTTTTTTTTTTGTTGTTGTTGTTGTTTTTCGAGACAGGGTTTCTCTCTGTAGCCCTGGCTGCCTGGAACTCACTCTGTAGACCAGGCTGGCCTCAAA
>NC_034602.1:23486381-23496694 GCF_900095145.1 Mus pahari
AACTCACTCTGTAGACCAGGCTGGCCTCAAACTCAGAAATCCATCTGCCTCTGCCTCCCGAGTGCTGGGATTAAAGGCGTGCACCACCACTGCCCGGCTCAGGAAGTCTTTCTTACTGGGCCCACTGCTCTGGGGCAAGAGGATAACCAGAAGCCAGAGCCTGTGAGGAGAGCCCTCCACTCTGCTGAAAAGCATAACATTTAAGTCAAATGTCCAGAGGGCTCTGCCAGTCGAATGTCCAGAGGGCACTGCCAAGGCCAGCTGAGGAACCGGGAGGGTGGTGGCTTCCATGATCAGGAGCGCTCAGAGGGTCCAAGAGGCCTGAGGGGTTGAGGGTTCCTGTCCATGTCCAAGCGTTCTCCCGAGGTCCTGCTGGACAGTTCTGTAACTCCTCTCCCTCCCAGCTCCAGTTGTCTATGTGAATGTGTCAGAGTCTTCCCGGGGGATCTCACAGCAGCACTGGGCTGGCCTGAGAGAAGAAAGGGAGGTGTCCTTAGGTTTTTTTTTTTTTTTTTTTTCAGTGCTGCGGAGGTAGAAGCAGAGTTCCTGGGAGAACAGAGGCTGTTGGGGGGGGGGCAGCCTCTGGTCCTTCAGTATATCTGTGTATTTTGTGCCCCTGAAGGTTTGGAACAAGCATCTTCTGTGAGTGCTACCTCCAGAGGGAAGCCCCAGGAGAGGAACCAGGAGAGAGAGAGGCTAAGCGTGGGTCAAAGGCAAAGAAATTGATGTTCTGTGGTGTCACATAAGTCCGGGTGTCACATGGGAATGGACACAAAGGTCTCCTTTCCCTTTGCAGTATCAGATCTCCCCATGGAAGGAGGGGGACCCACTCCCTTCTTATGAGAGGCCAAGCTTGGGGTCAGGCTCCTAGGGTGGAGAGAAGAGATACTGAAAACAGGATTTTAAAAAAAAATCAACATTTTTAATTAAATTGAATCTGATAGGTCAGGTCTGGTGGTACACACCTGTCGTCCTGGCATTCAGAAGGTCAAGGCAGGAAGACAGACATTTTGAGGCCAGCCTGGATTCTGTACTGTAGTGAGACCCTGCTTCAAAAATAAGTAAGAACTGGAGAGATAGCTCAATGGTTAAGAGTCCTTTCTACTTTTGCAGAAGATCCAAGTTCTGTTCCCATCACCCACATGGCAGCTCACAACCACTCCAGTTCTGGGGGTGGGGTGTATCTGATGCCCTCTTCTGGCCTCCCTGGGTACTGCATGCACCTGGTGCACAGATGTACTTGGAGGCCCACACTCCTACACAAACAATTAAAAATCAATCAAAGAAGTGAGCTGGGCAGCGATGGTGCATGCCTTCAACCCTAGTGCTTAGGACAGAGAGGCAGATGGATCTTTGAGTTTGAAACCAGCATGGTGGTCTACAGAGTTCCCGGACAGCCAGAACTACACAGAGAAGCCATCTCATTAACATACATACATACATACATACATACATATATAAATCTGACCTTAGTCAGTCAATGTTGGCTACTGCTAAGTCAGAAGTGGGAGAGAGGGAGCCAGGAAGGGCTGGAAATAGATACTATTTCCTGTTTCCTCATATGTTATGGAAGGTCTTAGTTCTGCGCTTCAATGGGAAAGAGTGGTTTGACTCTAAGAGGAAGGATCCACTCCTTTGGAGCAGACAAGAAGGCTCTGGTCAGCATATGTCATAGTTGCAGCATCATTCAAGCCCCCAGGACATATCTGATTGGCTTTGATCACAAAGGTCAGAGTCACTCCTGCTTGCCAGTGACGCTGCCATCTCTCCTATATTCAGATCTCAGTCCTGCCTTAACCAGTGGTGACCACAAGCTTCCTCATCTAGTCTCCAAGTGGTGGTTGGACTAGGAATGGCCCCTATAGACTCGTGTTTGATTGCTTGGTTACCAGAGAGTGGCACTATTAGGAGGTGTGGCCTTGTTAGAGGAAGTGTGTCACTGGGGGTGGGCTTTGAGGTTTCAAATGCTCAAGCCAGGCTCAGTGTCTCTTTCTTCTTGCTGCCTGCTGATCTGGATGTAGACATCTGGGATCCTTCTCCAGGACCATGTCTGCCATATGCCGCCATGTTTCCCTACCATGACAATAATGGACTAAATCTCTAAACCTGTAAGCCATTTAAATGTTTTCCTTATAAGAGTTGTGAAGAGTCATGGTGTCTCTTCACACTCCGTGTCTGAGGCATGCATGGTTCTCTGATTCATTCAAGAGTATCTATAGAGTTGGCCAGCAAGATGACTGGCTCGGTGAATAAAAGCACTTGCTGCCGAGCCTGGTGGACACTTCTATTCCTAGGACCCACGTGGAAGGACCAGCTCCTGCAAGTTGTCTTCTAATTCCCATACCTGTGCAGTGGCGGCACCACCCCTTGCAATAAATAAACATCGGGAAATAAAACCACGATAGAATGTGAAAGTTGGGGCTAGAAAAGACTGAGTCCAGGAACTCAACAACTGGAACCCTAGACAAAAGGATCCACTCAAGGACCCGCAAGCAGCTTTGGAGGAGTATGAAGTTGGCCAGACTCTGCCTGTGCACCTCTTAGGAAAGCTCAAGTCCTGACCAGCTGGGGTCCTGTGGCAAAGCCTGCTGGGTAAATCAAGCTGGGGCCCAGGGAAAGGTTACTTGTTCTGATAACAGCATCAGTACCAGTAACAGAGAAAGTCCCAGGCAAGCTTCCTGAGGCTGAACAGCACCCACCCTCCAGAGATTCTGTTGCCTCCCATCAACAGCCAACAGGTCCCTGGTAGCACCACTGTGGAGCGTGGGCCAGCTTCCTTCCTGAAGCCCTTCCCGAAGCTCCTGAGCACCACTCTAATGATGGAGGGTCCTGAGCCTGATCTGAGACCAAGACTTACCCGCCAGAGGGCCCCATCGCTGCCCCCCCCCCTCCCAGCTTAGTGAGGAGCTGTAATGGGGCAGGAGGAACCAAAGGGACAAGGACAGACTTTTCCTTCCCCTGGTGGAAGTCCGGAGAGAAAGCTTCTTCTCTGCAGCCCAGCTGCCTGGACTTCACCAGTGAGGGTCAGCTGCTCACGCCCACAGAGTGAAGTGGTTCCCTGAGCCGTGTGAGCCTGGGTCTTCCAGGCAGTGGCTAGCCATCCCCACTGGCAGAGCAATCCTCTCGGTTACCGACAACTTGAAAACCACATGTGATTTTCCATGGTCCAGGCTCCCTGGGCCTGGCTGCTGAGCGAGCAGAGTGAGCGCTGAATTCCTTCCACTCACCGCAGGGCAGACAGTGGGCCCAGCTGTGGGGAGACTCTCTGGAATGGGGGGTCACCACATGCAGGCAGGGCAGGCATCCAGCGCTGGTGAGTAACCCTGAAGCCTGCTGCTCTGGGAAGAGGACATGTGACAGTTTTGGGTAACAATCAGCCCGGTGTGAAGCCAGAGAGGAGAGGATCCCTCAAAATGGGGGCCACGGACAAAATGAGCATTTGCTGCCCCCACACACCTTCAACAAAACTAACTTCAGATGTCAATATTTCTTGCCCTGGGTAGAAATCTTGCATACAAGCTTTGGCCCTGTGTACAAGGAAAAGTCACTGAGGATGAAATTTCAAAGGAACAGAACAGTGGAAAGGAATCTGCATCTCTTAGGCCAGGTCAGAGGGTGAGCAGCCATAGCCTCCTGTGGTTTTAGAAACCAGCTGTGGCTGCAGACCAACCTGCTGTGAAGTCACACTTTGCAACATTGTATTCTTTGTTTGTCTGGGACAGGGTGTTGCTATGTAAACCAGGCTAGCCTAGAACTCAGGATCCTCCTGCCTCAGCCTCCTCAGTGCAGATTATAAATGAGTCAATAACTTCATCTCTGGGTCTCAGTTTCTCTCTTCTGTGAAATGGGCAAATGACACTATTAAATCTCTATGCCATGGTTTCAAGTTTTATGGAGACACATCTGGATACACTATTAAATCTCTGTCATGGTTCCAGAAGTCGTGGAGATATCTGGACACTTGTGCCTGAAAACAATAATTTTTTTAAAGACCTCCTAGGTGTGTGTCACACATCTTTTGGTTCATGGAAATACCCAGTGTCCAGAAGGGACAGTGTCTGAGGTCCTAGAGCCTACATGGCAAAAACCAGGTTTCTCGGACTTCCATTCAAAAATGCTTATCCACAAGTGCTCATGGTGGTGTTGACCAGTAGCACTCAGGAGGCAGGGGATCTCTGAGTTCAAGACCAGCCTGGTCTACAGAGCAAGTTCCAGGACAGCCAGGGCTACACAGAGAAACGCCGTCTCTAAATGTTTGTTTGTTTGTTTTTATGTTTATGAGTGTTTTGCCTGTATGTATGTCTGTGTCTGCCCCAGTAATGCTTTGATAAAGGGAAGCTGCATTTTTAGAGTTAATTTGATTCTACTTTCCTTTCAAATGTCTAGCTTATTGAGAAAGCATTTATCCAGCATGCAAACAGACCTGGGTTCTACCACCAGAAACGGACCTACCACCAGAAAAGCAACCTCCCCCACCCCCCACAAGGCCAAAAGAATACAAATGAGCTCAAAGGTCTGAGAGGCAGAGCATAGGTTCAATGACTAGCACCCTAAGGTGGCTCACAGCTGGATGTACCAACAGCCCCAGGTGATGCAGAGCCCTCTCCTGGCCTCCGTGAGCATCAGGCATGCATTTAATACATGCATCCATATTAAAACAAATAAACGAACAAACAACGAGTGATCTGAGAGATACAAACAGACAACTCACAAAAGAAGCGTAGGTGGCCAATAAGCATGCAAATGTTTAGCCTTACCAAAGGTTATAAATACTCACACAGGTACTGGAGAGATGGCTCAGCGGTTAAGAGCACTGGCTGCTCTTCCAGGGGACCTGGGTTCAATTCTCAGCAACCACATGGTGGCTCACAACCATCTGTGATGGGATCTGATGCCCTCTTCTAGCATGCAGATAGAGTACTCATACATAAGATAAATCTTTTTTTTTTTTTTTTTTTTTTTTTAAATTCAAACCAAGGTGACTGGAAAAATGGCTCTGTGGTTAAGAGGACTGACGGCTATTCCAGAGGACCTGGGTTCTATTTCCAGCCCTGACATGGCAACTCACAGTCACCTATGACTCAAGTCTGCAGAAACTTACTTTCTTTTTTCTTTTCTTTTTCTTTTTTTAGTTTTTCAAGACAGGGTTTCTCTGTGTAACCCTGGCTGTCCTGGAACTCACTCTGTAGACAAGGCTGGCCTGGAACTCAGAAATTCACCTGCCTCTGCCTCCTGAGTGCTGGGATTAAAGGCGTGCGCCACCACAGCAGGCTTTTTTTCTGCAGAAACTTTCTTGAAGAATACTTTGTAGCCAGGTGTGGTGGCTGGTACATATAATCCCAGCATTTAGTAGGTGGAGGTAAAAAGAAACAAGAGTTTGAGGCTTAGTCTGAAAGACATAGCAGAGCTGTCTAGCCCCTCGCCCTGCTCTCCCAAACCTGCCAACCCACCAGCCAGGAAACAAACAACAAAACCCCCTACCACCCTCTAGACTTCCATAGAGCACCATGTTCGTTCCATTGATTTTATTGGCCTTTCATCACAGCGGTCTCACGGGACATGGGAAGCACAGCACAGCTTTTTTTGATGTCCTGAGCTATCTCTAAAGAAGGGAGTTGACAGAGACCAAGAACAATGAACAGACTCTGTGACACGTGGTATTCTTGCTTTTGTGTCTAGTAAGATCCCTGAAAGGGGGGGGGGGGCTGGAGAGATGGCTCAGTGGTTAAGAGTACTGACTGCTCTTCCGAAGGTCATGAGTTCAAATCCCAGCAACCACATGGTGGCTCACAACCATCTGTAACAAGATCTGGTGCCTTCTGGAGTGTCTGAAGACAGCTACAGTGTACTTACATATAATAAATAAATAAACCTTTAAAAAAAAAAAAAAAAGATCCCTGAAAGCTAAGGATGATATACATATATAAAGCCTGCGTCTGCTGAGGAGAGTGTGAGCTGCAGACTCGGGAGCAGAAGTCAGAGGCAGAATCAGACGCTGTGATGCGTGTATGGGGGTGGAGGGTGGGGTGAGGTGGAGGGACTCATATTCCTGCCTGGTTGCCGGCTCAGCCAGAAGCCCAGCCAAGCAAAACATGAAGTGGGCAGCCAGCTCCAGCAAGGGAGACACCCTGCAGGTACCCAGCCCAGCTCTACAGCCCCTGCCAGCATTGAGAGAGAGAGAATGTTTGCCAGTCTACTGGGGTGCCCCAGGTCTAATGCCAGGACCTTTAGCTGCCTGATTGCCATCTCTAACCTCCCTTCTGGCCAAGGAGTTGTTCACACACAAACACCTATTTCCTCAGCTCCAGGCAGTTCTTCATAGCCTGGCCACTGCATCTCCCCTGGCAGAGTTAGGATTGTCCCAAGTTTCCAAGTGTCTCCTTTTTCTTCTCCTTCATTCTGAGATAAGGTCTCAAAAGTATCATTTGATCAGTTCTTCCTTCCTTTCTCTCCTCCTCCTCCCCCTCCTCCTCCTCCTCTTCCTCCTCCTTCTCCCCCTCCAGTTCTGAGGGTTGAACCCAGGGCCTGGCACACATTAGACAAACAGTTCTCCCAGCCCTTCACAGAGCCCTTGCTGTTATCTTCTTGTCTCCTTCCTGTGGGAGCACTCCTGCTGCAGAGAGGACCACCCACTCTCACCTGGGACAACTCTTGTTCTCCATGTCTAGGCTGGACTTCATTCTGACTTTCCACCAGGTCCAAGTGCCCTCTCCCTTAGCATTGTAGGGTCTGGGTCACCACTCCCAAGGGCTACTGTCTCCATGGGCCCACTGACTCCCACCAGTCTGGGAGTTCGATGTGAGCATTATGCCTGACTCAATGCTTGCCCCACAACTCTCTTTCCATCCCCACATACCAACTTCAGGCCATCGCCAAGACTCCACTGCAGTGGAGGAAATCCCACTATAATATCCCTTTAGACAACCCTGTCCTGTATCTTGTCCCCCTGTTTAGCCCTGGAGTGGGCCTGAAACCTCAAGGACTGGCACCTGGGCCAGACCTGACACTTGCCTGCTGTAGTTGCTCTGGTCCACTGTCTTTGACTCTCACCCCTGAAGGTCTATATCCTGCCTAGTTTCATGAGTCACCTACTCACAGCGCTCTAGACCAAATCCCCTTGTTAGAAAGACTGGATCACCCTCCTTGTAGGAGAACTGTCCCCGAAGGTTCTCAGCAGCAGATGAGACAATGGCTGCAGCCTTACACTCAAGACCAATACAGACATCCTGTAAGAAAGGCTGAGTGGGGCCTGCAGAGAAGGGATAGCCTTGGGGGGAATGTTTCTGTTTTAATCCCAGGTGTGGGACACGGGGCTGCTTCAGACTGTCCTCAGCAGCTGACTATGGTGTGCTTCGTGCTCTAGCTGGAGTGTGGTTTTGACAGCTGCACATAGATTTTGCAAGTGTGTGGTGTGTGCCATTCTGGAGCCTCTGGAGAGGGGAGATAAATGCCAGAGCCCTGAGAGGGTGGCGGCTGCTATTCTCTCTCCTGCTGCTTTGGCTGCTGCTGCGATTCCTCTTCCTCCTCCTCCTCCTCCTCCTCCTCTTCCTCCTCCACCTTTTCCTCCTGCTCCTAGTTGCTGGTTGTTGGTTGGGGATATCCTGACAATGAAGATCTGAAATGGAAACTTAAGGATTCTCTGGAAAGTTGGTTGGATGGGACAAACACATAAAGGAACGTTTAGCTGAAGCAGACACAGGTGAAAGGATGTTCTGCTAAAACAAACACTTGAAAGGACACATGATGAAGGATTCTTCACTAATGGCATGCACGTATTGGTCCACCTTACATTTTGTAGAGTTGAATTTGTTGGCACACCAAAGAGAGAAATGCAACCCCCCCCTCAAAAAAAAAGAAAAAAGAAAAAGAAAAAACACAAAACCCCTTCTGGTGGTGTGCTGCAGTTTCTTGCCGCTTCTGTGAACTCAGGCTGCTTGGCAGAGTGATGTCAGCTGAAACAGATGCACGTGCTGAGGCAAGCCATGTGTTGAGACAAGACACATGGAGGACATGTGGTGTTTGGTGGGTATAAATAGGACTCAACAAACAGTGATGGAGGCTGAGCTTGGCTTGCTTATAGAGCTAGCTGTGCAATGCTTGTGGGTCCCTCATCTTTACTTCTGAGAGAGACACAGCAGAGCTCTTTTCCTGGTGTCCCTCTGGTCCCTCCTGCTGACTCGTGTGGAGGCTCATGCCTGGCTGTCTCTGCTAGGTAGTGCCATCATTATTGATATGTTTGTTAACCCGGCTCTATGAACCATACTGCTGGTGTATCCGTGAAGTGTTTGCAAGTGGATCAAGCTACCACTGCCTGCTAACCTGTGAACTGAACTGAAACAACACAGACAGGAGTTGCTCTAAAGAACCTTTATAAACAGGTCCTTTTATCCTTTCCTACCTCTGGTGGGTAGTGGGCTACAAGGGAGGTTAAAGCATTTAAGAACCATCATTAAAAGTAGACTTTGAGCTGGGCGTGGTGGCGCACGCCTTTAATCCCAGCACTCGGGGTGCAGAGTCAGGCGGATTTCTGAGTTCGAGGCCAACCTGGTCTACAAAGTGAGTTCCGGGACAGCCAGGGCTACACAGAGAAACCCTGTCTTGAAGAAAAAAAAAAGTAGACTTTGAGAGAAGTAAAGTTACAAAGATCAACATTGCCCCAAAGAACTTGACCTCGCCCAGTCATCGGGAAGTAGTTTAATGAGACCGATCCCCTCTCTCCCCTCTACCCTTCTCTTTCTAGTGTTGGAAGGTTAGAAGGGATAAGGGTGGAGTGCGGTGATAGAGAAGGGGACCCACAAAGTCACCCGAAGTCGGGTTACAGGAGGGGGCCAAAGAAGGGGTGAAGGTGTGCGGGAGTAGACATGGGGGAGTCAGCCTGAGCTCGGATCTTCACTGGGCTGGGGTAGAAGTCATTGGAGTGGCCTGCACAGATCAGAAAAACAGGGACGACGCAGACATTCAGCCACAAGAAATGGTCAAAGAGTCAACTGAGCCCACACAGCTTGAAAGTAGTAGGTAGGGTCAGAGAGAGAGGAGGGAGAGGAAGGAGAAGGTGCCCCACCCCTACCTAGCATGTCTCCAAGACGACTGAAACACTGTAAAATCTTGGTGAGAGATGGGGAGCAGACTTCTCTTAGTGGGAGGGGGGATGAGCTTACCCCAACCAGTGTGTGTGTGTGTGTGTGTGTGTGTGTGTGTGTGTGTGTGTGGCAGGTGACCACATTGCCTGACCCCTCCCCGATGCTCCTTCCCAAAATGAGCTCATGCTTAGGGGTACAGAAATGGCCACTGGTGACCACATCCTGAATAGTTCTGGATAGCTGGTGCCAGTGGGGACACTGGGTGGGTGGGTGGGTGGGGGTCCTCCTTACCTCCCTGCAGGGCCTGGATTGCTGCCAGCCATGTTGCCTCAGAGACAGGCTGCGGTCCTGGGCTCAGTGCTTCCTGGTGGGGAGCAGGGATGGGGCCAGGGAGCCTCTAGTGGTTGATTCCCTCTCCCCCACGCAGTGCGCCTCTGTCTTGGCCAGTGCCTAGCTCATCCTGCCCTTTCATCGGGCAGGAGCCTGGGGCTCAGCATCTCTACCTTGCAGAAGGCCCCTGCATCCTTCCTGTCAGTGCTGGCTATGACTCTGAGGAAGATGCTTCTTTCAAAAGACTTCTGTTGCGCAAGTACTATGTGCTCAGTGTAGAAAAATTACAAAGCATGCCAGGCCAAATAACAAAACTATTGATATGTGTTATCAAAGTACAGGCTGTCCCCCTGTCCCAGAGAGAACAGCTATAATCTCCCAGAGGTTTATGGACTTGTTTAGACCTCGAGACACTTGAGGGGCCCAACAGCAGGGGCAGGGGTGGGGGTGGGGGTTCACATTCCCTCAGCCCAGAAGCTTGCCCTCTCTGGCTCTAGCCCCTCCCTGGCAAGATGCAGGCGCTGGTGTCACTCCCACTGACAGGACATGCATGGTGTGGAGGGTTTGAGCAGTCTGGCAGCGCGCACTGGCCAGGCTGATCTCATTATGTGATGTGCACACCCTTAGAAACATTTTATTGTGGAAACTTCAGTCATCTGCATGAGCTGCCTGCCAGCCTGGGCGCGTGCTCCTGCGATTCCACTCAGGGACCACCTGCTCCGCTGGGCTTCACTCTCTCCTCGGAGGGTATCATGTGATTCCACCAAAGAGTTCTCCCCCTCTCTCTCCCCCTACCCCCAACATTAGCACTTGTGAACCCCCAAGTGCTATGTGCATTTTGCATTTACTGTTTATTCCTTTATTTTTTAATTATTTATTTATTTTTTTGTTTTTTTTTTTTTT
>NC_034602.1:23496799-23500576 GCF_900095145.1 Mus pahari
GGATTAAAGGCGTGCACTACCACTGCCCAGCCGGCCTTGCTGTTTATTTGAATCCGAGTCCGTGTAAGACCTCATAGGCTGGGATTACCATCTCTGGCCCCCCTTGTCTTTCTTTTCTTTCTTGACTGTTTTCCTGCATCTAAGTTGCTTCTCCAGAACTTTCCCAATGCTGGCTTTGCTAACTTTCTTTCTACACCAAACATCTGAAACAAATGCCGTGGCATTTGCAGTGACGTCAATTCCATTCCCAAACTCGGAATGTTGAAAACTCAAGTTGACATTTCCCTGAGTGTTTTCATTCTGACTTTGAACACCCCAGCCTGTTGCAGTCTTGTAGGGGTGCCTTCTTCCCTTTCCCTGGCCTCCAGGGTACCAGAAGGCAAGGCTGAGCTCAAGAACGTGGCCTGGAATCACTGTCCAGAGGCGCATGCTTGGCTCTCCTCATTGTTAACCAAGGGATGTCCATGTAAAAAGCGCAGTCCCCGTCTGTAAGGTTAAAGTTTGCATTTTAGCCCCTGCTGGGCTCTCAGGATTATGTTTCATGAATGAGAAAACTAGAATTTGAGCTGATATTTAACTTGAGTGACAGGCAAGGTGGAAAATGGAAGGCCGCTCTTCCAGAGAGAACTGGTCAGGAGAATCCCTTTCTCCTCAATCTCCAGCAGAACTTGGTGACACCTCAGGGATGCGTTACAGTAGCAACTGTAACTCTAGCCAGCTTATTATCCCCACCCTCCTCTTGGTGCTTGCTTCTGGACATCTCCTTTGCCTGTCCCTTGTCTTGGTGGGAACCTGCGCTCAGTCCTTTCATTCACACCTTCTGTACCCGTGTCTCCTCCTTTACAGATCTTTTTGCCCCTGATGCTTACTTACAGCTGTAGACCTTGCTGCTCTAAGGTTGAACTCATCTAGCAAGGGGTCTTAGTCAGGGTTTCCATTGTTGTAAAGAGACACCATGACCAAGGCAACTCTTACAAAGGACAACATTTAATTAGGGTTGGCGTCCAGGTTGTTATGTTCGGTTCATCATCGTCACGGTGGTAGCATGGCCGGTTCCAGGTAGGCAAGGCGCTGGAGGAGCTGAGAGTTTTCCATCTTGTTCGGAAGGCAGACAGAAGACTACAGTCTTCCAGGCAGCTAGGAGCATGCCCACGGTGACACACTTCCTCCGACAAGGCCACACCCACTCCAACAAGGACCTTAAACAAGTGCCACCCCCTGTACCAAGCATAGTCAGAGCCCCACACAAGGCGACCCTCATGCCCCAGATACCCCTGTAGCTCTCAGGAGCGCAGCATCTTGCGCCTCCCTCAGCTTTCTGCTCACAGGTACTGGCAGCTCCGGTCTTCGGCCTTTTCGGCCTTTCCGCTGCTGGAGATCTCTGCCTTTTCCCCTCTCAGCCATAGCTGACTCATTCAAATCACAGCGGAGTCAGAAGCCTGCACGCCTCCCCCGGGGCAGGACAATCGCCAGTTGGAGTGGGCTGCCTGTTCCTCTCTGTTACCTCTTCAAGTTAAAACTAAAAGGGTCAATTCCGGCTTTGAGCCTCTGTTTGAAACCCGCCCCCCTCCAGAGTGAAAGCCAAAGTCCCTCCAGTGACAAACAGAGCCACGTGATCTGACCACTTTTTGCCCCTCTTCCCTGCGGGCTCTGCTCTGGCCGCAAGGGCACCTCCTTCTTGATTGCACAGAGCACAGCCTCACCTCGCTATTCCCTGCCAAGAACAGGACTGCGGGAGCACTGCTCGACCTCCAGCTTCTGGCTGGGCATGCGCTCTCCCCTGGTTTTGATTTTAAGCTCTATGGATACACCCAGTTTTGTGATTTTTCTGCTTCGTTCCTGCCTGGGGTCAGTGCTGTGGTTCTTGCCTGTATGTTCTCCCCCTCCCCCTTTCCTCTTTCTTTCTTTCTTTCTTTCTTTCTTTCTTTCTTTCTTTCTTTCTTTCTTTCTTTCTTTCTTTCTTTTATATAGCTACTTGTCACCCATAAATGGACCAGCCTCTTGACATGGCAGTTGTAAGCCCTTGTCAATGTGAACCTTGTCCTCAGGGTCACACTGTCACTTCTGCGTTCTGTTGGCCAAAGCAAGTTTCAAAAGGGGCCAGTGAGATGACCCAGTTAGTAAAGGCATTTTCCCCCAAGCCTGGCAACTGCGTTCGATACCTGGGTCTCACATGTGGAGAGAAATGACATCAAATAAGGAGGGGAAAGCCTCTACCTCTAAATAAGGAGGGGCAAGCCTCTACCTCTTTCTAGGGGGAAGAGGCATCCATCTGTCATTAAAGAAAGATGGTAGGTGGGAAGAATTCCTGGGCCACCTTCACTGTCATTGACTAATCTGCTGGTCCAATGTGCATTCTCCCTGTCTGTCTTGCACCGTGTGTGCAGTGATTTCTGTATGCCATATACACTACACTCCATGTGCTCACACAGCAAGCTTTGTGTTTGTTGAATGAATGGTTGCAAGGGTAGCTGTAAAGTTAAATAGATAATTAGCTAGTTGTTACATAACCAGCCAGGCCCTGGGAAGCCTCAGCCTCAGCGCCAGCGCTAGAACATCAGCTGCCAAAAATCCAAACCTAAGGCAGGCATGGCAGCACACATCTGTAACCCCAGCACTGAGGAAGCTGAGGTGGGGTACTGGAAGTTTAAGGCCAGTCTGCACTACATAGTGAGACCTACCTCGAACCATAAAATTACACAAATCTTGAGGTTCTGACAGGTCAGAGAAAGTGGTGAAGCTATCCCCAGATTGGAAAGCAGCACCTCCCCTCCCCCACCCCCAATTCCTTGTCATCCCAGAACTTTTTTGGAATAAGAGTCTTTGCTGATATTAGGGGAAGAACCTTGAGACGATGTCCTCCTGAATTTGAGCAATATTTCTTGACCAGTGTCATTCTAAGGAAAGAAGAGGACTCATAGAAGAGCCCAGAGGGAAGGAAGCGGCTAAAGTGGCAGCAGAGGCTAGACCAGTGCAACCACTGACCAGAGGAGGCATGCAGGAGCCTCAACTGCAGACTTCGGGAACCTGGCCTTGCTGACACCTGGTTTGGTTTTTGTTTGTTTGTCTTTTTTTTTTTTTTTTTTTTTAAAGTTCTTGCTTTGAAAATTAGAAGAATTTGTTTCTATTGGTTCAAGTTGCCCAGTTTGTGACAGTTCATTACAGCAGTCACGGGAAGGCTCATGAGAGATGAATGAGTACAATGTATCAAAGAGCTTCCAGGTCCAGGCTAACAATCTCCAGCAGCCCTTTCAGGTAGCATTGGGAATTTAGCCACAGGCTTTCCATGCGTGGCTGGCAGGTGGCCTGTAGGGTGAAAGGAAGGGAGGCAGGAGGGGCAGGTGTGGAGCAGAGCTGACTCCCAACCCTCGGCCTCGGAACAAGCCTCAAACAGGTGCAAACTACACCAAAGCAGAAAGGAAGACAGGTGCTGCCAGGTGGGGTGAGTGGCAGAGGCCTGATGAGGGTTGTCTAGCTCTGGGAAGGTTTTCCACTGAGTTGTCCCCTCTCCCCCAACACAGGCTGGAGAGTTGGAGAGAGGACAGCAAGACTCTGTCCTCTGCAGTTCCCTGAGGGGAAGGCTTGAAACTGAGATGGGAACCCCTGAGCTAACTTTACTGGAAAGACCACCCAAATCAATCTGATGTCACTATTTCCCAAGAGGCACAAGAGTACCCTGGGGGTTCTGGAAAGGGAAGGCCAGAGACACCCCACACCCATGTCAGGTCTCTGTCCCCTGCCTGGCCTTGTCTCCTGAGGCCATCTGTTTTTTTTTTT
>NC_034602.1:23500776-23517370 GCF_900095145.1 Mus pahari
AGGGAGTCAAATCTCATTGCGGATGGTTGTGAGCCACCATGTGGTTGCTGGGATTTGAACTCAGGACCTTCGGAAGAGCAGTCAGGTGCTCTTACCTGCTGAGCCATCTCACCAGCCTGGCCATCTGTTCTTAATTAAGGAACTTTTGTGGGCCTGTTCCTTGGTATGTATGAAGGCATACACAGCATTTTTTCTACCAGGAAATTAGGCCACACCTCCCTTTTATCTTAAGGGCACCACTTATTGGAGACAAACAGGGAGTGGCAAACAGTGCTTCACTGCTGCCTGAAGCAGGCCTCTCCCTTCTCAGACTCACTCCCCCACCACATGACTACCACAGTAGGACTGAAAAGATGATTTCCATATGGGAATCTGAGGTCTCTGTTCCGTGGAGTCTTTATTACCATCCAAGGACCACCCTCCAGGAAAGGCAACTCCATTCAAGGACATCTTAGCAACCCTAGGTCCTGGACCTACCAGGTAACTATGCATCCTGCTGCTAGCTCTGCTGCAAAAGCTACCTCCAGTGCCAGGATAGTCACAAACAGGTCTCTCAGCACTCTGGGAGAGATCCCTTCCCTTCTCCACCTTGCACAGGAGGATTACAGACCTGCCCTTTAGCCTGCTCTGGGAGTCTCTTAGGCACACAGACACATAGAGTACACTCAGTACTCACAACCCACAACCAGCCCAAACTACTCTCTGAATGGAGTCCCTCCGTTCTCAGGTTGGAGTGCTGACAGTACAGCTATGCCACCCTGCCAGGCCAGAATTTAAAGTTAAATGTGGTTCCACTTGCCATTCTTTTCCTCCAGTTGGTTGTGCTCCTTAGATCACAAAAATCTTCCATCAGGGCTGGAGAGAGAGCCTGGGAGTTAAGAGCGCTTGCTCCTCTTGCAGAGAGCCCAGGTTTCAGTTTCCAACTATCCTTAACTGCAGTTCAAGGAAATCAGACTCTCTTCAGATCTTTGCCCGCACTGGGCATACACGTGGTGTACATGCATGCATTCAGGCAAAACAGTTTAGCACATAATTAAAAAAAAAATTTTTTTTTAAGGGGCTAAAGAGATGTTCTTGCAGAGGACCTGAGTTAGATTCCCAGCATTCATAGGGGCAGCGGCTCACAAATGTTCTTAACTCAAGTTCCAAGGATCTGAAACTTTCTCACTCAACGGCAACAAACATGTACGTGGGGTACAGCTACACATGCAAGTAAAACACGTAGACACATAAAATAAAAATAAATAAATCTAATAAATATTTTTTAAAATTAAAAAAAAAATCGAGTGTCACCAGTATAGTTTTGGTTTCTTTTTCGGATTTAAATGGTTGTTGATCCATCTGGAATTTGCTTAATGTTAACCAGTTTGTAAGGGGGCCAATTTTTAATTTTCCAAATGGAACACCAGCTGTCCCAGTGCCGTTCGTTAGATTGGAAAACGTTTTCACCCTCCACCAGCTCACATGCAGACTACTCAAACTCCGCTTCCCTCTGCATACCCAGGGGAAGCGGCGTGGGCGCCCTGTCACCAGCAGAGGCAGTGGAGGGTTGTCCAGGACTTCTCACGTGGCCCAGGATAACCTGAGACCCCGCCCCCGAGAGGAGAAAAGTGCCTGCCCAGTACGAGGCGAAGCCCCGCCTACGGTCCCAGGCTACTCTAAGGTCTGCGAAAGCATTGGGGCTTTCTCTGAGAGGAGTTCTAATAAAAGAGTCCTCGGGCGTTATTTGCATAGAGCTGGGGCTTCAGGAGGGAAGCCTAAAGCATCCTAGGGGACGTTTGCATAGAGCAGACACCACTTCCTCTCTCCGCAGGCTTCCTTCCTCGCTCTCCTTCCGCCTTCTTTCATGACCCTGCCTTCCTACGTTTTGCGGCTTCCCGTGCTTCCTGAGTCGGTGCCCAGATGCTTCCGAAGCGACGGCGAGTGCGAGCTGGGTCCCCACACAGCGTTGTAGCCTCTCCCACGCCGCCAGCGGCGCGCTTCCCGGGTGTGGCCATCTACCTTGCGGAGCCGCGAATGGGCCGCAGCCGCCGGGCCTTCCTCACGCGCCTGGCGCGGTCCAAAGGCTTCCGCATCCTAGATACTTACAGGTGTGCGGCTCCCGGGAGGCCCCGATCGTGGTGGGATGCCAGCCCGCCGGGGGCTGGTGTAATTATGCCCGCCACCCCAGGGTATGGACTTAACTGTGGCCCAGGGCGGGAGCTGGTGCTCAGCTGCTGCGACAGCAAGCAGCACCTGCGGCTTTGGGTTCCAAGCCAGCCTTGGTACTTCGCGGTTGCGGTACGGTCTCCAACCCGGAGTTCCTCTTTTTGAAAGGATGCCATCGAGTCAGAGGCTTCTTAAAGAGCTATACAAGGAAGAGTGGTTAGTGAGCAATATTTGCTAGCTGCCTTCCCTCCCAACGAGCCAGCGGTCGGATGTCCTGCGTTTGCAGACGTCACCAACCAGCTCCAGTGGAGAATAGAGAACATGCCCAGGGCAGTGGGGTAACTGAGATTGAGGGACTAAAGGAGCCTGTGCCCCTGTAGCGGGCTAGTTTGTTTGCAACTCCTCCCTCCACAAATGAAACATTCTTAAAGGCTGGTGTACCAGACTCACTTAAAAGAGTAGAGATAACAATTTGGATTGCACGTGGCTCTACATTTTTCCCACAGCCTTACAAGATGGCTTGCATTGGATTTTTCTAATGTAAAGGAAATATAAATACGACGCTTTCCAAGGGCATACAGCAAGAGTCTGCCTACTGGGGTTTGAATAAATAGGGCAAAAGTCTTGTGTCTTAAAATCTGGTTTTTTCTTTTTTGGGTGGGGGGAGGTTTCGAGACAGGGTTTCTCACTCTGTAGACCAGGCTGGCCTTGAACTCAAAAATCCGCCTGCCTCCGCCTCCCAAGTGCTGGAATTAAAGGCATGCGCCACCACTGCCCGGCGCCTCTTAAAATTTTAGCCGAGTGGTATGCCTGTCTGCAGTCCTAGTGCAAGGTTGCTAGAGCTCCAGGCCAGCCTGGCCTACAAAGCAAGCCTCCAAACAGCAATTAACATTGAGATCAGAACCACCAGGCCCTGGCCACTACGGCACCTGAGGCAGAGGGTGGAGGTAACATGGCCAAGGGGCTAGTGGGTGAGGCTGGAGCTAAGAACCTGTTGGACCGAGTGGAGAGGTGTTCACCCTTCAAGGAGGGGCTGGGAAGGCCTTCTGGAGGAATGCAGGCCTGTCACAGTGCAAGGACAAAGGCTTGGAATAGGAGCAGCACAGCAGGGGCCCTGGGTTTCATTCTCCTTCTAGCTCGGAGGTGACACATGTGGTGATGGAGGGGACCTCAGCCAAGGAGGCCATCTGCTGGCAGAAGAACATGGATGCTCTCCCCACAGGCTGCCCACAGCCAGCTCTGCTAGATATTAGCTGGTTTACGGAGAGCATGGCAGCTGGGCAGCCTGTCCCTGAGGAGGTCCGGCACCGCCTGGAGGTGAGCTAGTGACCTGGGACAGATGACATAATAGCAGGTCCTTGGTGTCCTCAGGAGGAGGTAGGGAGTGAGGACTCTCCCAAGACTGCAGGGGACCATGGGAAAGCAATAGAGACCCCATCAGGGATTTGTGGGCTGGGCCATCCCACCTTCTGGTCTAACCATTTGGGACCAACTTTTAGTATAATTAGTTTCTTCCTTAGTGAGTACTTGGGATGAACTTGAGTCTGTCCTTGGGATGCCCTGGAGCCAGGTTGCTAGGAGACAGGGGGCAAGCTCCCTCCCTTTTGAGATCCCCGTCCCTAGCCCACATGTAGAGTTGGGGGGCAGAGTACATGCCAGTGCTGCGACTTCAGGATGACCCGTGCCTTGCCCCCCACTTTTTTTTGCAGGTAGCTGAGCCCAGGAAGGAGCTCCCGGTCTCAGTGTCGATGCCAGCTTATGCCTGCCAGCGCCCCTCACCTCTCACACACCATAACACTCTCCTCTCAGTAAGCTGCGTCTATGAGCAGATCCCCACCCCAGAGAACGGGGACATGGGTAGAGCTGGTTGGTATCTGGCAAGGTACCTTATCCCGTAACCAAGGGCCCTCCCTGCAGGAGGCTCTGGAGACACTGGCGGAGGCAGCGGGTTTCGAAGGCAACGAGGGCCGTCTTCTCTCCTTCTCCAGAGCTGCCTCTGTGCTCAAGTCCCTGCCCTGCCCTGTCACATCTTTGAGCCAACTGCACGGGCTGCCCTACTTTGGAGACCATTCTTCTAGAGTAATCCAGGTAGGTGCTTGTCATGGTGCATGGGGCGAGTGGGGCGTCCTGGGCCTGGTGGAGCAGCAGGAGACTTGGTTCAGAGCCCAGGCTGACAGTATGGGCATGCGCAGGAAGGTGCTATGAGAGCCACATTAAGTCTCACAGTAAGTCCCCATCAGTGCAAGATTCCTAGTGTGAGTGGTTCCCCTGCCCCACGGCGAATGAGTGACTCAGTATCGGTTGCCACAGGCGCTCAAGTCATCGTTAGGAGGTCTGGGGTACTATCAGAAAGCACCCTAGAGTGGTTTTTGAGGGTCCAACATTGAACCAGCCTCTTGGATACTTTTTATTGAAGAAAAAGCTATAGTGGCAAAAGCTGCTTTCAGATGAAGACATACATGTTTCTAAAGGGAAACATTGGTCTATCCTGGGCCATGTATGATGAGTGAACCATACCAGGGGTTCCATTCCTCTGGTCCTGAAACGCTTTATAGCTGTCGTCCCTGTCATACCACCTGTGCCTTAAAGCTTTGGTGACCTCCCTGGGCACAGTCTCCATTTCCAAGTCCTGCTGGTCCCTAACACTACAGAGCCCCTCACTGCAGGGTACAGAGGGAGCTCTGCCTTGGGCTCAGAGTTTTGTTTTGTGTCTGTCCCAGGAGCTGCTGGAGCATGGAACATGTGAAGAAGTGAAACAAGTCCGTTGCTCAGAAAGGTATCAGACCATGAAGGTGCGTGTCGGGGAGGGGACAAGACACGGGTTCACTGCACAACCCACACGAGCAAGCAGCCAGCAAAGGCCTTTTTACCCAGCCCTGGGGTCATAGACGGTCACTAAGGAATGGCAGCTAAACTGACACCTGATAGGCAGGAGGTTGCCAGATGGAGACGTGCAGACAGGGCCTGTTTTGAGTGTAGGGAAATTTCTACATCACTCAGCACCATCTGTTTTTTTGATGGAATATTCTCATATGAATTAAAGGGCTCACTGAGCCTGGCGGTGATAGAACAGGCCTTTAATTCCCAGCACTAGGGGGTACAGAGGAAGGCAGATCTCTGTGAGTTCCAAAGTCAGCCTGGTCTACAGAGTTCCAGGACAGCCAAGGCTACAAAAAGAAACCCTGTCTCACCAGGCAGTGGTGGCGCACACCTTTAATCCCAGCACTTGGGAGGCAGAGGCAGGTGGATTTCTGAGTTAGAGGCCAGCCTGGTCTACAGAGTGAGTTCCAGGATAGCCAGGGCTACACAGAGAAACCCTGTCTTGAAAAACCAAAAACAAAAGGGGGGGGGGCTGGAGAGATGGCTTAGTGGGTAAGAGCACCCGACTGCTCTTCCGAAGGTCCTGAGTTCAAATCCCAGGAACCACATGGTGGCTCACAACCATCTGTAACAAGATCTGACTCCCTCTTCTGGAGTGTCTGAAGACAGCAATGGTGTACTCACACATAATAAATAAATTTAAAAAAAAAAAGAAAGAAAGAAACCCTGTCTCAAAAGACAAAAACCATCACCAACAAAATAAAAATGAAAAAGAGCACACTGAGCAAAATAGGAGGTGTGCGTGTGTGTGTGTGTGTGTGTGTGTGCACATGCGCATGCATATGCTACAGTCACCTTCATGGTGCCATCTCTGGCTTTGGGTATCATTGTCAGTGCTGCAGACCTGCCTGCATCCATGCGGCTCTTGCACCCCTGCCTACTCACTGCCAGCTGGCTATGGAGGCCACCTGGGTGGGTGCCTTGCTTTTATCTGCTCTGACACCTCTGGAGTGTCAGAGGTCTCAGCTACCTTTTGTAGCTGGAGATTACCAGGTCAGTGGCCTGAGATCTGTGGCCTCCTGGGAGGGTGAGGTTTGTGGTATTATGGGACACTGTACTGTCAGAGTGGCAGGGAGGACTTGATAGAGAGTCCCCTAGCCAAGAGGCCTGGCTGTGGCCATGCTGGGTAGATCAGGCATGGGGCTCAAGCTGAGGTGACCTTGCCCCAGCCCCATCGAGGGTTTCCTGGGCAGAAGAGAGGTCAGCACTAGGTGTTGGAGGTGTCTCCTAGCCGTTCCACTTCCTGGGCACCCCAAAGTCCTAGAAAACATCCACGCCAGCAGAACATTATTCCAGTAATCAGAAGGTTCTGTTCGTTGGTTTGCTTGCTTGCTTGCTTTTCAGGGTAGGGCATTGAGATGTCTCACTACTGAAGCTGAGAGTGGCCTCCAGTTAAAAGCCAGGGGCCTGCCTCTGCCTCCAGTGCTGAGATTATAGGTGTGAGGCCCACCCACTTTCCCCCCCTGCCCACTTTAAAAACAAATAATAGACTCGTTTTCTCAGTGTTTTACTCATTTTTACATTTAATTTTTTTTAAGATTTATTTATTTATTATATGTAAGTACACTGTAGCTGTCTTCAGACATTCCAGATGAGGGTGTCAGATCTCGTTATAGATGGTTGTGAGCCACCGTGTGGTTGCTGGGATTTGAACTCAGGACCTCCGGAAGAGCGGTCAGTGCTCCTAACTGTTGAGCCATTTCACCAGCCCTAGATTTAATTTTTTTGAAACCTGGCTTGTTTATTTATCTGGGGGAAAGCACGCCGGGGTTGTTTTGGGTTTTGGTGGACTGCGTCTCACACAGCCCAGGTTGGGCTGGACCACATTCTGTAGCTGAGGCCACCTTCCTCCTGCTTTGGCCTCCCAGATGTTGAGATAGCAGAATGCACTGCAATATTTCAAGTGTCAGGTTTTTTTTTTTTTGTAGGTTTATTCTTTAAATTACATATATGCGTGCACGTGTGCTAAGTGAGGTGGGCCCAGGTGACAGATCCCCTGGAAATAGAGGCAGTTGTAAGCTACCTGACATGGTGCTGGGATTTGAACTTGGGTCCTTGGTGTGAGTAATACTTGATGGTAATTGCTGAGTCAGTCATCTCTCCAGCCCTGGATTCAGATTTTTGTTTTGTTTTTGTTTTTCTTGTTTGTTTTGTTTTTCTTTTCTTTTTCAAGACAGGGTTTCTCTGTGTAGTCCTGGCTGTCCTGGGACTCACTCTGTAGACCAGGCTGGCCTCGAACTCAGAGATATGTAGTAGCCACTGCTAGGAGATGAAGCCACAAAAGGGTTTGGACTGTGTATATAACCTTCACTGCTGTGGGGGCTGCCCTTAGTCTCGTTCAAGAGTCTCTGAGTGGTTGGCCCAAGGCAGGCAACTTGCTTAGTCCAGGACTCCAGGGGCCAGTTGGCATTTGAACATTAGAGAGCAACCTGCTGGGGTAGATGCTGGCCAGGCCTCCAGTGTTTCTCTTGAAACCACATCTTCGTTCACACTTCCTTGGTTTCGGTGTTGAAGAGAAGCACAGGTAAGCTCCAGCCGTGGTAGGTTTTCCCAGGAAACTAAGAACCGGGTGAGCCTGTATATTAGAGTGACTCTTTGGGTTCTGTTGTAAGCAAGGCTGGGCTTGGGCGTTTATAAAGAGAGAGCTTACTGAAGTTTTTTGATAGTTGGGCAGCAGAAATATGCTGTCCCTAGTTGGCCAGGATTGAGTCCTTGTCCCGTGGCATTGGGCATGAAGACAACACTCTCAGTCAGGGGCATCTTTCTGTGGATTTTTCTCCTGACCCATCCATTCCTTCTTTCACATAGCTCTTCACCCAGGTCTTCGGGGTTGGGGTAAAGACTGCCAACCGGTGGTACCAGGAAGGACTACGAACCCTGGATGAGCTCAGAGAGCAGCCCCAGAGACTGACGCAGCAGCAGAAAGCAGGTGAACTTCCCAAAACCGCCTGGCCCTGGAAGCTACGCAGTGAAGCCCTTAGCTCTAGTATGGAACATGTTCATTGCCTGAGTGCAGGCAGCAGCTGGTGCAGAGGGATCCTGGTAGCCATGCAAGGGGCCCCCTGTGGCTTCCTGCCTGGACCCAGGGTTGGCCATGACCCTTTCTCAGCGAGCGTTGTCACAGCACTGCCCTGGCATCCAGACCTCATGTTTCTTCCTGTTTGATTTCAGTTCGTGTTAGGGACAGCCTTGGTCTGGGCTACCTGTCCACTGTGGTGTCTGATGTATGTGGTTTTGTGGTGCGGGCGCCACCGCAAGTGGAAATAATAGAGACCTTGGGTTTGAGTCCCCTCCTCCATGTGCTTAGTATGTAACCATGGCTTCAAGACTAACCTCTTTGAGTCGCAGTTACCTTCTCTGAGAAACACAGAGAAATGATAACGTGGAATTGCTAAGTGCCTCCGGAAGCTGGCGAGAGATGAGCACACACACACACACTGTCTATGTAGCCTGCTAGGTTGAGCTAGTGATCTTGGCTGGAGACTCTGCTGAAAGGTACCATGGCCTGCTGGTGGCCTCCCCAGGGAGCTCCTGATTCAGTTGCCTCTCCCCTGGCAAGGGAGACAGGATGGGCAGCAGCCTTCACTGGGGCTTGCTGTGTGCTAGGTTTGCCGTTCCTCGTGCTTGAGCCTCCTTAGTGGTGCCCCTTTGGCAGGCAAGAGACAAGAGTAGGCCAAGGGAGAGGTGACTAGCAGTACCCCAACTTTTTCCCGTCTTTTTACTGCATCTCACTTGCAGTACCCCAACTTCTTCCCGTCTTTTTACCACATCTCACTTGTATTTCATTAGTCTGGAGAATCTGCAACCTTCAAAGGGCTGGCTACATCTTGCCTGCATTAGTTTCATTGTCTCATGTAGTTCTGTGAAAGAATTTTTTGTTTGTTTTGCTGTTAGGGATTGAAGCTAGGGCTTTATAAGGCACGTGTTAGCAAACTCTCTGCCCCAGCCCTCTGGTATGTAGCTCTGGCTCGCCTGAAACTCTATATATAGACCGTGCTGGTCTCAAACTCACTCACTGGAGTTTGATAAGATCCTATGTTTGAGCCGGGCGTGGTGGCGCACGCCTTTAATCCCAGCACTCGGGAGGCAGAGGCAGGCGGATTTCTGAGTTCGAGGCCAGCCTGGTCTACAAAGTGAGTTCCAGGACAGCCAGGGCTATACAGAGAAACCCTGTCTCGAAAAACCAAAAAAAAAAAAAAAAAAAAAAAAGATCCTATGTTTGTGGGGGAGTTGGGGAGGGGCTCTTGTTCTCTTCATTTGCATGTGAATCCATAGTTAGCTCAAAATAAGAATTTGAGTTTCAAAGGAGGAGTAGGTCATTTGTAGGGTCTCACTCTCCTCTGGGCCCAGCCTTTCCCTCTGTGTCTCTGCCTTCCCTACAGCCACCTGGCTGTGGTGGCTCTGTGTGCTGGGGTGGGGTGGGAAGGTAGGACTCCGTGGGGGAACAGAGGCTTGCCGCCCACAGGGCTCCAGTATTACCAGGACCTGAGCACTCCAGTTAGGCGAGCTGACGCCGAGGCTCTGCAGCAGTTGGTAGAGGCAGCTGTGAGACAGACCCTGCCTGGAGCCACCGTCACACTGACTGGCGGTTTCCGAAGGTAAGGGGGCCCACCGTACTTCCTGAGGTATTCCAGGCTCCTTCCTAAGGGAGGGACTCGAGTTGTGGACACTGAAGTGGCCTCTCTTCTCACTTAAAAGAACATGGCTTTGTGTTGAGAGTCAAGCTGTCTCTTTCAGGGGGAAGTTACAAGGTCATGATGTAGACTTCCTTATCACCCACCCAGAGGAGGGCCAAGAAGTAGGACTGCTGCCCAAAGTGATGAACTGCCTACAGAGCCAGGTGAGGGCCTCCAGTGCCCTGCCCAGGAGTGACCACTGCCCTCCCAGAACCATGGCACACCAGGCCACACCTGCCTCCCCTCTCCCAGGGACTCGTCCTGTATCACCAGCACCACCGCAGCCATTTAGCAGACTCCGCCCACAACCTTCGGCGGAGCTCCACCATGGATGCTTTTGAGAGGAGTTTCTGCATCTTGGGTTTGCCACAACCCCAACAGGCAGCTTTAGCGGGGGCCCTGCCTCCCTGCCCAACCTGGAAAGCCGTGAGGGTAGATCTTGTGGTCACGCCCAACAGCCAGTTCCCCTTTGCCCTTCTGGGCTGGACTGGCTCCCAGGTAAGTCATGTGTTCCTTTTGGGGGGCCTGGGACTGTGGCGGGTCAGCCCTGCTAAAGGAAGTTGTCCCTTCCCTCTCTCCTCAGTTCTTTGAGCGGGAGCTACGGCGGTTCAGCCGTCAAGAGAAGGGGCTGTGGCTAAACAGCCATGGGCTGTTTGATCCTGAGCAGGTAGGTCTCCAGGAACTAGGGTAAGAAACAGTTCCCACAACCCAGATCTAGTCCACAATCTCAAGTACGGTGACATGGTCCCAGCCACACTGCACGGTAGCATGGCCTGGGCCCCAGCCACTAACGTTCTCGTCCCTTGCAGAAGAGAGTTTTCCATGCAACTTGTGAGGATGATGTTTTCAGACTCCTGGGCCTTAAGTACCTTCCTCCAGAACAGAGAAATGCCTGAACTGAGAAATGCCTGCAGGCTGCCACGCCCAGCCATACAAAAAAAATGAGGGGCTGCCTCTTGCTTGACCAGGAATGTTTCCACTGCCTCCCCATGGCCTCACCTGTGCCAATGGAGTTTTCCCCTCCTGGGACATTAGTAGAGTGTGACCCCGAGTCAACTCAGCTTTCAACCTCCACACACCTCACAGTCAGGGGCTCTTAGCAGTTCACACATCATGGACCTATGGCGGGGTCTAAAGTCTTGGTCCTGGGCCAGCTAGGGTTGCCATGTGTGCTGCAGAGTACCCCGTTCTGAGTGCCAGGAAAAGAAACCTATGTCCCCACCCTGGGCTTGGTTTGGGAAGTATCCCGGCGATGAGGTGTTGCACAGAAGTAAGATGCCTGAGTGCTTGCTGCAGTAGGAGGCGGCCCAGGACAGCAACCTCCAGTGCTGGCGCCGTTGGCACCGCCACCCGAAGACCTGGGTACCTGTACCAGACTTCATAAGCAACGCAGAATCGGCCCCACATGCATCCTCTCTCTGTAGCTACCAATCCCTGCGAATTCCAGCCTAGGCTGAGCCGGGCCTGCCTACCCACAATCTCCTGTGCAGCCTCAGACCCCGCAATGCCTTCTGGGAAGACTGGTTTCCTGGCAGAGACTGTAGCTCAGCCTGGCAGCAGTACTGAAGCTCAGCAGGACCAGTGGGCGGCAGCATCGGTGGGCAGCAGCAGAGTGCTGTTCCTTCCTGTCCTGAGATTGTGAGCTGCGGGTTCCCTGGTCCTGCTCCTGCTCCTTCGCTCTGCCACTCTGAACAGCCCTGCAGCAGTTTCGAACCTGCAATCCTCATGCAGGCCCGTGACCCTGCAGTCCTCAGGCAGGCCTTGTGGCTCTGGTGTAATCTCTTCCAGTCTCAGCTGTACCCCTTCAGATAAGCCTTCCCTACTTACCCAGTTCATTCCTGGTCCCTGTTTCCAGGCTCTGTGTGACCAACTCCTTCACCTTCTCTGGGCTGGAAGCACTAAAATGGGCTAGTCACAGTGTCCTCGTACCCCTAAGTGCTGAGGGCTCTAAAGTCCCTTTCCTTCCTGTACAGTTAGTGCCCACTGTCCCTGCTTTCTTCAGGACCTGACAGATGCGGGCCTCCTAGATCAATCAGCAGATTAACAAGTATTTTAAAAATTAACATTCAATAAAGTGGATTTTTTTTTGGAGTATAGTTCTACAAGTTTTAACACACACACATGTACACACACAGAGAATGGCCACTTCTGCCACCTTCAGGACACAACAGCTCTGTCCCCCAGAACTTTGCCTTATACTATTATGTTGACGGGTTTCCTTACCCCATCCACTCTCATTTGGTTTTGTCCCTACAAATATGACAAGTATGTCATAGATGTGCGACTGAACTTTAACTAGGCTGTTGGTGGCCTCTCCCTTAGCAGATGCGTCTGAGGTCACTGAGGCTGTTGTGGATATTAACTTATGTCTCCTGAGACTGCACACGGTGAATGTCCCCTGTTCACTAGGCTCCTGGAGGCTCGCACTGGCATTGGGATTGTAACTAGAGCTGCTATGGGCATGTGTCTGAGTGTCTCTCTGTGAATACTTACTGTTGCAGGAATAAGGCACTCTGACAAAGGCAATGTAAGGGAGAAACGGTTTATTATGGCTTACAATTCAAGGTTGGGCTCGTCATAGCCTAGACGGCGAGGAGCTAGAGGGAGCTGGTCACATTGTCTCTGCCAGGAAGCTAGTCTCTATGCACTAGCAGGCGGAAGAGTGGGCCACTTACATTCAGGGTAGGTCTGCCCACCTCGGTTACATATACATAATCCCTCACAGGCACGCCACCTGGAGACTTGTCTTCTAGGTGAGTCTAAATCCTGGCAAGTTGACAATATTAAAGATCACAAATACATTTTTATTTCTTTTGGGTAAATAGCCAGGCATAGGATTGTTGGGTCATATGTATGTTCGGGTTCTTTAAGAGGAACAGAACTTATAGAAAAAAATATGTGTGGGAATTTACATATATATTAATTTATTTGGGATTTATTAGAATGGCTTACAAATTGTGGTTAGCTAGTCGACAATGACTGTCTACCAATGGCAGATCCAAGAATCCATAGTCGTTCAGTTCACGAGGCTGGATGTCTTAGATGGTCTTCAGTATGTGCTGGGATCCCAAAGATGCAGACTAACACCAGTGAAGGAATGGATTGCCATCAAGAGTGAGAACGAGAGCGGTAGTGGCGCACGCCTTTAATCCCAGCACTCGGGAGGCAGAGGCAGGTGGATCTCTAAGTTTGAGGCCAGCCTGGTCAACAGAGTGAGTTCAGGACAGCCAGGGCTACACAGAAAAACAAAAACAAACAAACAAAAGAGTGAGAACAAGCAGGCAAAGAGAGAGCTTTCTTCTTCCATGGCCTTTATAGAAGCTGCCAGCAGAAAGTTTGGCCCAGGTTAAAGGTGGGTCTTTCCATCACCTTATAAATGTTCTTCCCACTTCAAATGATGAAGACCCCCCCACACACAGGTGTATCCAACTTGGGTTTTAGTTAATCCCAGGAGTAGAGAAGCTGACAACTGAAAATAGCCGTAACAAGTTCACCCCTTGTCAACTTGACACAAGTCATAGTCCTTTTATGACATGCTTAAATTTCCAAATGAAAACAATAACCAGGTCATAATTATGCCTAACATAATATAAATATCTCATGTACAATTACAAATGCGTTATATATTTAATATATATATTTAACCGTGTCATAACTGTCTGACATGACCTAACTACCCCTATACAACTGCAGACACATTATACATTTTAGAATAGGTGACAATATCCTTTAAGGAACCTTCTTTTGGCATCTCAAAATTTAAATATAACCACTGATATTCTCTTAATTAATGTTACATTGCATAATAAAGAAAATGTAAATATCTGTACAAACACATTCTTTTTTTTTTTTTTTTTTTTTTTTTTTGAGACAGGGTTTCTCTGTGTAGCCCTGGGTGTCCTGGAACTCACTTTGTAGACCAGGCTGGCCTCAAACTCAGAAATCCACCTGCCTCTGCCTCCCGAGTGCTGGGATTAAAGGCGTGCGCCACCACGCCCAGCGGTCCAAACACATTCTTTTTTTTTTTTTTTTTTAACATTTAATCTTTTTTTAAAAAAGATTTATTTATTTATTATATGTAAGTACACTGTAGCTGTCTTCAGACACTCCAGAAGAGGGCGCCAGATCTCGTTACGGATGGTTGTGAGCCACCATGTGGTTGCTGGGATTTGAACTCAGGACCTTTGGAAGAGCAGACAGGTGCTCTTACCTGCTGAGCCATCTCACCAGCCCCCAAACACATTCTTAATATAACAGAAGCACTCATGTCAATTATAATCCTCATTTCTGCAATTGGTCACATGATCTTAGCTGGTAATTGTAAATACATTTCTCTGCTACCTTATATCCTATTTTTTTTTAAGATTTATTTATTTATTACATGTAAGTACATTGTAGCTGTCTTCAGACACACCAGAAGAGGGCATCAGATCTCATCACGAATGGTTGTGAGCCATCATGTGGTTGCTGGGATTTGAACTCAAGACCTCCGGAAGAACAGTCAGTGCTCTTTACCGCTGAGCCACCTCTCCAGCCCCACCTTATACCCTATTTTTAATAGTAAATATTATCCTGGGTTTCCTCTGTCTTCAGCAAGCACCTCAGCAGGTCTTGGCTCTTTTCCTGGAGGAGTGACCCATACCTTCATTCCTGAAGGCTCTGTGTCCTTTGTCACCCTGCCTGGGTTAGGCTGTAGTTTCCCATTAACATTCATCACTAGACATGGCAGCACCAAGAGACTCCAGACACAATCTCCAGTGTGGAGAAGCAATGCAATTTCCTCTGGATAAGTTACAACTCCTAACACTGTTATCCTTTCTTACTTAGCCTGTTGGCTTAAGAGCTTTAGAAGCCCAAAGTGGACAGAGGAAGTCTGAGCTCAATAGATTCTTTGTTGTGGCTCCTGGCAGGAGCACTTCCCCCTCAGGAGCCAAAACTCCTTCTTTTTTAAAGATTTATTTTTTTTTATTTTATTTAACGAGTACACACTGTAATTGTACAGATAGCTGTGAGTCTTCATCTGGTTGTTGGGAATTGAGTTTAGAACCTCCGCTAGCTCTGGTTGGCCCTGCTTGCTTCAGTCAACCCCACTCGCTCAGTCCCTGCTTGCTCTGGCCCAAAGATTTATTTATTATTACAAATAAGTACACTGTAGCTGTCTTCAGATGCACCAAAAGAGGACATCAGATCTCATTACAGATGATTGGAAGCCATCATGTGGTTACTGGGATTTGAACTCAGTACCTTCAGAAGAGCAGTCGGTGCTCTTACTCACTGAGTCATCTCACCATCCTGGAACCAAAACTTCTAAGCCGGTAGAACTTATGGTCATGGGAACAGGAAGAAAATTTTTCCTAGTGGGTCCCTAAGGGTGATAGTGAGTGGAACTATTCCCTTCTCCACCTCTTGGTTCTGGACTCATGGATCCTGGGTATGGGGAAAAACTGTACCATTAATTGGATGCTGATTCAAAGCATATACTGCCTTCTAAAGAACTCTGCTCCAGCCCTCCATGCTGCTGCCACTGTATTGGTGCTGTAACTGTGTCTTCAAAAGGCCATTCCATATTTCTATCAAGTGGCTGCTTCAGGATGGTGGGGAACATGGTAAGACCAGAGGATTCTGAGATTGTGGGCTCATTGTCCCACTTCTCTGAAGTAAGTTCCTTGAGCAGAAACAATACTGTGTGGAATACCATGATGGTGGATAAGGCATATAACTCTACGGATAGGAGTTTTAGCAGAAGCATCCCACGCTGGAAAGGCAAATCCATAACCAGAATAATTATCTACTCCAGTAATGACAAAGCATTGTTCTTTCCACAAAGGAAGTGGTCCAATGTTGTCATCTGCCACCAGAGTGCTGGCTTGCACCCCAGGGGAATGGTGCCACATCTGAGGCTCAGTGTCTGTCTCAGCTGTTGGCAGGTTTGGCATTCAGCAGCAGCTGATCCACATTGTTGAGCCCATGTCTGCCACCATGACCACTTTGTTCATAGGCCCACTGGGCAATGACAGAATGTCTTAGCAGGGTTTCCATGGCTGTGATGAGACACCATGACCATGGCAACTCTTAAACGGGAAAGTAATTGGGGATGAGTTACAGTTCAGAGGTTTAGTCCATTATCATCATGGTGGGAAGCATGGTGGCATGCAGGCAAATGTGATGCTGGAGAGGTAGCTGATTGACAGGCAACCAGAAGAGAAAGTGACACTGAGCTTGACTGGAGCATCTAAAATCTCAAAGGCCTCATCTACGGTGACACACTTCCTCCAACAAGGCCACACCTTCTAATAGTGCCACTCCATATGGGCCTATGGGGGCCGTTTTCGTTCACACCACCACAGCTGAGAAAGAGGCTGACTGTTCACAGAACAGGTCATCTTAATTACTTGATTTTGAACTCCTCCTTAGCTGTAGTTACCTTTTAATGAACATTTATGTACAAGACAAGTATCTTCACACATTTGGAGAGATTTATCCACACACTTCTCCAGATGTCTTATCAATTTTCCAATCATGTTCTTCCCAAGTCCCTGACCATCCAACTAATCTATTAGTTACAGTCCATGAGTCAGTGAACAATTGCACATCTGGCCATTTCTTCTTCCAAATAAAATGTGTCCTGCTCCAAGTTCTGCCCACTGTGAAGATTTCCCAGAAAGGGGTTGTAGTGCTGCAGCTGTGTACCTCTGTATGGTGTCTGCATAGGGTGCAGAACCATCAGTAAACCAGGCCCTAGACTCTTCCTCGGTCAACTGATCTGGCACACCCCATAAGGCTATATTAGGTGCATGTGTAGCAATAGACAGCATTGTATGGGGAGTAGAAACCACTTGGACAACTTCTTTTTTTTTTTTTTTTTTTTTTTTTTTTTTTTTTTTTTTTTT
>NC_034602.1:23517975-23521450 GCF_900095145.1 Mus pahari
AAAGCTTTGCTACAGAAGGATCCTGTTTGTGTGCCGCGTCGTTCTTGCTGGCGAGACGGTTGGCGCGGGACACTGGGCAGCTCAGGTTGCATGGTAACTTGATAGCCCATTGCCAAGCAACCTGGACCTGTTGGAAGAGCCTTCTCCAGTTCCAGGTCCCACACAAAGCTAACAGCTTTCCCAGTCACTTGGTATATGGGTCAGAGTAAGACACCCAAGTGAGGAATGTGTTGCCTCCAGAATCCAAATAACTCACTAAACACGGTTCTTTCTTGGTGGTGAGAGGGACCAGGTGCAATGCCCTATCCTTCACCTTGGAAGAAATACCTCTGTATGCCCCACACCACTGAACTCATAAGAACTTCAATGAGGTAGTAGTACCTTGAGTTTTGGTTGGATTTATTTCTCATCTTCTGATGTATCCATGTGTTATCAATAAATCTAGCACCTGTTCACTGCCCAACCACCATAGTTCATCAACATAGTGGACCAACGTGATATTTTTGTGGAAGATATAGACGATCAAGATCCCTTCAAACTGAGCTGACAAAGGGCTGGAAAATTAATATACCTTTAAGGTAAAACTGTAAAGGTATACAGATGGCCTTCTCAACTGAAAGCAAACTGTTTCTGGTGGTTCTTATGGACAGGTACCAAGAAAAAGTCTTTTGCTAGATCAGTAGTTGCACACCATGTACCAGAAGACATGTCCATCTGCTCAAGTAGGGTACCACACCTGGTACAGCAGCTGCTGAGTCACTATCTCTCCACGAGCCTTCTGTCTTTTGTACTGGCCAGATACACCCTGCATCTTTCCAGTCTTTGATGGTGCCACTAATTTCTACAAATCCTGAAGGGATGTGATACTGTTTTGGCAGAGACAACTCTGAAAGCTTCCATTTAGCCTTCCCAACCATAACCACAAGTCAGAGAACCAGTGCGAGAATTCTGGCAACTTTTAAGTATATCTATCCTAATTATACATCATGGGACAAACACAAAGAAATTTAAAGCACACTGACTGGACCTACTGAATCGGACTTCAGCCAAATCCATTAATTACCTGAACTCTGTAGGCACCTACTTTAACTGGAGGGCCACAGTGTTTCTTGGGGTCTCAGAACCAGTATCCAACAGACACAGGAAAAGTCTGATTGTTTCCTTTCCCCCAGTGTACAGTTATCCTTGTAAATGGCCATAGGTCCCTCTGAGGAAGCACTGGAGAAAACCTATTAGTAAAATACTTAGGGGCTGGTGAGATGGCTCAACGGTTAAGAGCACTGACTGCTCTTCCAAAGGTCCTGAGTTCAAATCCCAGCAACCACATGGTGGCTCACAACCATCTGCAACGAGATCTGATGCCCTCTTCTGGAGTGTCTGAAGACAGCTACAGTGTACACTTACATATAATAATAAATAAATCTTTAAAAAAAACACACTTAGGTATTTTATCAAGGTCCTTCTTTAGGAAACTTCCTATCTCTTCATTCAATGGGTTCTAGCTCTGCAAACTGGCTCAAGTCTGGAAA
This sequence comes from Mus pahari, assembly GCF_900095145.1. Lineage (NCBI taxonomy): Eukaryota > Metazoa > Chordata > Mammalia > Rodentia > Muridae > Mus > Mus pahari. The sequence goes on from NC_034602.1 coordinate 23,519,505, forward strand.
TTGGTTCATGGACCAAGATTCCCTTCTGCCATGATCCAATGGAGACTTTCTTTCATTTGCTTGAGAATCTTTCCACTTATACAGATCAAACAGAAATGCAGCAGGCTTCTTATCTATTTCATGCCTGCAGATGCCAAGACTGACTAGCCAGAACCAGTGGTCCATGTGAGACATGCCACATGACAGTTGCTTTGCCTGTGCAGCACAGTATGGGTCAGGCCACTGTGGACACTGCTTTGTCTATACTGCCCACTATGATAACCAAGATCACTCTGCACTTGGACATTCAGTGCTGCCACCTGGCCCTGCTACCTGTGGCCTAATTAAACCCATTGTATTTAATTCATCTAACTGAGCAGCAGCATCTCCAAGCCATTGGTCTTGCACAAGGAAAAGGTTGACAACAAAGCTCTTCAGACATGTTCACCATTTTGCTTTTTATGGGATAGCTAAGGGTATGTCTTCTGGGCCTTCCCTTTGTGGAGAAGTTTTAGGTTTTGCCCAGTACACCCACTCTAGCATTGCAAATTCCCTGAGTCTTAAAATCCCTTCATCAACACTAAGCCAAGATATATCAGACATCTTCAACTCTTTTTCAGTAGGCCATCTTTAGACCAATGCTTCAGCCGACCATTCAAACAAACATTTGATACCTTTTTTTCTTCTGACTGTGCAAGCTTCCATATTAAACTTTGGATTTTCACTCAGAGAGACCATATCAATAAACTTAGCCTGATCCAGTTTCAAATGTTCCTTCCACCATTATCCCATATCCTTAAAATCCATTCTCACACATATTCCCCCAGACACCTGCTTGAATGAATTAGCAAACTCCTTAAGCTCTTTAGTGTGTAGTGCATCACCTGGTGGACCACACTTTCTATCTGCCCTCCTGGAGCCTGCTTTGCCTTGAGTTTGGTTATAGGTGAATAGGCAACTATTGATAAGCCCTGAGAGACATCAATATTGTCTTGCCTGGCATCTCCTTCAGGGAAAATCACTACTGGTTTAGGCAATAGTGAAGGATTAGGCAGGATTAGGAGGAAAAGGCAGTATTTCAGGGGATGGTCAGGAGGGTGCATCTTCTGCTGAAGATAGACTGCTTCCTCAGGTGAGATAAACCCTTGAGAATCTGAGAGGTCAAAGTTCTCAGCCTTAATAGGGTCCTCCCCCAAGTTACGGGATCTCATTCTTTTTTTTTTTTTTTTTCTTTTTGAGACAGGGTTTCTCTGTGTAGCCTTGGCTATCCTGGAACTCACTCTGTAGACCAGGCTGGTCTTGAACTCTCAGAAATCTGCCTGCCTCTGCCTCCCCAGTGCTGGGATTAAAGGCATGCGCCACCACTGCCTGGCAGGATCTTATTCTTTACTGATTACTTTACACTTAACTGTGATGGTTTGTATATACTTGGCCCTGGGAGTGGCACTATTGGGAGGTGTGGCCTTGTTGGAGTAGATGTGTCACTGTGGTGTGGGCCTTAAGACCTCATACTAGCCAGGCGTGGTGGCGCATGCCTTTAATCCCAGCACTCGGGAGGCAGAGGCAGATGGATTTCTGAGTTTAGCCAGCCTGGTCTACAAAGTGAGTTCCAGGACTGCCAGGGCTATACAGAGAAACCCTGTCTCGAAAAAACAAAAAAAAAAGACCTCATGCTGGCTGCCTGGAAGACAGTATTCTGCTAGCAGCCTTCAGATGAAGATGTTGAATTCTCAACTCCTCCCAAACCATGCTTGTCTGGATGCTGCCATTGTTCCTGCCTTGATAATAATGGACTGTTCATGCCCGGCTTAAAATTTTTTATATCACAATTTTTTAGNATAACTAAAACCTTAAATATTAAAAAGATATGGCCGGGGGCTGGTGAGATGGCTCAGTGGGTAAGAGCACCCGACTGCTCTTCCGAAGGTCTGGAGTTCAAATCCCAGCAACCACATGGTGGCTCACAA
>NC_034602.1:23522540-23530054 GCF_900095145.1 Mus pahari
AAAAAAAAAAAAAAAAAAAAAAAGATTTAAAATTTGAATTGAAGCTGCAAGCTACAGTCAATGGAGCATTGGCAACTTGAAGCAAAACCCAATTTTAAAACACTTTATCATCTCTGAAATTGATGTTGGAAACATCACTATCACGTTACAAAGTTGGGCTGCCAATTCATACATATGAATGTATGACTGCAAATTTTGATGCGTTATTAAAAAGACATTGTTTTAAACCTTATCCCTAAGTCTACCTTTTAGGATAAGAATCACATTAAAAATTATCTCAATTAGAAGTTTTCTTAGAGGCCTAGTTTTTTTGGCCTGCTTATGCCACGTGTTTAAAATGACTCCAACCCTAAGTTACCATGTTAAAGCTAACCTTTTAATTAATGCCAATAACTTAAGCCATGTAGAGCGTTTTTTTATACCCCTAAGACAAGTCAAAAAACCAAATGAAGTGGCTACACGAATTATAAATTTAGACCACAGAATTTTACCTTTTTTAGCTATAATTTTAAAATAAAAGGCACTTGTCACTTGCTAAACACACTAATCATGAGAATTTTTTTAGGAAAAAACCAACTCTCAGCTTTTTTGCTTTAAAAACCAAGAGTTTAAAGACTCTCTTAAAGACAGTTTTCCTGCAGGGGCTCTCCTGCTGTGTTTGACTCCTGGCTAAGGCACGAGCCTTTTTCAGCTCCACCGAGAGACTGGGTCAGCAGGCAAGGTTTCAGCCACCTTGATTTCTTTTAAACATGAAACACAGAACAGTCACTCATTCAGACAACGAAACAAAAACACACATGAATTGACACGTGGAAGACTGGTGCACCAAACATAGACAATACATAGAAGGTAGCAAACTTCTCCTGTAGGGGGCCAGAGCGAAAGTCAGACGTCTCCGGACTTCGGTCTGTCTCCAGGAGAATATTAAGATCCATTTCCCTCTCATGATCTCTCTCTCTCCCAGGTTCTCTTGTCTAGAATTTTTTCCTCTCTAAACCATGGGCAGCAAGAGTCCACCTGCTCCACAAAAATTCTTTCAACACCTTTTCTTTAAACCTGAAAGAGCTCTTAGGGTGCGGGCAAATGCCTGTTTAGAACCTTAAACCCTTATTTCTCCTGCCTGAAGCAGTTCCCGAAGACTGAGGACAAAAAGCCCGTTTAAAATTTTCTTTTCCACCAAAGCGGTAACAATGTCTGGTGAACACAGTACCAGCTTAGCCTGTATCATGCCTACAACAATTTAAAAAGGTTTAGAACCCGTGCTAGCATGAATACCTGTTTCTTGGGGTGCACGATACAACTTTCTTCCGTTTTTCTTCTGTGGAGCTCCACCACACATAGGCAGCGATCCCTCAGTTGTATCCCACCATTTCCAGGTCTCCTGGGTTGTTGGTGCCAGCTGTGTGTTTCTGCCTGAGAGTTTTTGTCTGCAGTCACACTCGAACCAGGTTGGTCCTGGAAGGTGAGCTGGGGAATGAGAAAGACTGTGGGAGAAATAACCAGGCCTTGACAAGAAATCCTGATCAAAGTCCAAAGTTTAATAAAGTACCAGGTTTTTAAGGCATGGGAAAAACCCCTCCCCCAGCCCCAATCTTGGAGCCATCCAGATTCGAACAGGTAGGTGGATCTTCAGGAAGGCGGTCTCTGGAGGATGTGGCAGCTTATCAGCAGGGGGTGGAATCTGCCCCAGGTGATGGGGGAACTGTGGCAGGTGTAAACAAAGAACCAGCCTGGCAGAAATCACCCCAGGTGGTGAAGAGCAGTGGCTGCACGTCTGGGAGGCTCCAACAGAGAGTTGTATATTTTGTTAAGTAACAAAACAATTTTAATAGGTGCTGTAGGGGCTGGTGAGATGGCTCAGTGGGTAAGAGCACCTGATCACCTCTCCTGAAGGTGCAGAGTTCAAATCCCAGCAACCACATGGTGGCTCACAACCATCTGTAACAAGATCTGACGCCCTCTTCTGGAGTGTCTGAACACAACTACAGTGTACTTACATATAATAAATAAATAAATCTTTTAAAAAAATAGATGCTGTAGCCTGAATACATATTTTAATTTAAAAATTATGTGTATATGTATGTGTGTGGGGGGGGGGTTTGTGCACATGAGTGCAGTATCCACTGAAACCAGAAGAGGGCAGTAGACCCCCTGGAATTTGAGTTACAGGTAGTTGTGAGCTGTCTGATCTGGGTGCCAGGAATTGAACTGAGTTCTTTGCAAGAGCAGTACAGGCTCTCCACAACCACCACACCTTGCTCTGGCCCTTGTTGTTGTTGTTGTTGTTGTTGTTGTTGTTTGAGACAGGGTTTCTCTGTATAGCCCCAGCTGTCCTGGAACTCAAAGTCAGGCTGGCCTCAAACTCAGAAATCTGCCTCCCAAGTGCTGGGATTAAAGGTATGCGCCACCACTGCCTGTCTTGGCCCTGAATTTTTAATCACAACAGTCAGGTCTGGTAATGCAGATCCAGGTGTTGCAATGCAGGCCAGCCTGGTCTACATAGCAACTACCAGGCCAGTCAGGGCTACATAGTGAGAGCCAACAACAGAGGGATGACAGCAGCGCATGCCTTTAATCCCAGCACTTGGGCAGGGGGTAGGATTAAAGGTGTGCACAACCAGGTTCTAAAATGTCTTTAAGCTTATTATTATTATTTAAGATTTATTTATTATATGTAAGTACACTGTAGCTGTCTTCAAACACTCCAGAAGAGGGTGTCAGATCTTGTTACAGATGGTTATGAGCCACCATGTGGTTGCTGGGATTTGAACTCTGGACCTTTGGAAGAGCAGTCGGGTGCTCTTACCCACTGAGCCATCTCACCAGCCCTATTTTTATTATTTTTAATTGTGGGTGGGAAATGTGCACATTAGCACAGGTATCCACTGAGACCAGACCTGTTGGATACCCCTGGAGTTATAGTTAGAGGTGAGCTGCCCAATGTGGGTACTAGAGATTGTATCTGGGTCCTCTGGAAGTACTCTTAATTGAGGAGCCATCTCTCCAGCCCCTTAGGGTGTTCTGGTTTTTACTGGTACCTAAACCCTTCCTGTAGGGCTCACAGCTCAGTCCTTAGTGTTCTTCTAGCTCATCTGAGTATCATCTGGGGAGCTGTCTCGTCCTGTGCACTTCTCAAAGCAACTGCTCCTCTCCTCCTCACTATCCTGTCATGCCCCTTCCTTCCTAGCATCTGGTGCTTGTCACAGTAGGTTTGTCCAGCGGTGGTATCAACCTGACCTTTGGGGCCCACGGTCACAGTTATCTAATGCAGTAGGGTTTCTCGTGTGACAAATGGCAGAGAGGCCAGGGAGGAGACCCATGTGCAAGCCCTGAGGTCTGCAGAAGTCTTAACTGCCTGTTAGGGTTCTCAGGCCAGCGTTGGCCTACAGAGCCTTCTCTCTGTGTCGGGACCAGTATGGAGGGCTCCCTGCATACAAGCCTATAGGCTCCCATCACCCACCTATTCTTGTTTTCTGGTAGGAGAGGTAGGATGCAGGAAGATGTGTGGGGATGATGTCTCCCAAGCTCAAATGCAGATGTTCTAGACCCCATGCTGCTCATTCCATCTCAACCTATCCCCAGGCCCCTGAGAAGGGACGTATGTGTCCTATAACTAACTCAGTGCAGTTGTGTTCCTAGAAGGTGGGGCTTGCGGGGACCATGAATCCTATTTTCTTTTCCAAGGTGAGTCTCAGCTTAGAGGGATGAGCCTGGCGTGGATGACAACTCAGACTCAACAAGGGAACCCAGAGAAATTGTTCTGGCAACCACTCCAAGGTGTGTGTGTGTGTGTGTGTGTGTGTGTGTGTGCGCGCGTGCGCGCTCATGCACGCGCATGTGCCCATGCTTCTGCTGTCTGGTGCCATCTTCACAAGGCTGGACCTCTCCTCAAAACCGTGGCCTGATACCTACTCCACTTCTGCCATGACGCTTCCTCCTCTGTCTACCAAAGGGCCTTCTGAGTGTGGCTGCCTGTGGACGGCAGGAGAGGGCCCTGCAGGGAAGCGGGCGGTCAGGAGCTTGAGGAGGACCTCCAGCCTATATAAGTCTCCAAGTTGAGCACAGCAAGGCCACTTAGTGGGGTGGGGGTTTCTGCCTGGTAAAACATGTGTGCTCACTCCCCGTCTCACCAACACACCAACACAGACAATGCATGTACGCTGAAGGCAGGCATGTGGGCAGGGAACAGTCATCTCTTGCAGACAGGCCTACTCATTTACATACGCACTGACCTCTCTGTATGGATAGTTTGTACACACCCTCTGTCTTGACACTAGGCTAGACTTCTTCCCGGGATATGCTTGTACTTGTCTTAATTGTATTAAGAGACTGAAAGAGATTGCAGCTTGGGTCACATGATTAAACTCTATCTTTAAATATACGTATATATCAGAAAAGGACCTGAAATAGTTGTTTCTACCCAATCAGGAAAGGGCCGATTGTGACTGAAAGCTGCTGAAGTCAGTGTTTCCACATGGAGAACACCCCCAGGTTTGACTTCTGCCCTTCACCCTGGTCCAGTTCTGCAGCCCCATGCGGTTTGGCAGGTGCCAGCTGGTTATGGGGCTTGTCATCTGAGCTGATGATTTTGTGGGACTATTTTTAAGTTCAGCTCCTTGGACTACACCCCACCCCCAGTTCTGCTACTGGTTGCCTGCCTCTGCCTGCATCTCCTGGAATGCTGATTGGCAGTTAGGGCTGGGGTGGGGGCTGGGAAAACTGTTATAAAGCCTAAAGGGCCAAGCAAGAAGCTGCCACTCAGAGTTCCTGTGTCCCCTGCCACCATGACCACCCACCGCCTAGTAATGGTTCGCCACGGCGAGAGCTTATGGAACCAAGAGAACCGTTTCTGTGGCTGGTTTGATGCAGAGCTGAGTGAGAAGGGAGCAGAGGAGGCCAAGCGGGGGGCCACCGCCATCAAAGATGCCAAGATAGAGTTTGACATCTGCTACACATCGGTGCTGAAGCGGGCTATCCGCACCCTTTGGACCATCCTGGATGTTACGGACCAAATGTGGGTGCCTGTGGTGCGTACCTGGCGCCTCAATGAGCGGCACTATGGTGGCCTCACAGGCCTCAATAAGGCCGAGACAGCTGCGAAGCACGGGGAGGAGCAGGTGAAGATCTGGAGGCGTTCCTTTGACACCCCACCACCACCCATGGATGAGAAACACAACTACTACACCTCCATCAGCAAGGTGGGCCAGATGCTGGGAAGCTGTAAGGTTGGGAGCCCAGGTGGGAGGGCTACCCAGTAAAGCTGTGCTCTTGTCCCCAGGACCGCCGCTATGCAGGCCTGAAGCCCGGGGAGCTGCCTACCTGTGAAAGTCTCAAGGACACCATTGCCAGGGCCTTGCCCTTCTGGAATGAGGAGATCGCACCTAAGATTAAGGCTGGCCAGAGAGTACTTATTGCAGCCCATGGGAACAGCCTTCGGGGCATTGTGAAACATCTGGAAGGTGAGGCCCGCTCTCGGGAAAGATATGAGACAGAAACCACTGAGGTTCACTTGTCTCAGCTATTTTACAGACGTCAGGGTTTCAAAAGTTGATCGAGGCAGGAGTTTCGGAATACTTGGTGGTGTCCCATTTCCAGTACGCAGTCAGCACAGCCCGGCTGAGACACCTCATGGGAACTGATCATAGAGCAGGCTTTTCCGGCACCCACTGGGGAAAGGGGCCAGAGCTCTGGGCATCAACGCCAAGTACTGGCTTGCTGCTGACCCAAGCCACTTGAGCTGTTATAAAACTCCTGCCATCTCTCTTGGTGCTGCCTGCATTTCTTCTTCTCTCAAGATAGTCTATGTACAAAGTGCCTTGACTCTGAGGCCCCTTTGCCTCAGGCGTGGGCTATGATATAGTCCATCTACCCACACAGAGATGAACCATGTGTTCCCCCACACCTCAGGCTTCTCTAGGCTAAAAAAGCAGTCGAGTGCAGAAATATGGCGCTACTTAAAATCTCAGGCCTGTGGTGGCACTCCTAACTGAAGAGCAAGGGCTAGTAGACAGGCCTGGAAGGGGAGCATATTGGTGTAGGGAGGTTACCAATTATGGTCCCAGCTGGGTCTTAGACACCGGACATCTATATTAGATTCTGGATGACCTTTAGACTTGGTGGGATCCTAAGAAAGGGTTGGGGTGTGATCCACGTCTCCAGCTCCTAGCGGCAACCCGAGGGTGCTGCCTCTGCCCCTCCTCCCTGGGCTGTGTTCTGGGAAAGAGGTTCATGGGGTGTACCTAGGGAACATTCTCAGGTCCTCCCGGTTTGTAGGGGTGGGGTGGCAAGAGCAAAGGTTGAGCTGCTATTCCAGGCAGGGGCTGCAGGAGCAGGCAGTGGGTCAGGTTTCCTGTCCCTCCCCAGTTCAGAATTTAGAAGCTCTAGAAACCAAATGTCATTCTTCCAAACCCTCTTTAGCTTGACCAATTCACACTGGGCTGAGAGCATGCGTGTGGCCACAGCTATTCATGGAGGATGTTCTTGTCTCTCTGTTGGGCTATTTCTGTAGCCAGGTCTCCCTTAACCTTTAGGTACCCTTTTGTGGCCTTGCTCTCAGGGATGGGTTAACTGGCAGTATCCCAGTACCCCAAAGGCCATTCTGTATGAATTGTTCCTCTGCTTCAGGGATGTCAGACCAGGCCATCATGGAACTGAACCTGCCCACTGGAATCCCCATTGTGTATGAGCTGGACCAGAATCTGAAGCCCACCAAGCCCATGAGGTTCCTGGGAGACGAAGAGACGGTTCGGAAGGCCATGGAAGCTGTTGCTGCCCAAGGAAAGGCGAAGTGAGGGTGGACAGGGCAATAAAGTTACTTCTGCACAGTGCCAAGTTTGGTATGGCCAGGCATGGTCAACTCGTTAGTCACAGGACCTCCTAGGTCCGGGTTACAGCTATCCCCAAGTCACCATGTAGAAGCAGAAGCCCTGCACCCATCCCAGGCTACTGGGGGAGAATCGGGACCTTGCACACCCTTTGTAGTGTGACCAACCCCTGTAGTGGCTCTGAAGCTATAGAACCACTTGCTTCTATGAGGGACAAAAGTAATGGGATCTGGCCTTCTCCCTGAGAAACAGGAAGTACAGTTCCTGGCCAACTTCCTTCAGGGTGGTTTTGTGTTATTCTTGTGACCTCTTAAGTGGCATGCAAGGTGTACCTTCAGGGCAGAACAAACCTATTTGCTAAGCCTGCAACAGCTTAGGCTCATAGGGCCTCCACGGCCTGTTATTGCCATAATGCCTAAAGGACAGGCATTAGATGGGGAGGAAGTAGGCTTGACAACTGCCTGACGTCAGGGGCTTCCTTGTGCATTTCCACTCCAGGCTGCCAATGGGTTAGCCTGGGAGTCAAGCATGTCCATTCAGCATCTCCAGGCAGATGAGTGCTGGGCCATGTTGCAGGGGTTCCTGAAAAAAACTGTAGCAACAGCCTCTTCCAAACTGCAATGCACGACTGCTCTGACCTCAGCTCTGTCATTTGTACACCAGTTAACCCTGGCTGCCCAGGAACTGTGA
>NC_034602.1:23530677-23532644 GCF_900095145.1 Mus pahari
TCAGTTCTGTCATTTGTACACCAGTTAACCCTGGCTGCCCAGGAACTGTGAACACCAGGCTAGGCTCGTGGCCTTGAACTCAGGGATCTACCTGCCTCTGCCTTCCTGTGATGGGCTGAGCCAGGGTATAGGACGCAATAGATGAACCACATGATGCATGTCTTTGAATTTGCACATTCCCAGAGATGGAAGCTTGGTCATCCCATCCCTCCTTCCCACAGCACAGGCACGGGGATAACAAAGGCAGGGAAGCCTCTGGTGAGAAAACCTCCCTTCTGTCAAAACAGTCACGGTCTAGTCTGACTTTGGTCAAGATTTTGCTAAATGCAATTCTCTTTCAAGTTCACAATTCCCAAGGGCCTTTCTAAACAGCTGCAGCTACCACCCTTAGAAGCCACCCAGAAAGAAAGGCAAATGTACACTGTGGCCCCAGATGTCCCTGCTCTGAGTCCAATGACTCAGTGCTGCTGTCCTTGGGCAGAGGTCATCCAGAGCTGGTCACTGGTTAACCTTGGCTCAATATGCCATTCCCACCGGGGCCAAGTGTAAGGCTGGAGAGGGCCTAGAGGCTGTGGTAAGCATTTGGGGGAGCAGTGGGACACTGCTACATCTGGGGTAACAGGAGCACTCAAGGCAGAGGAAGTCTTGTCCTCACTGAAGTCCCATTCCTGGAAGAGTGCCAAATATTAACTCTTCGGCCTCCTCCTTAGGCGACAAGGAAGCCACTTGTGGTGGAGAAGGACGCCAGGTCTCAGCCTCACTCTATGAGCTCCACGTAGTTGGCAGGAAACATGCCGAAGTGGCCATCAGGCCCATAGCCTCGCCACCAGCCTTCATCGATCACCTCAATGCCTGTGATCAGGTTCTCAGGGTCAAAGGAGATCTCTGTGTCGTCAGCTGCAGGAAGGGAAGTCAAGGTATGGCATCTCAGGGCCTTGCCACACCCCTCACCAGGCCCCAGGGAGGCCGACCTTTCCTGTTGTAAAGGTCAGAAACTCCCTGTTTCGTCCTCAAAAACAGCCCGCTGCCATTCAGCCTGAAGTCAATATGAGTAACTGCAGTGGCTAGTTCTCCAGGCACAGCTCTCCAGAGCACGCCTATAAAAGGAAGCGCCACACCCCCCAGCCCAATCCCCAAGGTCTCCCCTCAGGAAGGCCGGGAGCCTTTAGCCAGGCTGCCCCTCTGAATGATCAGACCTGGAAGGTCTACAGTAAAGATGGCTACAGGTACTCCTGCCCACGGACGGTGAGCAGCTAACTGGAGGCTCACTGAGGCTCCAAGGCAGGCCATTCTCCCCAGGGCTTCCCACCTCACATCTTTCCTTTCAGACACCCTCTAGAGCTGACCTCCACAAAGCCCCTATACACGTCTGTCCCCTAACCTCAGGTTCTGTGCCCTGTGACAGTCAGGTTTGGGAATCTCACCTGCCTGGTAGTCATACAAGGCCCGGGCGCACAGCCCTTGTCCACTGAAGCCCTGGTTCTGCATGTAGTTGTCAATGTGTCCGGAGCCAGCGCCTTGCTGCTGTACCTGTCAGAGTTTGAGAAAGATGGCATCACCCCGGCCTCAGCCTTCTCCCCAGGTCAGATGAAGCTGGGGCCTGAGGCAAGGGCACAGAGTACAGGAGGGCTTTGGGGGTCTGATACTTGCAGCATAGCTCTCGCCTCAAAGGCAGACGCTCAAGGCGGCACACAACTGCAAGGAGCTCTGGGCATCTTATCAAGCATGCAGCAGCACTTGCTCACACATCCCGAAGGACACCACGGCTCCAAGTCAACCAAGAACACACTCACTGCTAGGCTGGCATGCTCAAGGCCCTGGATTCTATCATCCACGCCGCAGAACAGAATGATGCTGTGCATGGCTGTAACCCTGCACTCAGGGAGCTGTGGCCAGGGCTCCTCAGCTGAAGGCCATACAGATCTTGTCTTTAAGAAGCAGTAAAGGAGCCGGGCGTGGTGGCGCAC
>NC_034602.1:23532697-23558025 GCF_900095145.1 Mus pahari
AAAAAAAAAAAAAAAAAAAAAAAAAAAAAAAAAAAAAAAAGAAGCAGTAAAGGGGCTGGAGAGACAGTCCAGTAGCTAAGAGCAACTGGGGCCCTTGCAGAGGATCTGGGTTTGGTTCTCAAAGCCCACATGGCAGCTCACAACCCTAACTCTAGTTTTAGGGGATCTGATACTCTCTTCTGGCCTCCATAGGCATCACATACACATATATGTATGTAGGCCAAATGCACATAAAATAAAAAGCAGTTCTAAAGAAAACAAACAAACAAAAACAACCACAACAACAACAAAAAAAACCCAACCTACCCCTAGTATCCTAAAATGTGCCACAGGAAACTCAGGCCTATGTCTATACCCCCATCCCCCGTTAGGGACCCACCAGTGGTGGTTCCTCGTAGAGGGTGTCCTGCTCTGGGGGTACTTCATATGTAGGTTCTTCTTCTGTCTGGGCAGAAGACGGAGTGCTAGGCACTGGCTCCTCACAGACACCTGCAGCAAAGGACATAGCAGGTTGTGACCTTCTTCCAACACCTCTCCCCCACCCCCAAGCACACCTCCCCTCAGGGCTGTGCACAGGCTGTTACAAAGGTCTTGCCTGCTGCAGGCCGGGAGACAGGAGCCGTGGGTTCTCGGCCATAGGAGGCTTCTGGTTGAGTGAACTGCTTCTGCAGGAAGGGGCTCCTCAGCTTGCCTGAAAAAAGCCAGCAAATGTGTCAGTTATCACTTCAGACACACCTCCTGCAGTCTACAGACCCGCCTAAGTGGATCAGAGTGTGAACCAGAGCCCTGTGTTCTTTAGTGGTCAGAGTGATGTAGACCATGCTGCAGGACATGCTGCAGGACATGAGGGGACACCTGGACTCTAGGGGGCTCTCCTTACTCACATATCCTTTGTCACCCTGTAATACATGCATTAGAGGCCCCTGCATGGGACTCTGGCTTCCCCTCAGTCCACCCTGCTGTGTGGCAGGCCCAGAGGAGGTCTCACCTGGCTGCGAGCTGGTGACAGAGGTGGTGGACATAGCCCTTTCCTTCTGCTTGAAAATCTCTCGTGGGTGTGGGCCTTGCTGCCCAGCAGACTCCTGGGAGAAGCACAGAAGCACGCCTTGACCTGACTGCTCCTACCTCAGAAAGCAGGCCCTCAAGCTCTGCTAACAATGTGTGGGGTGGGGAGCACGGGGACTAGGAAGCAGAGGCACTGACAGGGCCGCTTCCCAGAGCTTCTGTCCTGGCTTCCCCGACTGGGTCTCTAATGTGCAGAGATGCACCTCAGGCCAAGCCTTCAATCCAAGATCAAGGATTTCACCAAGTAGCCAGGACAGATCCACATCAGCAAGCTCCCAGGTCCACGGAGGGAAGTCTCAAAACTCACCCAGTCCTGTCTGGCCCTGGACACCGCTTCCTGCTCCGGCTCACCCGTCCTGCTGAAGTTAGAGGGGCTGAGGCTCTCCAGCAGCTCCCCATGCTGCTCCCTCAGAACCACTGCCCCAGTGAAGGGGGGCTAACCTCGGGGGTCCAGCTGATCTGTGCTGTTCCTGGTAGCGCTGCTCCCGGCGGGCAGCCTCCTGCAGCTCTCGCTCGCGGCGCTCCTCCTCCAGCCGCTGCCGCTCCTCCTCAGCACGCCGCTTCTCCTCCAGGCGGCGGTTCTCTTCTTCCTTCTGCAGGGAGCTGCTCACTCAGCCATGTGCAGCCAGCCCCCTGGCCTCAACCCCTCCAGGGACTTGGTCCCTAAAGGACCAAGGTCAAGGAAGGGGCACTCTAGCCCTCCACGCCCGCCTGCAGTTGAACTAGCTATAAAGGGGAACGCCCACAAGGATGCCTGTCAGTGTGCCACCCTCACAACTGCGGCACTTACCTCGGCTTTGGCCCAGAAGTTATCCTTGCCAACTCTCTTGATCTCAGATATGGCATTGGTCTTCTGGTACACAGAGCCCTAGAGACGGCAGAGTACACGCTAGAGGTCTGGCGCCATGTGGAACGTCACACATGCCGTGAGGCAGGATAAAGGGGAGCTGATCTGCCAGCTCTAGAGAACAGGTGAAAGATACTAGGACTGCCACCCACGAGGGGACACAGCAAGATGTTCAGAAAAAGTCTAGGAGCGGGCTGGTGAGATGGCTCAGAGGGTAAGAGCACTGACTGTTCTTCCAAAGGTCCTGAGTTCAAATCCCAGCAACCGCATGGTGGCTCACAACCATCCACAATGAGATCCGATGCCCTCTTCTGGTGTGTCTGCAGACAGCTACAGTGTACTTACATATAACAATAAATAAATCTTAAAAAAAAAAAAAAGTGTAGGAGCACCCAAGAGGCCGAGGCAGAAGGTTCTTGAGTTCAAGGCCAGTCTGGCTTATGGAGCAAGTCCCTGTCTCAAAAAAAAAAAAAAAAAAAAAAAAAAACAAGAGCTGGAAAGATGGCTCAGCTGCTGAGAGCACTTACTGCTCTCACAAAGGACCAAGCCCGGTCTCCAGCACCCACATGGAGTAGCCTCTTTAACTCCAGTTCCGAGGATCCCAAACCCTTTTCTGTTCTCTGCAGGCACAGTACACATGTAGTGCACATACATATATGCAGGCAGAACACCCACACATATAAAATAAAAAAAAAAAGCCCAGGGAACCCATGCAGCAAGGTCATGGCATCCTGAGAACACTGGGTATATGTGCAAACATGTGGAGGCTGGTCCTCGCTGATGGGCACAGGAAAGGATTCTTATCCTAGACTCCTGGCAGCTCTAAAGCAGGCTGCTCCTCTGACAGCTGACAGCATCCAGGAGAGTCACCATGGATCCCAACTGTATGACTAATAAGTGATTTGCAGCCACGAGCTCCACGTGATGCCAGAAATGCATGCCTGTGTGGTTTCAGGCTCCATAATAAAACCAGCAGATGCTTTCCACAATGGCGGCTACCAGGGACTATCCAAGTCGTGCAGACACTGCAGCCCCTGTAGACTGTCTCAGCTGTAGACAGTGCTGCAGGGCCTTTGCCAAGCCTGTGGGGTTGGTGGCCAGCAGGGCTTAGGATTACCATCTAAAGATGCCAAGCAGGAGGAATTAATTACCTGGACATTAGGAACTACATTTCTGGTCCCTGCTCTCAGGCATGGAGGAAGATAATGGTGGGCAGGACTCACCACTGGGGCCTGTGGCCCTACATCCTGGAAGCAGCTGCTTTCCTTATGGAAGCTGTAGTTGGCCCCAGAGGCCTTGGCAACCTTCTCCATGATGCACTCAGGCTCCACATCCTCCTCAGCCCGGGCGTTGATGGTCACATGGGCACCCTAAAGCAGAAGCAGCACTTAAAGCACAGGCTTTAGGAGGGGACAGGCTAAAATCCTACTTGTCCACACAGTAAAGCCCAATGTTGCACACAAGACTCATGTCAGGAGACACCAGGCCCGCTCTCCCCAGTCATGGATCTTATAGTTCCTGACACCAGGCCCCACACTCTCCAGCTGTGAATGCTATATAGTTCCTACTGAGTTCAATACCTGCTCAGGCACCTTCCATCTATTCCTGTGACCTCGCTAACTGTTGTTATACATCTGACATGCTTGAGAGCTCACTGAGGATGTAGGCTCAGTAGCAGAGCACTCACCTAACTAGCACATGGGAAGATGTCTTTGATCTCAGCACTGCAAAAACCTTAAAATTTAATTAAGAGCTTACATGCTTCTGTCACCCACCAGATGGAAGGACTAAGGTATGTCTAAAATCATGTAGGCAGAAACTGAAGCCAGTTTCAAGTCTTCCTGCCAGGAACCAAGGAAATGCAAAAAATCAGCTGAAAACTGAGTTATAAATTGTGATTGAAAAGTGTCTTGGAAATTGGAAAAAATTACAGCTGTAGCATGAGTGACAAAGGTTGTAATAATGGGCAGGGAAGGATTGCATCAGAGGACATATGGGGCTCAGAGGGATACTTGGGGCAGGGCATCAGAGGGACACGGGGCAAAGCGTCAGCAGTAGAAGTGGGGCAGGGCATTGGCAGCTTGTTCCTTCCTCCAAGTCTTGCTGCTGTTTAAACAACCCTCCCCCTTTTTTGCTTTTAGTTTTATGAGACAATAGGCCTCACTGTACAGCCCTCGCTGGCCTGGAACTCAAAGAATCTGCCTGCCTCAGCCTTCTGAGTGCTGGAATGAAAGGTTGGGGTCACTATACCATTTGCTGCTAAACCATTCAGACAGAGCAATCCTAACAATACAAAATCCAGTACTCAGTCCCCCCGCACTCCATCGGTGCTGGAGTGGTCCTTACCTTGCCTACACTGAAGCCAGCGAGAGGTGGCTCTGCCCATACCCTGCTGTCTAGACAGAACCTTAGTTACAGCCCTGCTCCTGATTTCAGTCCCTTTCCAGTTCACCTGGACCAAGAATCTATAGTACTGGATCTTGCAAGGCCCTCTGCAGGGCTTGGTTTAGCACCTACCTTCAGGAAGTTGGCCATGGTGCTGACGTGGTTGGCACACGCTCCTTTCCGCACATCATTCACACCCTCGCCTGTCTGCAACACAAGCACAAACTGCATGAACCAGGCCTCCTCCAAAGCCACTTCCGGACCCATATTTCCCAGGAACCCAACAGTTCCCTATCTCTCCTAAGCGATACTCCCTAGTCCCTACTCCCCACTCCCAGCCAAAGCCATTCTCCCAAATGAGTCCCATGAATGAGATCAGTCCTTGCACTTCCCAAGGAGCTCAGGTTGTTCTCTGAGAAGTATGGCTGCTGGCTTCCCATGTGGGAACAGTTCTCATATACTCCCGATCTCCAACTAGGGAGATAGATTCTGTTGGAGCTCCTATATCTACACTCCTAGTGCTCTTGAACACAGCCTCAGCCCCTCTGCTCCGTCAAAACTACCACTGGGAAGGGGGACAGGGTGGGGATTTTTTGTAATCATTTCTAGTCCATTCTGCAGAAATGAATTGGAGGGTAAAGCAAAGCCAAGCAAAGCCAATCCTTGGTTCACAATGATGAACAGTCTAGTCTGCTCATTCACCCATTTACACCTAACAGGTCTGTCTGCTGACCTACTGAGTGGTGTCTGTTCCCAAGGGTCAGTCAAAGGGAAGCACACAAGGGGCTTCCCCAGTGGCTTCAGAGGGGTTGAATTCACATACCCAGTTGATGAGGACAAACTTGGGCAGGCCGGAGTTGGGGTCCTTCACCCTGCAGAAGGCGTACATCACCTTCCCGCTGTTGAGCTCCTCCACCAGCTCCTCCAGGCCTCCCTCTGCAGAGTCACAGAAAGGCTCAGAGGCAGCCTGCACCCCTGCCCACTGGTGCCTGGGACACTTCTACATCAGTGCTCACCCCACCTGCCTCAGAATTACTCTGGGGCCCAGGTTTAAAACCAAACTCTAAGGATGAACACGCAGCTCAGTGGGAGAGTGCCTGGCTAGCACACATCAGGTCCTCGTTCATTCTCCAGCACCACCAAATAATAAGCAAATAAATGACTATACAACCAGATTCTTGGGCATCAACCCCACTCAGCAGATTTAGTAGAGTTCTGACCAGCATGTTAGGCAGCTTTTTGTTTTTATCTATAATAGATTTTGTTTTTTAAACCACTCCTCTAAACTGAGAAGGGAACTAGAATTAAAAAAAAAAAAATGCTATTTATACTACACACTTGCCTTTTCTTCGTTATTTCCTTTTTTAACAAATGCTCTTGTGATAGGCCTTTCTGGCTGTCCTGGATCACTCTATGTAGAATAGGCTGGCCTCAAATTGAGACATCCTCCTGCCTCTGTCTCCTATGTGCTGAGATTAAAGGTGCGTGCCACTATGCCTACATATCACTAGATTTCTGTGACAATTTTACCAAGGCAGGCCTGCCTGGGACAACAGGCCTATAATGTTCCCTTGAAACAAGCTTGACTACCAGAGTCAGGCCTGAATATTCCAAAGATGAACAATTAGCTCAGCTCTCACATTCTTGCCTGGGGCCAGGATGAGCTGCCCTAAGCTAGTCTTCCCAGGTCATAGCAGAAGCCAGGTCAGGCATTTCAGCTACAGGGCTCCATAGAACCTAGGGCAGTCAGCATTCTGATGAACAACAGAGCCCTGCTTTGTGCCGGCAGGAAGCTAGGAATGCTGATATCCGCAACTCGCAGGCACCTACCATGTCACATGAAATGACCATTTGGTGGCAATTCTAGAAAGAGGATGTATCAGCAAGAATGGCTCACAGTGGAAAGGGACCTTTCTATCAGCAAGAGTAACTAAAGCCACACTCTCATTTGCCTGAGCAGGGAGCAGAGGGTGGTAAGGTAGGCTCCACAGGCAGTCATGCTAGCCTCAAGCAAGGGGAAGAGTCAAGGGTTTTAGCTGACAGGTCTGTCTCATAGCTCAGGCATCTCTGGATCGGCTGATTTGCCAGTTCATTCCTGTAGCGGACAAAGAATTTCTTCTGTATTTCTGCACAGACACCTTGACCACTTGCAGCAGCACTGCCTCTCCTAATGAGAGTCAGGTCTTTGGAGGTCCTTGCCCAAGAGCAGAGCAGTACAGAAGCAGAGAACATATTTATGGGCTTCCACCTGCACCACCAGCTTCAAGGCTGGCATCCTCAATGTGCAGTGCCCTGGTAAGGGCTGCCTGTGAGGTGGAAAGCAGCCTGCTTCTTAGCTAACAGTTCTGCCTGGCCCAACCAGAGAAGAACCATGTGAACTGCATCAGTGTGTCATGGCTGACATGGCTCCGGCCCTGGTCCTGGTCGATGCTGGTCTGCATTTAGATCAGGAGTAGCCCTTAATGGAGTCAACGTGGCAAAAGGTCTGCAGGGAAACTCAGCTGGGGAAGGGTCACTGTAGCTGAGCTGGAGGAAGGAGATGGCTGTGTACCCAGAGTCTTTTTTTCTGCTTCTGTGATGGCTTGAACATCAGCTGCGGTGGCCCAGAGTTAGTCACACTTCTCCTTTTGTCATCTCACTATGATACTGTTGTTTGGGTTCACACTCACCCCCTGTGCCAGCCACACGGATGTCATTGCTGTTGCCTTCATAAGTAAAAAGAGCCCTGCAAGGAAACAAAAGTGGGCTCAGTGACCAGCACTCAGGGCTCTGTACCTCCTCTGCACCTAGCACAGCAGGCGCAAGCTGCTCTGCACTGCCAGAGACTACTCAACAGCTACTCTGAGGCTAGCTACAGGACTTACTATAAGAAAACAACTGGGACTGGGGAAGGACATATGTACATATACTTAGGGGAGGATAAAAGCGGGAGGGTTATGTGCTCTTTCTACACACTAGTGAATAAAACACTCAGCTGGCTTTCAGGCACATAAATTTCCAAAGGCAAAAGATGTCTTCATATTCCTGAATCCAAATACCCAAAGGAGAAGCAGGAAGGAGAAAGGCACACTGGGTACTCCTGGGTGCGTACCGGCTCTGCCTTCTGTAGTCTGAGGGTAAAGCAGCAGGGCTTCCTGTCTTGAGATTCTCCTGGCAAACATGCACTTTACCAGGCAGATATAGCAACAGAAAGTAGACGATGACAACGCTGAGTCCCAGTTAAGACCACAGAGCCACTAAGGCTCTAATGGGCGCTGTGCAGAGGCTTGTTTTCCATCTACTGGAGCCTTACACCCGCGTGTCCCTGTGAGTGCCTCTGCACATGTACATTCACACATACACATTCGCAACACACATTTCGCCCCAAAATAAAATTTCCTGTTCAGAGATGTTTTTTTTTTCTTACCTTCAATAGAACCCTCACCTCTTCTTTTAAATCAGTGTGAACAAAGCATGGTATGTGTATGCTGACTGGACTGCAGCCATGAACAATCCCTAAAAGGTCTGACCCATGGAACTTACCTTCCCTACACCTGATGCAGAGTGTAATAGGAACCAGATGGGCACAGGTCACGCCAGGCTCTTCAGGGAGGAGGCTGAAGCTAGATTATAGATGAGAGAAACTAAAGCTATGGTTCTGGTCTACAGTGTCATGGTACCAGTTCTGTGTGTGACCTTTTTTGACTACCAAACTGAAGACTACCTCTTTTTGACAGTCTCTTTTTCTGCATGGCTTAATCCATTCATCAAAACATATGACAGCTAGGCACAAGGGACAGAAACAGGTCTACCGACCATGGCAGGGAAGAGATAAAGAACACACACACACACACACACACAGTCTATGAGGGTTCCTAGTATGTGTCTTATTTGTATCACAAAGAAATGAAACTGGGCGAGAGGCCAAAGTGACTATCACTTTAGTTTCAGGGGACTCCACACTCTTTTCTGGCCTCTCAAAGCATGCATGTGGCCCATGTACTAGGAATTCAGGAGTACCCTCTAAGAAGACAACCCTAGCATAGAGACATGAAGGACAAGAAGCAATCAAGATGATGTATAAGTATGTTCCATGCAGGGGAAGCAGCAAGACCAGAGGTTCTGTCTGATGAGGAACTAGCTTGCAGTTTTGAGGAAGAGAAAGACTTTGGTACAAGCGTGGTCAACAGGTGTGGCCAGAGAAGCAAGCAGGAGGGGCAACAGGAACCAGGGCAGACATGGCAAGAGTCTGGGCTTTACTAAAGTGCAACAGGAAGCCACTGCATTAATGGGCAGGGAAGTTAAGATGGCCCAGATATTCTCTCAGCTAGCGAGTGGGGACCTGCCACAAAAGTCTTGCTGAGTAATGACTGAAAGGGCTGCGACAGTGAGGGTGGAGGCCAGAGGCTCGTTCAACTGGAGCAGCAGCACCGTCTGCACACAGTACTGTAGGAAGCTGGGTAGTAGCGTGGCTGCTGGGGCAGATGAACAATGTATGGGGGAAAGAGCAAGCTCTGCACCCTCAGAAGGAACAGTGGGTGGATGAGGCAGGACAATGTCAGACCAAAGTGGAGCAGATGATTCTAGCAGGAGGCCTACTGTGTGCTCAGGAGACAGACACAGGTGAGATCATGGCCAACCTGGTCTATACAGTGAGTTGCAGGCCAGCCAGAGCTACAGTCTCAAAAGCAAGCAAGCAAGGTCAGTGAAGAGTTATCAGCGTGGATGAAGGGCACTAGGTTGTGAGGTGTCATCCCCCAAACAGTGATGGCTCCTGAGGAGACTAGAGGGCCAAAAGATAAAGAGGAGAGACAACACAGTAGAATAGAAGAGATGGTTGGCCAGAGTCCTGCAATAGGGGAAGTCTCAACACAGGCAAACTCAGTATAGCGCCCCCCAGTGCTGACCACAGGGTAGTGGTGGTCCCACCAGAACTCCAAGGTCCAGTTTGTGTTCCCCAGCATTTGTTCACCTGCCATACTCATCAGATGTCTCAGAAACTGAAGCACTAAAAACTGGGCTAACAGAAGCACGGTAAGTAAACGGAAAGCGAAAGAATTACTATGGACTGGTATGCATGCAGCAGAAAGCTCAAGCGGGCTCAGCAGGGCCACTCCCGAAACTTCAGATCTAGTTCACAGTACTGGAATGGCTCCTGGGGTGGTGAAGGAAGGATGGAGCCTTTTCTCAAACAGGTGACGGGATCCCATTTTCAGTCCCAGAACCAGGGACCCAGACCTGTGACATCCTTGACTGAGCCCTGTGTGAGCTCAGGACCTCCACCCCATTGCTTACGCCGCTTTCAAGGTCTCTTCCCGAACTCAGGGTTTAGAAGACGTGGTTTCCGCCTTCCAGGGAGTTGGGGAACTGCGCGGGACCCCTTTGTCCAGGGAAGTCCCAGAAACGCAAAGAGCCTGGCGGCGAAAAAGCACAACCAGGCAGAGACCTTCAGGAGCCTCTCAGGGCAGAGCCGACCGACCACTAGGTGGCAGGGGAGAGGCCCGGGGGTACTCGCCGGGGGACAGCGGTGGCGAGGGTGGGGTAGCATCTCGCTAGGCTTCAGGAAGGTGGACAGGTGATCTGCAATACTACGGCCACGCCGCGACCTCCACCTTCCCGCCCCGGCGCCTCTCCGGTCCCGCCTGGCTGCCTACCAGTCGGTCGGGGATTTCTCGGTGACTACGCGCACGTAGGCCTCCTGCAGCGCCGGCCCGTTCCGGCTCAGGTTCACCGCCATGGCACGCCCCACGCTCCCCGCGATGCAGCAGCTTCAGCTTTCTGCCGGTCTCCAGTGACGGCCGGAAGCCCCGCCCCGGAGGCCGGAAGCCTAGCCCTCTGACGTGCAGAAGCCGCGCCCAGGAGGCCGGAAGCGGAAGTGGAGGTTGCGAGCTAGTCTGCGGGTAACACCGAGAGCCGGGGTGCTGCTGAGTGGAGATCGGCGAGAGGCGGGCCCGCCCATAGGTCCTCGTCCGTCCGCATCTGCAGGGCGTGGGCTCGAGTTAGAGCTCCACGCTGGTTCTTTTCTCATTAGTTAATGTATTTTGTTTGAGAGCAAGCCTAGATCCCCAGGTCTCTACAGACTTGTACTCCTGAACCTGTATGCGCTCGGCGCCTCGGAAATTTCATCTGATCGTCGGACATGATGGCCTTCGCCTTTAACCCCAGCCTAGCCCGCAAGTTCCAGGACGGCGAGGGCTAGGCAGAGAAGCCCTGGTTGGAAAAACCAAAGAAGAAAAGAAAAAAAATGAATTTGCGGTGCTAGGCGTGGAGGTACTAGCCTGTGGTCCTAGCGCTCAAGTGACAGAGGCAGAAGCTTGCGTTCTAGACCGGCCTGGACATTGTCTAGGCCATCTAAATAAAGTAAAATAAAATATTTGATGTGATAGTGGGGTAATGAAAAGAGCCCGCTTTGTGCTTCACTTCTCTTTCCAAACAGTTGCCTGAACATCCCTATGAGAGACCATACTCTGTAGTCGTAAACTAAAATGAACCCTTATTTCTCTAAATTGCTTTTAGTTAGGGCATTTTATCACAGCAACAGAAATGAAGCTAGAACAGTGGGGGTCGAAGTTAAATTTAAAATGTTGCAAGGATGGGGCTGGAAGTGTTCCTGTATTTAATCTCAGCACTGGGGAGGCAGAGGCAAGCCTGGTCTACGCAGTGAGTTCCAGCCTGTCTCAAAGACGCAAAAGGGGGTGGAGGGACTGGAGAGATGGTTTGGTGGTTTAGAGCACTGACTACTCTTCCAGGGGATCCAGGATTGATTCCTAGCACCCATGTGGCAGCTCCCAGCCCTCTGTAACTCCAGTCCTAGCCCTCTTCTAGTCTCTGCTGGGAATAGGTATGGCCATGGTGCACTTGAACAATCACACAATATAAAAATAAGATGGGTGTGGTGGCACATGACTTCAATCCCTGAACCTGGGAAGCTAAGGCAGGTAGATCTCTGTGAGTTTGAGTCCAGCCTAGTCTACATAGTGGATTACTAGCTATAAGTGAGTCCCTGTCTTAAAAAAGTATTAAAAAGGGCTGGTGAGATGGCTCAGTGGGTAAGAGCACCTGACCGCTCTTCTGAAGGTCCGGAGTTCAAATCCCAGCAACCACATGGTGGCTCATAACCATCCGAACAAGATCTGACTCCCTCTTCTGGAGTGTCTACAGTGTACTTACATATAATAAATAAATAAATAAATAAATATTTTTAAAAAAGAAACTTCTGGCTGGGCAGTGATGGCGCACACCTTTTTTTTTTTTTTTTTTTTTTTTTTAGATTTTACTTATTTATTATATGTAAGTACACTGTAGACACTCCAGAAGAGGGAGTCAGATCTCGTTAAGGATGGTTGTGAGCCACCAATGTGGTTGCTGGGATTTGAACTCTGCACCTTTGGAAGAGCAGTCGGGTGCTCTTACCTGCTGAGCCATCTCTCCAGCCTGGTTGCACACACCTTTAATCCCAGCACTTGGGAGGCAGAGGCAGTTGGATTTCTGAGTTTGAGTCCAGCCTGGTCTACAGGGTGAGTTCCATGACAGCCAGAGCTACAGAGAAACCCTGTCCCAAAACCAAACAAAAACAAGAAGAAACTTCAGCTCCATCTAGCAAGCCCAAATTTTCCAAGAAAGGTAACGTTTATTGTGTGTATGGTATATGCACATGGGTGGGGGTGTATGCACACTAGTGTGCTGTTGGAGGCCAGAGGACAGTGTCAAGTGTCCTCTTTCATTGTCCACCCTGTTCCTTAGAAGCAGGTCTCTTACTGAGCCTGGAGCTAGACTGGTAGGCAGCAAGCCACAGTGATCCTCCTGTCTCCGCTGCTCCATAGTACTGATGTTATATACAGAGCCAAACCCAGCTCTTGAAGCAGGTGCTGTGTGTTTGAACTCAGGTCTTCAAGCTTGTGTGAAAAGTGCATTTTCCCACTGAGCCCTCCCCACAGCCCCAATAGTCATTTATTTGTCACAGATCACTTAAACCAGTGTTCTCAACTTTACTAATGCTGTGACTCTTTAATAGTTTCTCGTGTTGTGACCACCATCCATTAAAATGATCTCATTGCTACTTCATAGCTGCAATTTTGCTACTGTTATAAATGGTACTGTATATATCTGATATCTAATGTGCGACTCAAAGGTTAAGAACCACCGACTTGCACTTGGGAGGCAGAGGCAGGCGAATTTCTGAGTTCAAGGCCAGCCTGGTCTACAGAGTGAGTTCCAGGACAGCCAGGGCTATACAGAGAAACTCTGTCTTGAAAAACAAAGCAAAACAAAACAAAAATACCCCACCGACTTAAGCCCATGCATCTCTCTGATCTCTAGAGTCCACTAGGGAGAAAAAGGTCACATTACCCCACAGTTGGCTTTACAGATCTGCTTGCTGTTCAGTTACTGACCTAGGACTGGCCTTGGAAGTATAATATATACATATGTGGGTGTCATGGACCATTCACACAATGGCTTATCTTCACCATAAGAATTTTGACTCAAGAATCTTTCCACCAGGTTGACCGGAGCCAGGGGTACATGACATAGGAGGCCCTCCCTTCTCAGTGGTAGAGAAGCCAAAGGATTTGCCTGAGCACAGACTGCAAGTGTTCTAGCTGGTATACACGTTCATCTTAATTATGCAATCAATTAGAGAAAATTTCCACTGGGACCCCCAGGGCCCAATTTTTCCTCTTTCTCCTACTTATTCTCTAGTAGCAAGGACTGGCTTGGAGACTGTGCGGAGTTATAAACTACTATGCTTGAAAGATTTAAGTATGGATGCTTATAGCACTAACACCACATTGGACCAGGCGGTTCCCCTCTGCTGGCCTTTGATGTGAAACTGCCCATTTCATGGCTAGGTTATCATCTACAAAGTGCTGTGTGCTGCCGAGCTTAAGTGTATGACTTCACACAGCACATGGTGCTGCAGCTTGGGAGGGAGCATGTGGTAACAGCTTTGCAGGACACTTCAGTAGAAAAATCTTAAAAAACAGAAATGTAAAGAGCAACTCTCAATAGGCCGAGAAGCAAGGAACAAAGACTAAGCCCCCGAAGAGACTGTGGTAAGGACATCTTAAATGTGTGCAAATGCAGGACATCGCTCAAGTGCTGAGAACGGTACTCTCACGGGCACTGGTTAACTTGTATTGTGGACAGTCTTATGTGGCCGAGGCTAGCCTTGAACCTCCTTCCTCCACTTCCTCCTGCATACTGAGGTTATAGGTACGCATAACCATGACCAGCTGCGTGTTTTTAAAGCAAACCAATCTCCTTTGGCTGATTCTCAAGTGTCAGGTCTTCAGACTTCTTTCTCCTTGCTCTCAAAGGCCTTACCTAGTCTTTTAGTGACAGAATTTTCTCTTCTCTAGCCTTTCTGATTCACCAATCACTATTCCATGGGGATAAGCCAGCCTTATAACCAAGTCAGAAGACCAAGTTAAGGTTAGGTGCTACGGGTATACCTGTTTTCTCTCGGTATTGGCCAATGAATCTCTTAGGCCAGCCTGGACTATGTTGTGAGAGCTCATCTAAAAAACAAAACAACACTCTGTGGAAACTCTTTGCATGTCCTCCCTTTCTGTAGTCCTTTCTAGAAACTTCTTTCCTAGGCAGAAGACTTAAGACAGGAGGATTCAAGACCTACTCAGGCTACATAAAAATCCTTTAAAAAAAAAAAAAAGCAATTCTTTTATACACACAGATACACTCACCCTTGTGTCTTCCTCAGTAATTAATCTCAAAGCTCCTTTTTTTTTTTTTTTGGTTTTTTGAGGCAGGGTTTCTCTGTATAGCCCTGGCAGTCCTGGTACTCACCCTGTAGTCCAGGCTGGCCTTGAACTCAGAAATCCACCTGCCTCTGCCTCCCGAGTGCTGGGATCAAAGGCGTGCGTGGGCCACCAGAAGCAGCCAAGCAGTTAAAGAGCGATCTCATCTCTGAAGAACCCAGTAAGCGGGGACTAGACAGCTACAGGGTACTTGCATACATAAATAACTAAATCTTTTTTAAAATAAGAAGACTTGTTACATTTATTTTCTTCTAACAGAAAAAAAAAGGAGACTTAAATGTCAACTGTCGCTTCCGAAGGCAATTCCTTTTTATTTCCATTTAAATTCCCTCCTTCCTTGTGTTCCAGATTGTGAATGGCTTATGCTTGGATTTCACATTAAGTTTCCAGTGGGAAGCCGGTAGAGGAAACCTCATTACATACAAAAGCATAACCCGAATCCCCCCATGTCTGAGAATTCCATCCTTTCTTGGGTGTTGCATGGTTTAAATGCCCCGATGCTCCTCGTTCGCTGTTTGCAGCATGGAGCACTATGGAGGAAGGTGGCAGAAGATGGCTTTCAGGGATGCTGTTCCAATTTCCAGGAGCCTCCAGGGCATAGTGGTACTCCTTAGGACATGGGCCCACTCTGCCTGCCCTTAGGAAAGCACTGTGCTCGAAAGGCAAAGGGTATGTGGTCAGGGGGCAGACTGGGCCCCTCTACAGTGCCACAGTGAGTAGTGGCACCATTTGAGGACAAGTACGGGAGGCATGCATGGCTTGGTTCCCCAGATGGATTCTAGTGTAACCAGGAAGACTGTAGATCATAACAGTGATTGCTGATTTGGCATCAAAGGTGTGGTACTGTCAAGGCCGAAATGGCTGAAAGTGGCACCAACATGCTGTAGCTACAGAGGTGAGTGCCAACACGTGTGTGAACACAGGATGTTCTGTGAGTGCCTTAGCCAAGAGCTCAGAGCTTCACAGGAAGGCCACTCTGCCTGGCAAGCTTCTCTTGGACAGGGTCTTCTATGGAGCCTTCGAGGCACTTACATAGCATATTTCTGTGTCCACTCTCTTGCTAGTCTGTTGTACCTAGAAGAAAAAAGCAGACAGAACAGAGCTCACTTGAAATGAGGATCCTTTCAGTGTGGAGCAGAGAACGGAAGGGGGACGCTGCTGCCTGTCAGGCATCTGGGGCTGATGGGTGAGTGAAACAAAGGCCACCTGGGAAAGGAGCACTTCAGCCAGGAGGGACCTAGGTGGTTCCTGTTGCTCCTCCATAACTAACGGTGGTAGAACATGCAATAATGCAATCTCATCTTTCCTCTCTATATCCTTCACATGAACACAAGATGTGGAAGGAGTTCAGCTTGGAATATTCCAGGCTGTCTGGCACACAAAACTCCAGAATGGTGGCATAGTCTGTGAATCCATGCGACCTTCTGTACTGGGTCACCTGTGTATTAGCTCCCTTGACTGTTTGCCATGACACACCATCTACTTTGTGGGGCTGTCGGGAGGACTGGACAAGCTTATGTAAGGCTTATGCATGGGCCATGCCTGGTACCTAGGGAGGGCTCTGTATGTATGTGCATTTACCTGTATAGTGTAACAAGAACTGATGCCATACAACAGTAAATCAGAAATGTGTAGGGGACACTGAGAAAATAGCTCTATCTAAAACAGTCCTACTAAATGTTAAAATAAATACAGCTTAAGCCATGCATAGTGGTGCCCTATGATCCCAGCATCAAGAGGCAGAGGTAGGGGGACAAGGTCAGACAGGGCTATTCACTGAGACCCTGTCTCAAACACACCACCACCACCACCACCACCAAAACAAACAAGCAAAACTCTTCAAATACAGTCAGTTTAAACGTACTTTGATTGTTACTGGGAAACTTTACTAAGGAAATCAGATTTATAAAGACCTCAAGAAAAATTCTGGAAAAAAAATCACTTACTATACTAATCTCTTTAGATAAAAAATACCTTATCAACTAAAAGATTTATTGAAGATAATCTTTAAAAGATTGGATACTGGGGACTGGAGAGATGGTTCAGTGGTTAAGAGCACTGGCTGCTCGCAACCTTCTGTAATTCTAGTTCCAGGGGATCCAATGCCCTCTTCTTGCCTTTGTAAGCACGTGGTGTACATACATACATGCAGGCAAAACACCCATATACATAAAAATCTTAACAACAACAACAACATCCAGATTCAGACCCACATTCTAGGCCGTCCATTAGCAGGACCACCACACTTGAGCCCCTGCTCAGAGACTGGACACTTGTTAGTGACTCCTGCATGTGCTTCGGCAGCCAAGCTTCCGTGCAGCATTGTGCTTGGCCACGGGAGGGAGGTCTCCAAGTCTGGGTCTAGAAACAAGTGGGTGCACAGCTGGCAGTGAGGGCTGGGTCTTCCGATCAAACAGCCACACACTTGAGACTTCTATCTTAATCAGCAAGCTAACCTTGGCAGTGTTTCCCACCCTGACTGGCTCATCTGGGGGTGTTCAAGCAACTCCCTTATTTATTTCATAACCTTTTAATTTAATCCAGACTTTTCTTGTCATATTCTTCTGAGTCCTTTGCTGACTGAGCACTGCCTTGGCTTGTCCTCAGGTCAGGGCTTGACAGGATTTAGGATTCAGCAATAGCAGCTGGTGAGTTATCCAACAGAGCAAAGTGCTTTTATCCCTTCTCCCTCCTCTGGTCAAAGGACATGTTAGTTATAAAGGCAGGCAGGAGGCTCAGCCCAGGGCACACCCACTGCATACATGGGCTTGGCTTGGGCAGGAAGATGTCCGTGGGAACCTGGGCAGCTGCACACAAAGCCAACCCAAACAGGGCGCATACTTCTCTCTGTCGGCCTTGTAAGTGTGGGCTATTTCTGGCATCAGGGTAGGGGTCGCAGAGCAGAGAGCAGATGGACAGGAGAACTAGGAAGAGAAGAAAGGGTCAGTTCAGCTGAGGCCCTGAGGCGTGGGTTCCTTGTGGGCCCAGTGAACATCCTCAAGTACAATTTCTGTTTCCTCAGCACTCCAGTTTAAGGATTCTGTTCAAGTCACGGTAATATTTGATGTAAAAACACCAGCAGGCCACACATTACAGTGTAGTCACAGCACACCGTTCTGGGGTTCCTCCTTCCTCCATGTGGTCCTGGCCTTCACTTCCCTCTTCACACTCTTCCAACCCCCTGTGTGTACCCACACCACACATCTTCAGTGCCCCAGCAGCCCTTGTTTACTGATAAGAAAACGGGAATTCAGAATGCTGAAGTCAGAGACTCTGAACCAGGACTGCAAGACAGGTCTATCCCCTCACCGCTGCGTCTGTGCCCCTGGGTTGAGGACAACGCAGAGGACTTGGACAAAGGAAGTACTTTTCCAGGTCTTGCTGAGCAACAGATGAAATGTAGAGAACAGTATTTGTGCTTCGCCCTAAGTCTACCATGACTCAAACCAAACTGGCTTCAGTGAGCCCAATGTCCCGACCATAGTTTCCTACAGGCAGAGCTACCCATGGGAAGGGCAGAGTCCGTTAAGGAAGGCACTCAACTCTTCCGATGTTCTGAAGCCGGGCACTCCAGGGCTGCGGACACCCCTCCGCACCACTCAGGGCGGCCTGTCCTTTCCCAAGAGCCCTTGCTACTATTCCCCTTTCCCCTGCCTTTTCTGACTCCTTACCTAAGATGTCACTGGCCCTGGAGGCTGGCAGACTCTGATGGCTGCCCCTGCCTTTACTGGGCAGCAGGATAAGGCTGCCTCCCTGAGGCACAACCCAGAAAAGAGGCATTCTGGCAGAATGCTGGCCTGTTTCCTAGATGTGTGGAGTACACTGTGATCCTGCACTGTACACGGCTCTGTCCTTCTGGGTTTTCCACATCTAGCTCTGCAGGCCTCTTGGTTTTCTTTTTTTTTTTTTTCATTCCAAAGCCTGACCTGCCTGTTGTCCCATAGTCTGAGGCCTCTCCCAATGCCCAGAGCCTTATGCTCCTCATACTGAGTGTGGGTGGCTTGTCCCACACCTGTACCTGTACTCAGTCTCTGTTCCAGAGCACCCAGCATTCTATAGCATGGTTTAGATTGGATTTTTTTGTTGTTGTTGTTTGAGGCGGGGGTCCCTCCTAGGCTGGCTCTGAACTCTCGATGATCCCCCATCTCCTGAGTGCTTTGATTATAGGTGTGCAGCTTGAATTCTTAATGCTGTCCACCAATAAGCTCATTAGCACTTGTCTTGGGAAAGAAAAATGTCTTCAGACTGGCGATCAGGCCGTGTATTTGACCTTTCAGAGATGACTCACAGTCTGTGCTGGTCTGCAGATGAAGAAACGTTTCCTTGTTGCTTTCCGACTTTTAGGTGAAAATGCAAGTAAAGTTGATGCTATCTTCTTGTACCCATTTGACATGACAGTCCAAAGCACTGCAGAACAACTGATGACTGAGGATTACCAGGGCATAGGAACTGTGCTCCACAATGCCCTCATCGCCTTACGGTGTGGAGAATGAGGGAGTCACAGAACTGGGCAGGGCTATGTGATCTGGGGAAGCCGTCTGCTCTTCCTCAGCTTCCGTGTCCACTAGTCAGCACGGGGGACTGGGAGACCAGCATGCTCAGTCCATACCAGTGTCTCTACCTTTAGACACAGTCAGTGCTGGGGACCACTGTGACCTCAGGATGTCCAGGCAAATGCTGCCATTGCTGTTGATATTAGGGTGATAGATTCTGGTAGTGAAAGCAACCTGTAAAAACAAGACATCAAGTTAGATAAGCCATAGGGAGATCTAGGAAATAATCCAGGTGAAGAGGAAGCAGCTACTGCCGAGCTGTGTTGGCAGTATTCCCAGCCCAGCTTCTAACGGGGCACACCCAGGCAGGCAACCTTAAGGGAAGCAAAAGCACCCAGGCCCATTTCTTACTGCATTCTCATCTTGAACATGGCAAACTGATGCCAACCTCCCAGTGCAGTGTGCTGTGAATAACAGAGTGGGAGGATGAACCCAGAAGCCCAAATATCTATGAAAAAACAACTCTAATTATGGTCACAATGAAGAAGCAGTCAGCATAAGAAACAGCCAGATGAAATTCACTACTCACTCTCTGCTTAACTACTTTAGTTGAGGTGGCTTAGATGTTTTTTGTTTGCTTTTATGAGACAGGGTCTCATTATGTCGGTCTGGCTGTCCTGGAACTCACTATGCAGAGCAGGTTAGCCTCAGATTCACAGAGATCCGCCTGCCTCTGCCTTCTGCTGGGATTAAAGATGTGTGCCACTGTGTCCAGATGAAACTTTTTATTTCAGCTATCATGGGTTTGGGCTGACCACCAAGCGTAGACATTTTGTTGCATCTGTTGTGCCGTGGGACTAAGATGTAGCATTAACAGGTCATCCCAAGCCCCACCCCTTTAAGCTTCTCTTCTCTGAGTTCACCTCTCAGTCGTAGGCCACAGCACCTTGACCTGCCTCACCCCTTCTGATCTGACTGTAAGCAGGACCAGGCCTGGGTAGTGCATGGACAAGAGCATCTAGTGGTCACATGCTTACGACGGGCCTCTCCCAAATGTTTAGGCAGCGTATGTGTCACCTAGGCTGACATACAACTGAGCAGGTGTCTAACTTTATATCTTGTACCAGTTTCCTGAGTGCTATGGCTGTTCCCCACCACAACCAGCTCACACATCATGTCTTTATTTATTTATTTTTTTTTTTGGTTTTTCGAGACAGGGTTTCTCTGCGTAGCCCTGGCTGTCCTGGAACTCACTTTGTAGACCAGGCTGGCCTCGAACTCAGAAATCTGCCTGCCTCTGCCTCCCAAGTGCTGGGATTAAAGGCGTGTGCCACCACACCTGGCTACATCATGTCTTTTTTTTTTTTTTTTTAAAGATTTATTTATTTATTATATGTAAGTACACGGTAGCTGTTTTCAGGCACTCCAGAAGAGGGCATCAGATCTTGTTACAGATGGTTGTGAGCCACCATGTGGTTGCTGGGATTTGAACTCCAGACCTTCAGAAGAGCAGTCGGGTGCTCTTACCCACTGAGCCATCTCACCAGCCCTACATCATGTCTTAATAACAATCTCTCTGGATCTGATTCTCTTGTCGGGAACATGCTGATGTGCCCTGGAGACATCTATATGCATGCTGCAGGGAATGGCATAGCCACTGCCAGCTAGAAACAGCATCTGTGATCATGCTGTCTGGGGCCTCCTGACAGGCCCTGTGGAGGGGAGGAAGGGCTCATGAAGTACATAATACCTCCAGTGGGTGGCCCAGGAGGAGGACTGCTGCGAAAGGGGAGAAAACTCATTTGTTTCTTTCTTTTTGTATGAGTTATTTTACATGAGTACACTGTTGGGGGCTGGCGAGATGGCTCAACAGGCAAGAGCACTGACTGCTCTTCTGAAGGTCCTGAGTTCAAATCCCAGCTCACAACCATCTGTAATGAGATCTGACGCCCTCTTCTGGTGTGTCTGATGACTGCAACAGTGTACTTATAATAATAAATAAATCTTTGGGCTAGAGTGAGTGGGCTTGACCAAAGTGAGCAGAGTCCTAAATTCAATTTCCAACAACCACATGAAGACTCACAACCATCTGTATAGCTACAGTGTACTCATATACATAAAATAAATAAATACATCTTAAAAAAAAAAAAAAAAGAGTACACTGTTGCTGTCTTCAGACACACCAGAAGAGGGCATCAGATCTTATAGCAGATGGTTGTGAGCCACCATGAGGAACCTCTGGAAGAACAGTCAGTGATCTTAACCGCTGAGCCACCTTTCCAGCCCCCAAGAAAATTCATTTAAAGACTTATTCATTCTTATTTTCTGTGCACGAGCATTTTCCCTGCAGGCACCATGTGTGTGCAGTGCCCACGGGGATCTGAAGAGGGAGGCTGACACGCACAAACTGGAGTTATGGATGGTTGTGAGGTGCTACGTGGGTATGAAGACTCAAACTTGGGTCCTCTGGAAGAGAGGCAAAAGTTCTTAACCACTGAGCCATCACCGCAGCCTGGGAGAGATACTTTTTTGATTGTCTAGTCACCCCTATGTTGCCTGTTCTTCCAGAGCTAACTTCTGTTCCTTTCAGGAACCCCAGCTGAACTCCCTGCTCACCAAGCTAGCCTTGGGTGGCGTCATTCTTGTGTCTGTCTGCCACAGTCACCCAGTCTAGGCTGGATACATATCTCCCCAGGAAACTAAGCTGACCCCAGAGTTGCTATGGAGCCCATGATTGATCCTCCACACCAAGGACACGTGCATTTTAACTGTCTAAGGAACAGGGTGAGAATCAGGTCTCCCTTCAGTCCTCCTCTACCAACTCTACCAATGAGCCCTAAAATATACTTAAAAAAGAGCGTGCAAGGGCCGTGTGAATGCGGATCTGAGGATCTTCTACCTCATGCTTTTCTCAGGCAGGGCCTGACTTCAAAACTTCAGCTGTTATCTGTCTCAGTGTCTTTTATAACCACCACACAGTCTTGTCCAATTTCTCCTAGGGTGAGAAAATCCTTGTCTAAACACTGATACATTTTCTTTAAAGGTAAAAGGTAAACCCTTTACTCTTTTAAGAAACACACCAAAAAAGAAAGAAAGAAAGAAAGAAAGAAAGAAAGAAAGAAAGAAAGAAAGAAAGACACCAACTGTATAGTATGTGCCACCATGCTGTCTTTATGATTTCAGACAGGTTTTCCCTATGTAGCCTAAGCTGGTCTCAAACTTGAGATTCTCCTATCTGAAGCTTCTAAATATTGGGACCATAGATCTGTATTAGGATTTTTGATGTTTTTTGAGGTAGCGTTTCATGTACCCAGGCTGGCCTTGAACTTCTGATCTTTCTGGATCTACCTTCCAAAAACTGGGATTACACGCATAAGTTATCTCACTACCTTTTGCAATATAATTATTACTAATATTCTAATAATAATAATAGTGAACACAGAACATGTATGGAGGTAGACGCCTACTTTCTTTTATTTATTTATTTATTTATTTATTTATTTTTTAAATTTGTTTATTTTTGGTTTTTTGAGACAAGGTTTCTTTGTGTAGCCCTGATTGTCCTGGAACTCACTCTGTAGACCAGGCTGGCCTCGAACTCAGAAATCCACCTGTCTCTGCCTCCCAAGTGCTGGGATTAAAGGCATAAACCACCACTGCCCGGCCAAGGCCTACTTTCATTGGTTGTTTCTCAAAGTTGCCTCTGTCAAGTTCCTTACCTGATGCCCACATAGTGGCTATGCAGACCCCACTCTCAGCTGTAACACCTGGGCCTCCTCTCCCCCACAGGAATTTCCTGCTCACAAAGGCTTGCTCTCTTAAGGTGTCCATTGTAGTTGCCTCCCTGCTTGAACTTCAGCAGTGCCTGCTCATTAGAGGAATATCCACTGCCACCTGGCTCTGGGTGCCAGCCACTGCTTGTGTGTCTTTTTTGGCATGTCTCTGTATTCAATTTATGGACAGGTAAGCTCAACTGAGTGTGGGAAGCCCTGGTGTGAAGAGCCATGTGCAAGAACAAGATAAGCTGCAGACAGGCCCTCCCAACAATACACCTAGCCCCAGGCTGTTGTGGATTGGTTCTAATGCTATTTTGTTAATTCGGCTCCCAAAATTACATGGGAACACACACCTCTGCCTGTAAGATGCTGAGGGTGAATAAAAGTTGCCCGCAGCCAATGGCAGGGTAGGGAGACAGAGGCAGGATGTTAGATTTCCTGGGAAGGGAACCCTCACCCTCACCACCAGGAAGAAGAGGTTTTCAGAACTGTCATGCCAGGGAGTACAGAGATCAGGCCTGAGAGCTGGAGACGTGACAGGGACAGCCACGTACGAGCCTGGCAAGAGTGTCCCCAGGGGCCCCTGCCCTGAGTAGGTCTGGGGTAGCAGAGATGAAATACAGATTTTAGTAAGTAATATTATTCAGGAGTTTTGAGGGGAGGCACTAGCAATGTGGAGGTTGGGAAGTGGCCCAGCTGGAGCTCCTTATTAAATAGAAGGCTGCATGTGTGTATGTGTCTTTCATCCGAGAATTCACAATTGGGGCAGCAGCAAGAAGCACACGCACACGCACACCTGCCGGACTTCAGAGTAACCATACTATTCTTACAGATGGTGTCCAACCTGTAGGCTCGAATTTGCCATTAAAAATTAGCCGGAGATGCTTGAAAGGAGGTGGGAGAGTCGGTTTCTTGGCAGAGCTGCAAGTTTTGCATCTATATGGGTTTGGAGCTAGAACAAAAGATGTGCTAACTGGTGCACAAAATTCTGGGGTTTGTGGGTTAAGGATGAGACACACCCTGGCTGAGGTCGACAAAACTTGGTGGTGGCAATTTACCCTGAGCCCTTCTCAAAGGCTTCTGGCTGCCTCAGAGAGTTTGAATGCAAAGGTACTGGGAGCCCCTGCTGTGCAAAGAGACAGGGTACTGAAGGCAGAGAGAAGCAGAGAGCAGAGGCTGCTTGCCTCCAACAGTTAAACAAAGGATAGAGATGAATGAAATGTGATTTGTTTTTAAGGATAGAAAGAGTACAGTGGCAATTGTTTAAGTGCTTTTAAGTATACTGAAATAAAGAAATCCAGGCTTTGATCTTAAATGTAGGACACAGAGGCACTGAGATAGAACAGAATGAATGAGTGAAATGCTTTAGATGAAATTTGAGAGAGGGGCAGCACTAGAGGGTTGGAGGGGGTGTTTGAACGTCGTCTACATGGGAATTCTGGGATTGCTTAGCCTGGTATGACAAATATATGGCCTAAAATAGGCTCTTATAGAAATATAGAAGGGAATTTAATTGAAGTTAAATACGTAGGAAAAGACAGAATGTTAAATAAAAAGGGATATTAATTTCACAGAAGGGAGAATTTAAGTATACATAGATGAATAAATAAATTGAGGCTTTTGATCTTAAATTGTAGGTCAAGAGCAGGGGATAGAGAGAATGACCTTACCTCAGATAGACAGTAAAAACTTAGGCCTTGATCTTGTATAAGAACAAGGCAGGAGATAGTAGAGAAACACTGTCTCAATGTATAACGGTAATTGCTTAGATTGCTTTATATTAATTTAACTTTTATAAAGAAAGGGGTGGGGCAGGAGAGATGGCTCAGCAGTTAAGACTACTGACTACTCTTCTGAAGGTCCTGAGTTCAAATCCCAGCAACCACATGGTGGCTCACAACCATCCGTAACGAGATATGATGTCCTCTTCTGGGGTGTCTGAAGACAGCTACAGTGTACTTACATATATAAATAAATAAATCTTAAAAAAAAAAAAAAAAAGAGCCGGGCGTGGGGGTGCACACTTTTAATCCCAGCACTCGGGAGGCAGAGGCAGGCAGATTTCTGAGTTCAAGGCCAGCCTGGTCTACAGAAGTGAGTTCCAGGACAGCCAGGGCTATACAGAGAAACCCTGTCTTGAAAAAAAACAAAAAAACAAAAAAAAGAAAGAAAGAAAGAAAGAAAGAAAGAAAAAGGTGATGTATATCCACAGAGATATTAATCTCCATAGAAGGCAGAATAAATGAAAACTGATTTATTTTTAAGGATAGAGAGGAGAAGACTAAGAATACACTTACACAGTAAGTAGAAGGGGATTTAATTGAAGTTAAATACATAGGAAAGGATGTTAATTTAAATTATATGAAGAGAAAGGGGACTGTGATGGTTTGTATATGCTTGGCCCAGGGAGTGGTACTATTTGGATGGAGGCATGGCCTTGTTGGAGTAGATTTGCTACTGTGGGTGTGGGCTTAAGACCCTCACCATATCTGCCTGAAAGTGAGTCTTCCACTAGCAGCCTTCAGATGAAGATGTAGAACTCTCAGCTCCTCCTACACATGCCTGCCTGGATGCTGCCATATTCCCGCTTTGATGATACTGGACTGAACCTCTGAGCCTATAAGCCAGCCCAAATTAAATTAAATGGTGTCCTTTATAAGACTTGCCTTGATCATGGTGTCTGTTCACAGTAGTAAAACCCTAAGACAGGGACATATAGACCCACAGAGATATTAATCTCCATAGAAGGGAGAATTTAACTGTATACAGATAAATAAATTTAGGCCTCGATCTCATTATTAGAAGTTAATCAAGAACAAGGCAGGGGATAGTTAAAGAACACTGTATCAACGGATAATAATATTTGTTTAGATTGCTTTGCATTGTTTTAATTATCAAAATGCATGTGGTTTTAAGTTTGGTGGTTATGATATTAAAAATCCTCTCGGAGAGAGGTCAAGATAGAGCAAGCCTGAAGAAGGAGGCTGCTAATTTGAATTGAAGGGAA
>NC_034602.1:23558461-23568472 GCF_900095145.1 Mus pahari
AAGATTCCAGAGAAAAAAAAAAAAAAGAAAAGAAAAGCAAGCCCAGGTCGCATTGAAACTAAAGTCAACTGGCCTTGGCTATTCTGGCCGACTCAACAGCCATCTGAGTGCAGGAACTTGGCCTTGGCTGGCTCGACAGCCAGCTGGCAGGACAGTGCCTCCCCACCCCCAACCTCTCCCTCGTTAAGACATAGTTTAAATGCCTAAAGTTGTACATCACTCAGATGTATCGTCCTTCCTGCTAAGCCCCAGCCCCTGAAATTCCCTAGGCCGCACGTACTATTCTGCTGACTTGAAACTGCCTTGCCTTGCTGACGTTCAAATGAGCCAATCACGTGTAACCCCGCCAATTCTCCCCCCCCTCTCAACCCGTACCTCATAAAAACCCCTAGCTTTCGAGCCTCGTGGTCAATGCCTCTACCTCCTGCATGAGGTACGCATGGGCCCAGAGCTCCGCCATTAAACTGCCTCAAGCTTTTGCAACAAGAAGGTCTCTTGTGTTTCCTTGGGATACCCTGACTCCCGTGACCTGAGGGGGGGTCCCCGAGAGGAGGTCCTACAGAATCAATCTGTACCTTTGATGATTTCAGGTTATTGGACCAGGGCACACTATTTTGGGAGAGAGGCTCTCTATTTGTGTTCACAGGAAAGAAGAAAAGGCTTTGGGCCCTTCCAGGTGACGTGGACCAGATACGACAGGGGAAAACCCCTGAAGATCTTAGATACAGAAAAAAGAATTTGAGAAAATCAAACAGGAAAGGTGACATGGTTTGCTGATTCCTCCACATGGGAACAGCCCTCTAACTGGCTTAGACATAAAAATGTCTCTAGTCAAAACTTCAACTAAAATTAGAAATAAATCTTGTTGGTTATGGAATCCTTAAGACTCTAATGAAGAATGCCGGGCGTGGTGGAGCACGTCTTTAATCCCAGCACTCGGGAGACAGAGGCAGGCGGATCTCTGAGTTCGAGGCCAGCCTGGTCTACAAAGTGAGTTCCAGGACAGCCAGGGCTACATAGAGAAACCCCCCTTTTTAAAATTTATCCTCTGAAAAATTCCCCTGAATTCTAAAAGACAATTGTAGAAACTATCTGCAGCTGGCAAAATCATGTCCCTGCTAGAGCATGAGGCAAATCATCGTCAGATGTGAATGTGTTCTAATTTCTGTGGACAATCTGAAGCGGCCCCAAATCCCATACCTGGGATTAAAACAAAAACATAGCCTTATGATATTTGCTTTTTTAAAGAATTTAAAACTTCAAAAGTGTCACTACAACAGGTATGTATGTGAAAGACTGTCTGAAATCCTTTTTATTTTTTTGGTTTTTTGAGACAGGGTTTCTCTGTATAGCCCTGTCTGTCCTGGAACTCACTCTGTAGACCAGGCTGGCCTCGAACTCAGAAATCTGCCTGACTCTGCCTGCCTCCCGAGTGCTGGGATTAAAGGCGTGTGTGCCACCACACCCACCATGCCCGGCTTCTGAAATCCTTTTAACAACAAAATAAACTAACTTTTTCGGGTTCCATGAGCGGGTGACTTCACCTTTACGTTTTCTAGTGTGGAGAGGAGCAGTCCCAGGGTGTGCAGGTGTCCCAGGTGCCTCACTGGGCCAGGCACTGTAGCACACCCACCTCCCTCAGGACTTTCCCTTAACATCCCTGGGGCAGGTTTAAAATCACACCAGCTGAGGACTCTGTCTGACACCGAAAGGAAGGAAGCAAGCCAGAGTCTGAATAGACTCCTACAATGTTAAAGGGCAGTTTAGAGAGCTTCATTAACCTGCCTGCTGAGATCTGTGGCTATTTAAACAATCCCTTATTAATCTTGGTCTATTTTCTCCAATATACTGCATTTCCCAAAGCACTCTAATATACAACTAAAGACCTGAACAACAACACTTCCCCATCGTTAGTTGCTTTATAACTGGACCCTCATCTTTTTCTTTTTTCTTTCTTTCTTTCTGTCTTTCTTTCTTTCTTTCCTTTTTCCCCCCTTTTGATACAGGGTCTCACTGCATAGCTCTGTAGCTCTGGCTAGCCTTAATCTCAGAGATCCACCTGTGTCTTCCAAGTGCTGGGGTTAAAGTTAAATTAAAGCTAGGCACAATAATGCCTCACTGTTGCCTCCTCTTCAAACTCCTGGTACCTTCCACCTACAGTGGTCAGGTCTTTTATACTCTATAGTCCTGGTACCGAAGAATCTTTGAAATTGTGACTTCATTAAGGAAACCACTTACCACAACAGTCCTGGACAGTTTTCTGTCAACTTGACATAAGCCAGTCATTTGGGACTAAACAGAAAAATGGCTACCAGATTAGCCTGTAGGCAAATCTGTAGGGCATTTTCTTGATTAATGATTGATGTAGGAAGGCCCAGCCTACTGTGAGTGGTGCTACCCATAAGCAGGTAATCTTGGGTTGTATAAGAAAACGGGCTAAGCAAGTCACGAGGAGCCAAACCAGTAAGCAACATTCCTCCATAGTCTCTGCAAATAGTTCCTGTCTCCAGGTTCCTGCCTGAGTTTCTGTCCTGACATACCTTAGTGATAGAGTGTGACCTAGGAGTCGTAAGGTCATGACATGATCACAGCAAGAGAAACTGTAAGATATGGCTAATCGCGAATGTCAGGAGTCTCAGCAGGCTGTAACCATTGACTGGTAATGGCAGAGCATTAGGAAAAGGTACACACACTGTTCTCTCTATCGTGACACGAGAAAGTCACCACAAGCTGTCGTTTCATCAGAACAGTATGGGAGTTGGGGTCAGCCGGATAATCTGTAGGGAAGTGGATGGTCAGGAAAAAAACACCTCCTTGGTAAGGACTGTCATTCTGGAAGGACAAGACAGAGGAAGACATCAATGCCTGCGGGAAAGATGAAGTTCCAGAAACAACCTAGAGCTGTGCATGCAGCAGCACTACCTACCAGGCCCATGATGGTGGCCTGCCAGTGGAACACTACAAGACAAAAGAGAGACAGGCATGTAAGGCTCCTCAGTGAAGGCGCCTGTTCTCCTGGAAGGGTGCTGCCGGGCTCCACACAAGGCTGCCTTGCTTCTGACATCGACTGCAAGTGTGGGGCTTGGAGAAGCACTCACTAGGACTCCAGGGCTCCTTAGAAGCTGCTGCAGCCAGGGTTATAGGTTACTAACATGACACAGATCCAAATTCAGTTTCCAATGGTATGCTTACCTGTGCAGCCGTGCTGAGGTATTAGCAAGACCCTACCATAAGCACATGACTGATGAGCATCTCTCAGAACTGAGGTTAAAGTTCCCTCACATCTTTTTTGGTCCAGATTAATTCTGGTACTGGGAAAGCTAGAACAGTGTTGGATCCCCTGAACTGGAACTGAAGACAGTTAGGGATTCCAAGTGGTCATAGGAACTGAACTCAGGCTCCTGAAAGAGCAGCAAGGGCTCTTCACCACTGTGACTACAATTAGCGCTCTCTGCATGAAACTGTATCCTAGCTAGGCTTTTGCCTCTTTCCATGCTGCTCTTTACAAATGCTTTTCTGCATCTTGGTCAGGTTGTGGGGCCTCTTGGTCACCCACGTCATCCTACCTAGTGACCCAGGCAGTCTTCTGAGGTTTTGATAACAAACCCTGAAGCCTTCCTGTTTTTCTCAAGTTCCTGCCCTTCAGCAGCCTGACTTTCATATCAAAACTCCTGTTGTCTCCAGGGTCTTGGGCTGACTTTACTGCTCTGCCTGTCCCTAGCACACAGGAGCTCGCCAAGCTGCTCTGAATGCTCCAAACAGCCACATGCAAGGCTCCAGAGTACTTCAGGGCAAAGGACTGCAGAGTCTCTGTGAACACTGTCTATTCACTAATGCTGTGAGTTCTTAGAGATCTTCATTCTCAAGAAAATCCATCTCATACAAATCCACAACAGATATTGATGTAAGGCAAGGTTTAAGGCCTGGACCTGTCCTGGTTTTCTTGTTACCTGCTCAAATATTCTATAGGTTCAGTCCATGTCAGCAAGACAGGGACAACACTTATGTTTAGAACACAGTATTGAAGAGAATCTTCCAAAACCCCTTGGCTCACAGATCTTCCTCGATATTTCAATCAAATGCTTGCCTGCGCTAATGAAGACGTTACTTCTTTTAAACAT
Source organism: Mus pahari (assembly GCF_900095145.1). NCBI lineage: Eukaryota > Metazoa > Chordata > Mammalia > Rodentia > Muridae > Mus > Mus pahari. The sequence goes on from NC_034602.1 coordinate 23,562,583, forward strand.
TTTAAATCATTATTGCTGGGCTGGAGAGATGGCTCAGTGGTTAAGAGCACTACCTGCTCTTCCAGAGGTCATGAGTTCAATTCCCAGCAACTACTTGGTGGCTCACAAACATCTGTAATGGGATCTGATGCCCTCTTCTGGTGTGTCTGAAGACAGCTACAGTGTACTCATATAAAATAAATAGATCTTAAAAAAAAAAAGATAAATCATTATTGCTGCATGTCTGTGGTGCCACAGGACTGAACTCAAGTCATTAGATTTGAGCAACAAGTGCATTTACCTGTTGAGTCATTTTGGCTTGAAAATATCACGTCTATTGCTTTTGACTGTTTTAATTTCATTTCATGCTAATTATTTGGTTTTTAAGTTTTTAATACACACACACACACACACACACACACACACACACACACACACACACACACGAACATGATATCTGTTTAGGATACTTGTGCACCATGGGGTATATGTGGAAGTCAGAGGACAGTACTCAGTACTCTATGCAGTTGGTTCTCTCCACTTACACATGGGCTCTGGGGATCAGACTTTCATGGAACATGCTTTTACCCATTATCTATCTCAGTGGAGCTAGGAAGACAGGTATGTACTGCAGTGTGGGCACTTCGTATATAACTCAGATCCTTGTGTACTGACTGGATCACCTTTCCAGCCCTAAAAAAATTTTATTAAGTGATAGAAAAATATATATTACATAAAAATAACCATTTGCAGGGGGCTCAAATTTTAATGCAATCTACACTGTCTCAAAAAAAAAAAAAAAACAGGGCCATGAAACTGACTCAATGGGCAAAGTGCTTTCTGTAAAAGATGAGGAGCTAGGTTTGGATCCCAGCACCCAAGTAAAAGTCAGATGTGTCAGCAAGCAATGGTATGTGTGTATGTGTCTGTGTGTGTTTCTCTCTCTCTGTGTGTCTCCCTGTGTGTGTGTGTGTGTCTCCCTGTGTGTGTGTGTTTGTGTATAGGTACATCTTAGGGGTTAGGTAGTTAGTCAGCCAGTCTAGCCAAAAAGGTGAGTTCTGGGTTCAGCTAGAGACCCTGTCTCAAAAGATATGGTGAAGGTACCAGAGAAATAGCTCAGTGGTTAAGAGCATTGGCTGTTCTTCCAGAGCACCCAGGTTCAATTCCCAGCCACCACATGGTAGCTCACAACCATCTGTAATGAGATCTGATGCCCTCTTCTGGTGTCTGAAGACAGTTACAGTGTACTTACATATATTAAATAAATAAAACTTTAAAAAAATATATATTTATTTAAAAAAAAAGAAAGGAAAACAATTAGTTATCCTAAGAACTGCTCAATGGGGAGAGTCCCTGATGACACAGGAGGCTTTGGTGGCAAGCCTTCTGAAATCTGGAAAGATACTTACAGTCATCACCCACAGGGCCTGCGGAACACTGAGCAGGAGGATCCCTCTGTAAGTCAGTCAGTTCCTAGAACACGAGACACGAGTTAGGTTGCTCTATGCCTCGGAAGCTGCCCGTACACACTGGTCCTCTGGCCATGTTTAATCTGGCAGAAGCCCTTAGGAGGTGGCTGGAAAGAAGGCGAGGCAGGAGGCTACTTAGAGAGGTGGATACAAGATGGTCAAGAGTTCCTGGACAGACTAGAGACACTCAGCAGTTAAAAGCACTTGCTGCTCTTTCAGCAGACAGAGTTCTGTTCCCAGCACCCACTTCAAGGGGCTCACAACCATTGTAACTTCAGCTCCAGGTGATCCAACACACTCTTCTTGCCTCCTAGGGTATCCTACATGTCACACACACACACACACACACACACACACACACACACACACACACAATATAGTGTTTGAGGTGAGCAACAGTTTGTACCTAAGAACCAAATGAAGGTCAAAATGAGATCTTTTGGGGTACCTGGTTACAACTTGTGATGGGCAATCTTGATTGTCAACTAGACTAAATCTCGAGTAAATTAAAATGCAAACAGCTATGAGAGATTTTATTGATTGGATCACTTGAAGTTGGGAGGTGCACCCTAAACCTGGGCCACACCTTCTGATTTCAGCCGGACATGGAAGAAGGTCCACTGCCACTTGCCTGCTCGCTTTCACTCTTGCTGGCAAGTTCATCTAGGCTGCAATCCTTTGCTGGTATTAGAACCTGCTTCTTTGGAATTTTAAGAACACTGAAGACCAGGAGAGACATCCAGCCTGGTGATTGAAACTACCAAATTCTTCACCTTTCCATAGAGAGACAGTCATCGCTAGCCACTCTAATAAATTCTACGCATATTCTCCTATTCTATCAGCTCTGCATCTTTAGAGAACCCTGACTAATAGACCACCTAAGCGGCATCTCGCACTGTGAGCCTAGCTGGTCCAACAGCTATCAAACTGCCTAGAAGCATATCCTGGTAACATCATGGTGGAGCCAAACAGAAAAAAACCAGCTGAGGAGCCTAATGAACGATGTTCTTCTGAGCCCATCAAAGGATCCCACCACTTTGATTTGGACACTTTAAAATGACCTACTCTGTCTTCTTGGCTGTCTGTCTAGGGCCTATACTTTAATACTAGCTCATGCCAGTTCTTGGGGAATACAACCATTTTCTCTGCTCAAAGGCTCCGACTTCACTTTTCCCTGATGGTTCTTCCCAGGTACTTCCTTTCAAGTACCTCTTTTTGATTTTGTTTTTGTTTTTCGAGACAGGGTTTCTCTGTGTAGTTTTGGCTGTCCTGGAACTCACTCTGTAGATTAGGCTGGCCTTGAACTCAGAATTCCGTCAAGTTCCTCTTGAAAGTTCCTTTTCAAGAACTTCCTTTCCTCACTACATCATGTTGCTGTACAAATGGGATCATTAATGCTATTTCAGGGCCCCTTAGCTGAGTCCACTGGAAGGGTAACCCAACTGCCATACCTGATGACCCCAATAAGCTCAAAGAAGTCAGAAAGACTGTCATCCCAATTCCAAAATGATAGCTGGGGTTTGCTGAAACAGGTCTGCTACCCTCCCCAATGGTTTAAGTTCCTGAGTAAAAGACACACGATCAGCCTTTATATTTTAATATGCTTTAAACAACAGAACAGCTGGGCCAGTGCCTAACCTGCCTGTGGCTAATCCCGAGTTATTACTTACTAGTTCTAAGTTCTACCCTGGCTGCCCTGGACCCAGTTGGGCGCCCTCTGAGCTGCTCTCTCAGCTACTTCACATGGCGGCCACGCCTCTCTGTGTTGCACTCTTCTCAGGCTTGGCATCTCTCCTCTCCTCCACACTCTCCTGGCTCAGCAGATCTCCTCTTCCTCTCTCTCTCCTTCCAGGCCCAAGCCCTCAAACCCTCAAATCCTACTTCTGTCTATCTCTCCAGTTATTGGCTGTTGGCATCTTTACTTACCAGCCAGAACAAACTGGGGGCAGGTTCCCAGAAGCAGTGCACTCACTCTTATAGAGGTTTTGGGGATCATAATTAGCATTTGTAATATAAGCAGCTACAGGGGTTAATGGGAATGATGGGAACAGGAGATAAAGATTAGCTAAGCAGTGGTGGCGCACGCCTTTAATCTCAGCCCTTGGGAGGCAGAAGCAGGTGGATTTCTGAGTTCGAGGCCAGCCTGGTCTACAAAGTGAGTTCCAGGACAGCCAGGGCTATATAGAGAAACCCTGTCTCAGAAAAAAAAAAGTTTTTTTAAAAAAAGATTTATTTATTTACTTTATGTATATATGAGTAGATTGCACCTGTTTCCAGACACACCAGAAGAGGACATCAGGTCCCATTACAGATGGTTATGAGCTACCATGTGGTTTCTGGGAATTGAACTCAGAACCTCTGGAAGAGCAGTCAGTGCTCTTAACCACTGATCCATCTCTCCAGCCTTGAGTTTTTTTTTTTTTGGTTTTTTCGAGTCAGGGTTTCTCTGTGTAGCCCTGGCTGTCCTGGAACTCACTTTTCGAGATTTTTTTTTTTAAGATTTATTTATTATGATATCTAACTACACTGTAGCTGTCTTCAGATGCACCAGAAGAGGGCATCAGATCTCATTATGGATGGTTGTGAGCCACCATGTGGTTGCTGGGAATTGAACTCAGGACCTTTGGAAGAGCAGTCAGTGCTCTTAACCGCTGAGCCATCTCTCCAGCCCAAGATTTTTTTTTTTAAAATCCAACTTTTTCCTTCCTTTCTGTTCCTGGCCTGAGCCTGGGCAAGCTCTCCCAGCACTCTGGACATCCTCACTCTTCTCTGGCGCTCCACACCCTATTCCACGAGGCCTCTTATCTGCCACGTAGTTGCTTGCTGGTTGAGCCTCATGCCTGACTTGATGGCACGAGCCTCTTTTCCTCCTCTCCATCTCCTTTCTCCTGGCATCAGCCTATGAGACAAACAGAGTGTGCTGTGGATGGAGGACAGAGCCAGGAAAGTGAAGCTTTCTAAGCCCTTTGGAGCCCATAGGATCGTGAGCCCCAGCCCAGAAACCATACACTGAGCAACTGTTTGCAATACGGAGAGGATTTGGGTTCCGTTTTGATTTTATTGTACCTGTGTCCTGGCTCTTCCCTCTTGGAATAGAATGTTTGTAACACGATTTTATAGGAACTTAACAGTTAAGAAAATGTATTTATTTATTTAGTTTTTGAGGACAAGATCTCTGTGTAGCCCTGGATGTCCTAGAACTTGCTCTGTAGATCAGGGACCCACCTGTCTCTGCCTCTGAGTGCTGGGGTTATGTAGCACCAGACCTAGCTTCAACTTTCCATATTTTAAAGAGACCGGGCTTTTTTTTTTTTTAAATTAAGATTATTTTCATTATACTTTATGTGTAAATGTTTTGCATCCATGTTTGTATGTGCACCACATGTGTGCTTTGTGACCATGGATATGAAAAGAGAGCACCTGATCCCCCGGAACTAAAAATATGAACTGTTGTGAACCACCATGTGGATGCTGGGAATCAAATCTAAGTCCTTTGTAAGAGCAGAAAGTGCTTTTAACTGCTGAGAATCTTTCCAAACTGACCTTTTAAAGGGTTTGAGTTTTTTAATGACCCTGGGACTTTATAAAGTTGAAATGAAAACCAAAGAGATGGTCCAGTGGCTAGAGTACTTGTTCCCAACCCCTACGCGGCAGCTCACGAACTTCTAAAGGTCTAGTCTGAGAGTATCTGACACCCTCTTCTGGACTCCATAGAGTACCAAGCATGTATATGATGCACAGTCATTCATGCAGAGGAAACACCAATACACATAAAAGAACTTAAAAAAAAAACAAGCACATTTAAAAGTTGCAATGTTTTTGTATTGTGATATTATTATGAGATTTTGGGGATAAACAAAAAAAGATTATGGTTTAATAATAATCTATTGGTATATTAAGTTGATAAGGGGTCGATCGACTTGGTTAGTATTTTGTCAAGTTGACACAAACTTGGGTCATTTGGGAAGAAGTAACCTCAACCCAGCAAATCCCTCCATCAGACAAATCTGTGGTACATTTACTTGACTGATGTAGAAGAGCCCAGTCCACTGTGCTTGATGCCCGATCTGGACACATGGTCCTGGGGTACAGAATAAAGCAAACTGGCACACACCAGTAAGCAGCACTGCTCCATGGCCTCTTCTTTAGTTTCTGCCTGGGTTCCCGCTCTGGCTTCCCGCTCTGGCTTCCCTTCCCTCCCCAAGTTACTTCTGGTTGTGGTGTTTATCACAGCGACAGAAATCTAATTGAGACGCATACCGTGAATCCACTTGTTGGAAAGAATCATGCTAATGCTAAAAGTTAGGGTCAGCTGGGCGTGGTGGCGCATGCCTTTAATCCCAGCACTTGGGAGGCAGAGGCAGGCGAATTTCTGAGTTCGAGGCCAGCCTGGTCTACAAAGTGAGTTCCAGGACAGCCAGGGCTACTCGGAGAAACCCTGT
>NC_034602.1:23568742-23581477 GCF_900095145.1 Mus pahari
CAGAAGAGGGAGTCAGATCTTGTTATGGATGGTTATGAGCCACCATGTGGTTGCTGGGATTTGAACTCCCACTGAGCCATCTCACCAGCCCCCAACTTTTAATACTATGTTAAAACATGGATCATAAATTACAATAGAATGCAGGGTATGGTGGTGCACGCCCCTCGGCAAGCAGAGGCAGGAGGATCTCTGTGATTTTGGGGCTGGCCTTGTCTACATAGCGAGTTCCGGGTCAGCCAGGACTACATAGAGACCGTGTCTCCAAAAAACCAAACCAAACCAAAACGAAACAAAAAACAACTTAGAAATATAAAATAATTTTCTTTAGGAAAAGGACGAAAAGTAGATCCGCTAAAACGTTAACAAATGGTAAAGGGTGGATCGGTGGTTTCTTTTTCTGCGATGCATTTACCAGGCTCTAGGTTAATGGACTAATACAAACCCGTTACCTACGGGATGAAATACTCCCGCAGTCCATCCTCTCGCGCTGAGGCACCCTGGGAGACATCCCACTGCTTCCCTAAACGCCCGCCCGCAGCTGCGCGCGCACGTGACCCGTGACTCCGCCCCCGCGAGCCGCCCGCCCGGCGCTTGCAGCCACCTCCTAGATCTGCGCCTGCGGCGGCGGCCGCGGTTCCGCCTCGCGCAGGGCAAGTGTCAGTGCGCCCTGCCGCACCTCAGCCGCGGGTCTCTATTCGCTGCGACAGCCCGCAGAGTGGACGGGCGGGAGGACCCCGTTCCCACCACTCTTACCTTCTGGATCCGTTATAGAGCCATGTTCCCGCCGCTCGTGCCCCACCGGCCCTGCGGGGCAGCCTAAGGCGGCCGCCTGGGCCGCAGCGCTGCACGCCGGGAGCGGCGCTTTACGCGTGCGCGCCGCGGTGCGCTGTGGGTAGCTAGTGCGCGCAGCAGTCCTGGGTCTCATCACCGTGTCGCGCACAGTCAGTTACTCGGCCACCGTCACTGGGCCCTGTGGCTCTGGTTTCTGCTAGGCGAGGGGCCTGGGCACCAGGACATGCCTGAAACCGCAGGCGCCACACGCAATGCTCTCTGCCCCTCCCTGGGCTCCTCCCCAGGCTGTCACTTAACTCCCGAGCTTAGTGGTTGTCAGCTCTGTAAGTATCCATTCACTTTTATATGCTTTCTGGGCAGAAGTGTTACAGATATTTCTGAATACGCGTAGGTGCTGAGCACAGATGCATCTACCTGTCTGGAGAGCTGCATTTTCAGTAGTACTTAGTTGGTTTCAATGCACTGCCGCTATTGAGACTCAGCCTGAAAGTGCACACCCCAAGCTAAACTGCTTCCCTTTCCCCAAGACATCCGAGGTGTTTAAGACCAAGTAGTAACGAACTTAGTTGTATGTCACAAAATCGGTGTAATAGATTGTAGCCAACATCTTGGAAATGAAATAGAATACAGTAAAATACAAAATTATCAGCGTGTCTCATACAGTAAAGAATCTGGACTGTATATATAAATGATAATATATTGTTTACAGACAGATATACCTAATAGGGTATGCTAATGCAGTTGCTCTGGACCAAAGGTGTTCCAACACCAGACTGGGCTACATAGTGAGTTTGAGGCCAGCCTGGATTGCAGACTAAGACCATATCTTTAAAAAAAAAAAAAAAAAAAAAAAGAAAAAGAAAAAGAAAAGAAAAGAAAAAGAAAAATACCCCAAAGGAAAATTTAAAACAAATAGAGGGCCGGACATGGTGGCACACACCTTTAATCCCAGCACTCAGGAGGCAGAGGCAGGCAGATTTCTCAGTTCGAGGCCAGCCTGGTCTACAGAGTGAGTTCCAGGACAGCCAGGGTATACAGAGAAACCCTGTCTCAAAAAACCAAAAAACCAAACCAAAACAAAACAAAACAAAAAAATAGAGGAGTGGAGGAGATAGTAGATAGGAGTGCTTGTGGTGCAGTTATGGGGACCTGAGGTCATGAGCACCCACAGAAAAGGTGAGGCTGCACTGTGTAGTCAGCATGACATGATCCCTGGAGCTAGCTTAGCATAGACGGCGAGATTCCAGTTCAGTCAGAGACCTTGCAGCCAAAGCAGTAAGGCACAGAGAGTAGCATCTACTCCATCATGTATCTGGCATTCTACTCTGGCCTCTGTCACGTTTCTGCACCACATGCATACAAACCCTGCCCAAAACAAAAACAATGAATTGGACACTTAAATGGTTTCCCAGCCAGATTCCTATATTCCATTCACCTATTCCCCTAATTTATCCTAAACTCATGTCATGAACTGTCCTCTAAATATAAGCCTTACCAAGCTTTACCCTCTTCCAAAACTCCACAAGGAAACCCTGTGGCCTGTGGGAATACATTCAGGGCTCTCTGTGATCCCTCAGGATCTGCTGTCTGTAAGTTTTACTTCCTTAACTTTAGTTATGCTATGGTGGTGGCGGCTCATGCCTTTAGTCCCATCACTCTAGAGGCAGATCTTTCAAGACAGGGTTTCTCTGTAGCCCTGCCTATCCTGGAACTCACTCTGTAGACCAGGCTGGCCTTCATTCAGCTCACAGAGATCCACTCATCCTGCACCTTCTACATTTAAAAAAAAAAAAATTATTTATTTAATGTATATGAGTACACTGTGGCCGTCTTCAGACACACCAGAAGAGGGCATCAGGTCCCATTACCATGTGGCTGCTGGAAACTGAACTCAGGACCTCTGGAAAAGCAGCCAGTGATCTTAACCACTGAGCCATCCCTCCAGCCCCATCTTCTATATCTTTACACCTTGGCTCTTTCTTTTTTTAGATTCATTTCATTTTATTACACACACACACACACACACACACACACACACACACACACACATATATATATATATTTGCCTGTATGTTTGTATGTTTATATTTGTATGTATGTATGTATGTATCCACAGTGGTTTGAAGAGGCCAGAAGAGGGTTGGATTTCTTGGAACTGGAGTTGAAGATGGTTGTGAGCCACCATGTAGTCCTGGGTCTTTTGCAAGAACAAGTGCTCCAGACCACTGGGCTATCTTTCCAGCCCTGTGGCCTACTTTTGTCTGGAAAGCTTCCTTTGTTTTTTCTTGAGTAATCTTCCAAAGCTAGTTGAAACATCACTAGGATGGCTTAAGTACAGGACTTTGCTTGCTTCTGGAGTCCTGTTTTCACAGCCCAGCTGGGTGCAGTGGCTCTCATTTGTACTCCAGCTACTTTGGAAACTGAGAGAGAAATATCATGAGTTAGGGGCCAACCTGGGCAACATTTAGAGTCTCCCATTAAAAAAATAAACAAATGTAACTGGAGTTGGTGTCTTGTGCCTATAATTCCAGCTCTTGGGAAGCCAAGACAAGAGGATTGCTGTTAGTTCAGGCCAGCCTGGGTTGCAAGTGAGTCCTTGTCTCAAAAAACCTAACAGCCAGGCAGGATGGTGCACATCTCTAGTCCTAGCACTTAGGAGGCAGAAGCAGATCTCTGAGTTTGAGGTCAGCCTGGTCTATATAGCACCAACCTGTATGGTATAATGAGATCTTGTCTCCAACAAAACCAGGCAAGTAAAAAACAACTACCCCCTACCCTGACATGCACACACACAACTTTGGTCACCTTGCAGAGAATAAGAGACTTTGGAACACTCCGCCAATAGCACACCCTTCTCTCCTTAGGAGATCTATGTAGAGGAGGGAGTAGAAAGATTGTTAGAGCCAGTCGGAGCCAGTCGGAGCCAGTCAGAGCCAGTCAGAGCCAGTCAGAGCCAGAAGAGATGGATAGCTTCAAGGAAAGAACTTTGTAAAGACATATCCGAGCAGGTGTATGTATGAACTCACAGGCTGACAGCACGCAGAAGACCTGCACAAGTTCAAGTCAGACAGTCCTGGCTCTGAGAAGAGGAGTGGACACAAAATCCCACCCACCCTAGCCAAGGAGCCGTTTGCAAGAGAAGGCTGCTGGCAAAGGGAAAATCAGTTTCCTTCAATGAAGTGACACTGGCTTTATCAACCACATTCCAGGAGTAGTCATTCAATACAAGTTGGACTTCATGTATTTGTGCTTTTAAAGGAAAAGACCATGAAGTTGAATGTGTAGGTAGGTAGGATGTGGAAGAGGGTAAATAATATGTTCAAAATACAGTGCATAAAATTCTCAAAGGATAAATAAAAACATTATTTAAAAAATCAGCTCACCCTTTGTAATATAAGTACTTGGGAGGCAGAGGTCAGAGGATAAGTGAGTTCGAGGGCAGTTAGGACTACGTAGTGAGACCCTACCTAGCAAACAAAACAAAACCCTAGAATAAAAATTAATAAATGTGCAGAGAAAATAAAACATACATTTTGTCAAAAGCTGAAAAAAATTAATAAATGTTAGTTCATGGGCCACCCATCCCATACTATTTAACCCCCTGCACACATCTTGGAACAAGTGACTCCAAGCTTTTTGTAATTGTTCATGTATTTGTCTCAGCGAGCCTGAGTGATGGTGATGGCTATTCCTGACTTTAGTAATGACTGATATCTTTTTTTTAATGATTATTTTCACTTATGTGCATTGGTGTTTTGACTGCATATATGTCTGACCAAACCCACTCAGTCAGTCAACAGGTTCTCCAGCGCAGGAGTGAGGATTAAAAACAAAAAAGACAGGCAACACTGTAGCATGACCCCAGTCAATTCTGAGACTGAAGGCAAATTTTTATTTTCCAAGCCACTTTTTATACCATTTTAATTACATGCAAGTATTTTGGGCAAGCAGTACAACAAGGAACTAACAGCCTAAAGTTAGATTCTTTCCGAAACTTACTTCCTTATGATGCCCTAATGTCAGAGTCCTGCCTGAAGCCCATTTCCTTGTCCTTGGCCAATGTCAGACTCCTGCCAAGTGGTACCCCAGAAGGCTTTCCACATATGCCTGTGTGGGTATCAGATCCCCTGGAACTGGGGTTACACAAACTTGGGAGCTACCCTGTTGTTTGGATTTTGAACCTCGATCCTCTTGATTGTTAATTGATATAGGAGGGCTCTGCCTACGACAGGCAACACCATTCTCTAGTAAGGTGATCTTCAAGTGTATATGAAAGTGCATGAGCCTTCATGCCAGCAACCTCTGTGGCCCTACCCTACATCCTCTCGAAGTGAGCTCCATGGTTGAGTGTGATGCTGTATGGACTAGAAAGCAGGCCTGCCTTCGAGTTCTGTCTTGACTTCCTTCAGTGATGAATTGTGTCAGTAAACCTCCTCAGGTTGCTTCTGGTCAGAGTGTTTTATCACAGAAATGAATACAACAGTGCTTAGAATCCTAGCACTTAGGAGGTGGAGGTAGAAGGAACTTAAATGTGAGTTTAGCTTACATTGTTATGCGATCTGGTTTTTGTATTTGAATGTAGTTCACAGTTCTGGAGACATCTAAGGTTGGACAGCTGTAACTGCTCAATTTGGGCCTCACAGTGCTCTGTGGTACAGAGCTAGAAAGGCACACAGTGGCGCCCCCAAAAAAAAAAAAAAGTGCTAAACTTCCAAGATAGCTAATTCATTTCCTCAAGAAAAGCATTCTATAGGCTGGAGAGATGGTTTAGTAATTAAGTGAATATTGGTCTTGCAGATCAACAGCCTTTAACTCAGTTCCAGGGAATTGGATGCCTCTGACCTCCGACTTACCTTCACTCACTTGCACAGACACACATATACATAATACAAAATTTTCGAGACAGGGTTTCTCTGTATAGCTCTGGCTGTCCTGGAACTCACTCGGTAGACCAGGCTGGCCTCGAACTCAGAAATTCGCCTGCCTCTGCCTCCCGAGTGCTGGGATTAAAGGCCTGCGCCACCAGGCCCGGCAAAAAATAAAATCTTAAAACATGCTTTGGAGCTGTGGCAAGCTTTGTCACTGTTGCAAATATCTGAAATAAAGATCTTAGAAAAGTCTGTCTGGTGTGCTAATACATATCCTTAATCTCAGTCCTTTGAGGAAGAGTCAGGTGTATCTCTGGGTTTAAAGGCAGCCTGGTCTACATAACCTTGTCCCAAAACAAAACAAAAACAGAAACTTGGAGGGTTCATTTTGGTTTATAGTTCTGGAAGTTTCAGTCCACAGTTGAACATCCATTGGTATAGGGCCTGTGATAAGTCAGTACGTTGTAGAAGTAGGAGGACACAACAGCTCATCTTATTGCAGTCTGAAAATGAAAAAAAAAATGGAGGAAACCCCATCACCTCCTTCAAGGGTATCAGCCCTCACTTACAGTCTCCTGTACGGGCCAGTGCGTTGGCACAGCAGGGAAAGGCTCTTGCTGTACAAGTCTGGTGACTTGTGTTAGGCTTCCAGAGGCCACCTGAAGGTAGGGAGAAGTGACTCCACGTGTGTACCCACACGTGTGCATGTATATGCCCAGTATGCACACACATACACACCAGAACCCTTGTGCAAGCCGTCTCTCCCTTCCCACTCTTGTGTTGTCTTGGCGATGGTCATATGCAGCAATGCCTGCCTTGCGCTCACTGTGGAGATTGGGCTATTCCCTACTATGAGTCACCCCATATTATTTAAAACAGTGGTTTTCAGCCTGTGGGTTGCCCTGAGAGCATTTATAAGCAGCTTTTGACTTGATTTTGAAATTGAAGGATCTTGCTCTGGATGGACAAGTAAACACTACCATCTGTCAACAGTAGGGGTAGGTACCTCCCACGCAGCACAGGCCAGTGAATGACTGACTCCCGGAAGAAGAGAGGGGGCCATCCTATAAATTTATTGGGGGAGGCAGAGGCAGGTGGATTTCTGAGTTCGAGGCCAGCCTGGTCTACAAAGTGAGTTCCAGGACAGCCTGGGCTATACAGAGAAACCCTGTCTCGAAAAAGCCAAAAAAAAAAAAAATTATTGGAGTGAGTGGAGACATTGGGGGCATGTGGTTAGATTAAAATCATATCAAACAAAATAGACACAAGAACTTATCTGACATAAGTCAGCCTAGGGAAAGGGTTCTCAACCAGGACCCCCAAAAGTGTGCGACCCCTAGCACTTCAGTGGTGATGACCCACTCCTCTATCATCTGATGCTTGGGTGTGTATCAAGGTCCGCAGAAAGACAGAATTCTCAACTATTCCTGGGGCCTCAGAGTCTTGGTCCACTGCTGTTGACGTGAGCTACCTGCTGCCATCCACCCATCCATCCTTGAACTGGTTTTAGACGTGGTCTGCCTTTGGCCTTGGTGCTGGAACTCTGCAGCTTTCCTTTCAACACTGTCAACAGCAGCTTCTTTCCCATTGTCTTAGTCACTGTAACCAAGGCAACTTGTAGAAAGCATTTCATTAGGACTTGCATGCAGTTTCAGAAGTTTAGTCTATTATCATCATGGTGGGGAGCATAGTGGCATGCAGTTCATGTATGATTCTGGAGAAGTGACTTAGTTCTACATCCAGATGTGCAGGCAGCAGGACTCTTCCAGAACCACTGACTGGGCCTGACTTGAGCTTTTGAGACTGCAAAGCCCAGTCCCAGTTGTTCCTCCAACAAAACTATCTCTCCTAATCCTTGCTACTCTCTAATTACTAAGCAGTCACATATATGAACCTATGGAGCTAGTCTTGGTCAAACCACCACACCAGTGGTTCATTATGCTATCAATACAGATTCTACTTGCATTCTCTCAGCTCACTTTAGCTCTTACAGCTTCCTCAATTTGTTTTTTCTTTTTCTTTTTCTTTTTCTTTCTTTCTTTCTTTTTTTTTTTAAAGATTTATTTATTTTATGTATGTGAATACACATCAGATCCCATTACAGATGGTTGTGAGCCACCATGTGGTTGCTGGAAATTGAACTCAGGACCTCTGAAAGAGCAGTCAGTGCTCTTAACCTCTGAGCCATCTTACCAGCCCAATATTTTTTTTTCTGTAAACCAAATATATGCATATATATAATGTGTGTATGCATGTCACTTGGAAGGCAAAAGTGGGCAGAGTTTGAGGCCATCCTGAACAACCAGGAGAACTACATAGACCACATCTCCAAAAAAAACCAAAAACAAAACCAATAACAACAACAACAAAACCACAATTGAAATAAAGGGGCTAGGTATTACTGGCCTTTGCTACTTTGTGGGGTTCTTCTTTTTCCTACCCTTTGTCCCCCTGGTTTCATCCTCTAACACTCGATAAAGAAGCAAGGATAGAGGGGAGAGAAGAATTAGAAAAATCCCAAAATCTAATTTCTTTTGTTTCTTTTTTGACCGTGGTTACTAACAAACCACAACCAATTTCACCCACCCACTCAAAATCAGGGCTCTAGCACTTAAATATCCTCTGAAAAGTTCCTAGAATTTTTAACATCACAAAATTGTGGAAACTATCCACACCTTTTGAAGCCATACCTCTGCTAGAGCATGAGGCAGTCCAGTCCAAAGCAGCCCCACAACTCCACACCTGGGATTAAAATGGAAGCACATCCTTATACTATTTCTATGTTTTTAAAAGAAACCAGGTTCCAAAATTGCCACTGTATTGAAGAGATGGCGCGGTGATTTCGTTGTTGATATACAAGTGTGAGGACCGGGTTTCTGATCACCAGAGTAACTATCATGTGGGTACTGCAGCTGTAACTTCAGCCTCAGAAGGCAGAGACAGGTTATCCACCAAGCAAGCTGACCAAGGAGACTCGGCTCAAGCTCTGGGTTTGCTTGAAGAACTCTGCCTCCTTGAATAAAAATAATAGATGATTGTTGGTCTGAGTTCTGCCCTGCTACAGGGCACGGCCTCCTGGAGGCCAAAAGTTTAACTGCACCTATCCCATGCCGCCACCAGCAGGTGCTGTGCTTCAGGGAAGTACCAAGACACCACTCGTGTGTGTGTGTGTGTGTGTGTGTGTGTGTGTGTGTGTGTGTGTGTGTGTGTGTGTGTGTGTGTGAAGTTCTATCTGAGATGTAGGAATGTTGGAGTTGGTATCTCCTGACTTCTGGACCCCCAGTTGCGGCTGAAGAACCATACAGAGAAGTCAGGAACGAAGCGTCAGGGTCCCCAGACCTGCAATGAGGCTGAGGCCGAGGTGGTTCTCAGACTCTTGTATATCCAGGCACCTCTGGGAGTCTGAGAATGGAACTGAGTGCCTGCAGGCTATGAGGATGTGTGGGGGTTGGAGGGGGGTGGGGGTGGGGGTGGGAGGAAGGGGTAGTGTTGGGAGGTTGGCAGAGAAGAAGGTCTGGCTTAGCTCAGAGGTAATTGTCATTAGCTTGGCGGCAGTTATGGCTGGGTGCACAGATGGGCCTTCTACAGATTTAGGCTTGATAGTCAAAGACCTCTTCCATGCTGCTCACTGCATTTCTTGATGAAATAGGCAGTTGACGGCTCTAAATGGTTTATTGACTGTTCATTGGGGAAAATAAATGCAAATGTACCAACTTCTCAGTGTGGACCTGAGATTAAATAACTATTGCAGGGAGAAATGTCTGGGAAGCGAAGCTCATTGGCTAAACCCTCAGGGCCTCTAGGTACCTCATTAGAATGGAGAACTCTGTTCTGGGCCTATGAGACCACAGGTCACATTTCCTTATATGAGGAGTGTGGCATGTGTTCCAGGCCAAGAATTTGGTAGAAAGTAGATAGACGCCTACCATCCCAGGTACGAGTTTCCAGGATCTCAACTTGTTCTACCCACTAAAGTTCCTGGCATGGATTACCATCCACAGGTGCGGATCTGCAAAGTCAGCACCAGGTTTCCACATATAAACACGCATGCACACAGGGCAAAAATACTGTAATGAGAGGACCTGCATGTGCCTTCACCAGATTATCAAGGAAAACAGGATTATCTGGCACATTGTTGCCACTGAAACCATTGAATCTTATGACTTTAGTGTTTGTGTTTCTGGCACAGTATAGTGGAGGATAGCCTTGAACTTTTTATTCTGCCCCTACCTCTGAGTGCTGCGATTATAGGGCTTTTCTACCTCACCAGTCTTTCCACTTGTAAGCTTTTCATTTTTCTGAAAATATTCTTGTATGTGTGCTTATTGCCTTGATAGAACTTTGTATAGCACCAAACCACTGTAGACCTATTAAAATAGGTTTCTCTCCTTCCTTCTTTCTTTCTTCTTCCCTTTTCTCCTTTCTCTCCCTCAGTGCTAGGCTAAGGAACAAGCAAGACAATAAATACAAATAGTCAAGGAAAAATCACTGTTTCTAATGGCTAATCAGGATGACCAAGATATTGGAGCCGACTTCTCTGTCCTAGCCCAAAGTCAAACTCTTTTTTTTTTGTTGTTGTTTTGTTTTGTTTTTGTTTTTTTGTTTTTCAAGACAGGGTTTCTCTGTGTAGCCCTGGCTGTCCTGGAACTCACTGTGTAGACCAGGCTGGCCTCGAACTCAGAAATCTGCCTGCCTCTGCCTCCCAAGTGCTGAGATTAAAAGCATGTGCCACCACTGCCCGACTAAAGTCAAACTCTTGCCTGAAACTTAATTTTTCTTTTTTTTCTTTTTCTTTCTTTTTTTATTTTTATTTATTTATTTATTATTTTTGGTTTTTCGATACAGGGTTTCTCTGTGTAGCCCTGGCTGTCCTGGAACTCACTGTGTAGACCAGGCTGGCCTCGAACTCAGAAATCCGCCTGCCTCTGCCTCCCAAGTGCTGGGATTAAAGGCATGTGCCACCACTGACTGGCTGAAGCTTGCTTCTTTGTTCTAGACCAAAATCAGATTCCAGCCTGAGCTTACTTCCCTGTCCGGGCCCAATGTCAAATTCTTGCCAAGTGGCCCCAAAAGCTCTCCACACACTTCTTTTCTTTTGGAGACAGTATTTCACTATAGCTTTGGCTATCCTGGAACTCACTATGTAGACCAGGCTGGCCTCAAACTACCAGAGATCTGCCTGTATCTTCTCCCAAGTGCTGGCTGTTTCAGGGTTTCTGTAACTAAATTCTGAGGGATATAGGTTAGTAGGTTACTTTCTTTATATAGCTTTATCTTATCATTATTTTTTTTTAAAGAGTTTGAGCAGGATTGAGGTTATCTAAAAAGTTGGAAGAACTCATCAGTAAAGACATTTGGTCTTAGACTTTGGAAGTTTTTGATAAGTGATTCAGTACTTTTACTTTTTACAGGGTCGTTTGGATTTCCAGTGATTTTCCTTTATTTATTTATATATGTGTCTATGTGGGCATGTCCTTTGAAGATCAGAAGACAGCTTGTGAGGGTTGGTTCTTTCCTGTCACCATTGTAAAAATGTCTTTAAAAAAAAAAGATTTATTTTATGTATGTGAGTACATTGTAGCTATACAGATGGTTGTGAGCCTTCATGTGGTTGTTGAGAATTGAATTTTTAGGACCTCTGTTAGCTCTGGTCAACCCTGCTGTCTCCAGTCAGTGAACCATCTCTCCAGCTCTGTAAAAATATCTTTTACCTGCCAGATATAATTGTCATCTTGGAGGCTTACTGCTGAATAAACTTACCCTTTCTAGCTCTTTCTGATCTCTTGGTGACTGGTTCAACTCAGTTGTTCTGGCTTCTTTTGGCTTCTGACTGAATTGCTTTGCTTGGCTTCAAACTAAGTCTGGCACTCTGTTCTAATCTTCTGGTTCCTTCTCATTTTCTGACTTCCTTCTATCGTCCCCTGAAACCTGTCTCTGTAAAACTGCCCTGGTAAAATTGCCCCATCTTGTCTCTTTCTGCACTGCTCGTGTAGGACCCTGACCCTCAGTCAGTGGTCCTTACTTTGAGATGCCCCTGAGTGAGACACCAAGATGCAGACTGATGCAAAAGCAATGATGGTCAACCTTCAATTAGTCCCTTCAAGGCGAGTTACTAGAAGGTGATCCCTGAATGGCTATTACAAGCAGTTTTTATACATTTTAGAGGCACAGGTTACATCAGCAAGGTTACGGTTCAAACTTATTGGCTAAGCATTTTGACTTTAAATCTATTTGTTAGCAAGCATGACATACAATTGAACTCTACCTGGGGCTTTCCAGAGGGTCAGGTGACATTCTGAGAATTTTTTACTCAAGAATGTTCCTGTGGGTGGAAAATGGAACTTGGCCTAGCCTTGACCCCAGTCGGGAGGGGGAAGCTGTAAGGAGGGTGTGGGACTGGAAAAAGCCCTTAGGGTCCTTCACTCTCTCTCTTTTCTGTGCTGTTCTCCTGAGAGTTGAGCATACAATATCTCTATTCATTCTGTCAAATCTTTCTCTGATTCATCACTTTGTCTGCCCCTCATTTAGATATCATTTTCAAACATAGCCGCTTCCTTCTACAAACTAACTTGATTGAGATCGAAAATTGTTGGTTTACAGCTGTTCTTTTGATTTTGTAAGGTTAATAGCAATGTCTCCATTAACGTTTCTGATTTTAGTTGTGAATGCTTCCCCCCCCCCCTTTGTTAATTTGGCAACAAATCAGTTTTGTTAGTTTGCCATCCTTTTCTTTTTTCTTTTTTTTTGGTTTTTCGAGACAGGGTTTCTCTGGCTGTCCTGGAACTCACTTTGTAGACCAGGCTGGCCTCAAACTCAGAAATCTGCCTACCTCTGCATCCCAAGTGCTGGGATTAAAGGCGTGTGCCACCACGCCCCGCATAAATGCCCTTTTATTCAAGCATAGTGGCACAAGTCTGTGATCCTACTTGGGAGGTAGAAGATGAGATCTGCCGGGCAGTCGTGGCACACGCCTTTGATCCCAGCACTTGGGAGGCAGAGGCAGGCGGATTTCTGAGTTCGAGGCCAGCCTGGTCTATAAAGTGAGTTCCAGGACAGCCAGGGCTATACAGAGAAA
>NC_034602.1:23583187-23618862 GCF_900095145.1 Mus pahari
CATGTGGTTGCTGGGATTTGAACTCAGGACCTTTGGAAGAGCAGTCAGTGCTATTACCCGCTGAGCCATCTCACCAGCCCCCAAGATTGTAGTTCTGAATGTGAACTATGTGTGAACTATGGAGGCCCTGGCTTAAGAGGTTTCAGAGGGGAGCAATATGAGCAAGTACTCGAGACCATTCCATTTTTGTGATATTTTGGCAAAGAATATGGCAGTTTTTGTTTTGTTCCCCTAACCCCCGTATCCTAAGAATATGCCTTAGGCTAAATTGAAAAGTAATGAACTATTTTTTTCCCCTTTGGTAGAGATTTCAAGACAGCCTAATATTGACTTTATCATGTAGTTATTCATAATTGTTCTTATGTGGGTCTACAATGAAAAAGTACAAATGGGGCAAAAAGACACACACAATGTACAATAGAAGTAAAAAGAAGAACACTGGGAAATGTAGTGTTGGAGCCAAGGCTTGTGCTGAGAGAGATAAGCTGTGCATTGGAATCTAGGGAGTGGTGCCCCGGCATCAGGACCCGCCCCACTGAGCTCCACTGTGCTCCTACAAAGCAACAGCGACCTGGAGCTGGACCCTGCTCAAGCCCAGGTTGTCCCAGTACTCATTCAGCGCCTCACACTGTACAAGGCCAGTGCCAGGGATCCGTGCCTTCTTCTAACTGCCACAGTATCTCACACATGTGATACAATTACATACATGCAGACAGATCACCCATACAAACAAGACTTGTCTAAGATGACATGAGAAAAAAAGAAAAAGACAAGAAGACACCATGGAGAATGCCTGTTCCCTCCCGATGCTCCCATGCATACGCAGAGACACAGACTCAACTATCTAACCAGAAAACAGCCACGACAGAGACATTGGAGCTCTAGCCATGTTGTTTCTAGATCCCAGTCTGTTGATAGTTTTTGGCAATCTGAACAGACAAAATGCAAAAAATAAACCTTGAATACATTGTGGGCAACTATAGTTAATAAGTTGGTGGAGCCTAGTTTCCAGCCGAAATGTTCTGATATCTGAAAAGAATTTCATTATAGCTAAGTGAGACTAGCTGGTCATAAAGACTAGTTATGATCCCATTAAACATATCCCTAGAAAGAGAACATTCAAATAGCTACAGCAGAACAAAGAGAACTCTAGGGTGGAGGAAGTGGCATAGAGAGTTATGTCCAAAAAAAAAAAAAAAGAAAAGAAAAGATGAGAGTTATGTCAAAAGGATCAGTTTCTGTTCCACATGATGGAACTTCTAGAAATGAAAATGGTGGTAGTTACTTAATGTTGGCAGTTTACTTCACAGCAGTTTGGGTTCACATGGTTAGGGATAGGCAAAGCTTTGTTTTTTAAAAGTGATTTCTTTTAGTTGTATATTATCAGTATCCATATTTAAGACATTATACTTACTCAAAAATTACTGTAAATGGACACAATTTACATATAAAGACTTGAAGTGAAATGAAATGTCAAAAGAGAAAACCTGTAAATATTGATGAGACTGGGAATACATAACTAATATATTTGTAAATAATACTATTTGTCAATTAAAATGAATACTTGGCTTTATCAAATATCAGAATATTTTTTCATTTTACTCTACATGAGATGTAAAAAATGGGATACAATGTTTTCAATGAATGGCATTATGTGTCTCTGTTGTCTAGGCAATAGTCATCATTAAGAACGCAATACAAGGGTCTGGGACCTGGCTCAGCAGTCGAGAGCACTGGCTGTTCTTCTAGAAGACTTGAGTTGTGTTTCTGGCACCAACATGACAGTTTATAACCATCTGTAATTCTGGTTCCAGGGGACCTAATGCTCTCTCCTAGCCTTTGTGGACACTGCACTCATGTAGGAACACAGACATACATGCAGGCAAAGCACTCATGCATAAGAAATAATAAATCTTAAGAATGCAGTAAGAGGGCGTGAGAGAAGAGATGGCTCAGCAGTTGAGAGCATTCGTTTCACCTGTAGAACACCCAAGCCATGTTTGAAGCACTGTGTCCAGTAGCTCTCAACCAGCCACCTATGACTCCAGGTAAAGGGGGACACAATATCTCTGGTTTCCACAACCACCTGCAATCTTGTGTAAATACTCACATACAATACACATACACTTCATTAAAAATGAATTTTAAAATCTTTAAGGAAAAATTTAAAACAAAACAAAACTCCTGGGAGTGGTTGTACATTCCTCAGTCCTAGCACTTTGAAGAAGGCAGAGCCAGGCAGGTTAAGTAACATTTAAAAATAAAGATTTATAAATTAAGTTGATAATATGAGTTGGTTTACTTATTTCTATTTTGCCTTATTTTTTGAGACAGGGTTTCACTGTGTAGGCCTGCCTAGCCTAGACCTCACTATGGAGATTGGTTATGTAGGAAGGGGTGTCTCTGAGACCTTCACAGACAGCAGTGTCTAGTAAAGGGAGGCGAGGAGGTGAAGTGGTAGTTTGTCAATTTGCTCTATACTTTCTGGCGGGTACGCATGCTGCTATTGCCCAATGTTCTGGATTCCTGAAAGAAAGACACACACACAGCCTTATATCTTAAATAACCTTAAACAGCTCAATGACCGGGCCACCCCCTAACTCCACGTGGCTAACACACACACTTCCCTCGATATTCCTGAGTTAATACTTACTAAATCTATATTTCATCTTTGCTGCCCTGGACCCTACTAGGCAGCCCTCCCGTGGCTGCTTTCCCCCTGCACCTACTCATCGTAGGCTGTCTCACCCTCCTGCACCTTTCCAGCGTGGTCCGTCTCCTACACTTTGGTCTTGGTGGAATCTCCTCTTCCTCCTTCCCTACCTGGGAATCCTAAAAGTCCCGCCTCTGTCTCCCTTCCCAGTCATTAGCCACCAGTAACTTTATTGACCAGTCAAAAACCAATTGGGAGCCAGGCGTGGTGGCGCACGCCTTTAATCCCAGCACTCAGAGGCAGCAGCAGGTGGATTTCTGAGTTTGAGGCCAGCCTGGTCTACAAAGTGAGCTCCAGGACAGCCAGAGCTATACAGAGAAACCCTGTCTCGAAAAAAACCAAAACCAACCAACCAAATAAAAAACCAACTGGGGACAGGCTTCCTTTGGTCCCATGTGTGGGACACTGCAAAAAGGTTTTTGGGGTAATTAGCATGGGTACACAAGTCGCTACAAGGACACAGTTCCTGTTCAGCAGGACTCAGTAGGTTAAGTTGGTTCAACCTTCAAGGGTCTGACTTCAAGCGGGTTATTTTAGGTATATATAAATACCTAAATTTACAATTTGGTAAAAACTATGCTGGTGATAATTAAGCCCACATGTGCAACAAAACCTACATAAATCTCCTTGAGGAACAAAGTAAGCTAAATGCACTGAAACTCTTTGTATAGTTACATAAAGATAGGTTCTATAGATTCACTGGGGGCGGGGGATCCAGTGTTGGGAAGTCTCTGGACACACAGGTAGTGCCAACAGTCCCGGGCTAGGAGGCATATCCGATTGATTCAGCCTGCCCTCATACTCATAGAGATCCACCTGCAGCTGCTGCTTCCTGAGGGCTGGGACTGAAGGCCTGCACTACCACAGCCTGGCCAGAAGAGGCTTCCTTCTTTTAGGGTTTTGTTTGTTTTGGTTTTTTAAACTTGCTTTAGTTGGGCGGGCCTTCTCTAGTGGAGGTCATTACTGCCTCGAATCCAGCCATTTATGACTGCCCAGTCCTCAACCCTTCTCACCCTTTCTTCTGGATTTGTACTTTGTATCGAACTTTCCATTTGTTGGCTTTCCTGTGTAGCTCTCTCGATATCTTCTGATCATTTCAAGTAATTGTTGGCTTTTGTTTTCCTGAAGAGGGCAAGAATGGCCAGAAGCACTTTCTAGATTCAAGTACTGAAAGAGAACCTGTACTAAACTGAGTGTTCATTTATGTAGCCCTCAGAGAGAAGAAGAGAATGAGGAATGGTGACCCTGGAGAGCTCCTGGGTCACCTGTATTTGAGCAACTGTAGCTAGTAAGTGGGTGGAGCCGTTTCCAGCCTAGCTGTCCTGGTCCCTGCACAAATTGTTCAGTTATCTCATTGGTGCTTTATAATCTCTCTGGTGTTTAATAATATTCTTAGTGGTGGAAAGAATACTATCTTAATGTTGGGCCCTGCCCCGAATGGCGGTGCACACTTTTAATCTCAGCACTCTGGAGAAAAAGCAGGCAGGTGGAACTCCATGAATTCAAGGCCATCCTGGTCTACACAGCAAGTTCTTGGCAGGACAGGGTTAAACAGAGAACCTGTCTCAATAAAAACAAGGAAAAAGAACACGAAGGTAGGAAGGTGGGGAGGATCCGGGAAGTAAAGACTATGACCAAAATGTACTGTATGAAAAAAAATTAATTGAAAAAAACAACTTATTGTGATAACACAAAAATGCCACCAGCAGTGGTTTGCACTGCCTAGTCCAGAGTTTGTTTCTTTAAATTAGGTATTTTCTCTTAAAAGATATAATTTGTCTTTGAAACTAATTTGGTAGGGACTGGAACCAAGCCTCAAAATTTTACATGCCCAAGTATTCACAGCTTGTAGGTGATGCTGGGAAACCCACTGCACAAGTTCTAAACTCTTTATTTCTATGTAATACAAGGTAAGGCTTAATATTCACACTTTTTTTTTTTTAAGTGGGTAACTAGCTTAGAGGCCAACTGCGAACTAGTAGCAGGAGAGATGTTGTTTTCCTTAAGAACAGCAATAACACTACACCCCAGAGGTAGAGGAAAGTGCATTTCTTACAGAAATTAACAGAATGCGGGGACTAGAGGGTGGTGTCAAACGGTCTGGCAGCTGTCAGTGGCTCCCGAGCAGGTCTGGCTCCGCAGGTGAGTTCCAGCCTCAGGGCAGCGGGCCGGGTCTGTGGCTGCAGTTGTTAGTGCTCTGGCCCAGGGCGTCCTCTCCCTCGCCCCAGGCGCCCGCCTGCCCTCCACTGAGCTCAGCCCACGGCGCCCGACGCCCTAGCGGAGCGGGCGGGGGCGGCCTGCAGGCCCCTCCCCGGCGCCCAGCGGCAGCCGCGCAAGCAGCGGAGGAGGCGGGAGCGCCCAGGCCGCTGCGCTCATGGCGTCGCCGGGGTGAGTGAGGCGCTCCGGGTGTGCGGGGGGCGCCTGTTGGGCGAGGGGCGGGCCGAGCTGTGCGTGATCACGACCCGGCGCCCCCTTGGCCTCGGCCGGACCCCGGCTGACTCTGTCCCGCCAGGTGCCTGTCCACGACCCGCGGCCTCCCCCGCCGACCTTGGGCTGTCGTAGCCGGGCCAGGGTCTCCCCGCAGGGCCGCGGGCAGGACCAGCCAGGACAGCGGCCGGTCAGGGCTGGGGAAACGGATCCTGGAGCGGGGCAGCAGGGAAACTGCGGGAGGGGACTCGGGGTCCTAGGGCTCGGCTGAGGCCGCAGAGCGGCTTAGCAGGCCTGACGTGTGTTTCTGGCGTTTGGACTTGCTTGCGTTGGAAGTTGATGCTTGGGTTCACTATCGTTAGGGGACATCTCCAGGGTGTCCCACAACGTCAGGGCAAGGGGGCCTCAGCTGGACTGGACCCTTGTCCAGAGTGAAAAAGCGGATTCTGGATCTAAGTCTCTGCCTGTGTTGGGGTGGGGGTGGGGGTGCTTCTGTGGGATGGCTACACTTGTTCTGGTATTACCTCTTTCCTAGTGTTGGTTCTCTCTCTCCCAAATAATGTTCTTAGGAAATTATAGTGACACATAGTTTGTATTTTTTCCCTCATTTTCTCAACAGTTCATTACTACCGTTTGATTTGATTTTACTGGTTATGAGATCTGAAATGACATAATTGGACTAATGCTTTTATGTCACAGAAAGGAAAATGGGTCTCAAGGTCATAGCTATAGGTGGTAAACATCTTTTTTGACTGTACGCCATCATTCAGAGGGTCTCAGACCCAGTAGTACTGGTAGCAGTCCACACCCTGTATCATTGCAGTTAGAAGACTTACAGGTGCAGGAGGACTTCTGGGGGAAGCATGTAGAAGTTAGCTCTCCCACAAAGGCAGACTTCGCTGTGCTGGGGAGAGATTTGGCTCAGTACAGTGGTCTGAATGAAGGTGAATGAAGCAATCTGAACTTGATCCAGGCCTGCAGGCGCCAGCCAGATCATGGGCAATTTCCACCTGCCTAATGCCTTTCTAGGCTCGAGGGCAAGCAGGCACTTCTGGGATTCAGGCCTTTTTCAATGCCAGCTGTGTATCCAGTACTTTGAGCTCATAAGGAGAATAAACTGTGACCCATCCTGGGCAGGCCAGTCTATGGACCCAGAGGGTCAAGGTCCCTCTACATTCTTGCCCTGCCTCGTAGGAAAGTGTAAGGCAGTGTTTGAGTCGGTGGCAGCTGCCATTAGGCTTATAAGACATCTTAGTACATTTTGTGTCTAAACACACTGCTTTGTAGACAGGGGTTAGAGGAGGATCTCCTAGGATTAATAATTCTGTGTGCCTGGACCCACAGAATTATGGTATTGTCTGATAACAGAATAGCGTAATGCCTGAACCATGGTCTGTATATAGTAGGTGGTATTAATATTTGCGGTTCTAGTTGTGAGTGATCCAATTAGTTTGGGATGTATAGTAATCTGTAATTTCCTAAGGGATGTCTATTAACAAACTTTTAGTATACTCCATTTAAGGAGAAAACTATGCTTACTTTGATATGCATACACTACTACATTAGGTGTTTTAGAGAGCAAATGTAGATCAATACATGGCAGAAATGGAAGGAGCTGTTCTGGGGAGGGGTGTCTCTAAATTTGATGGTTTTTTTTGTTTGTTTGTTTGTGTGTTTTTTTTTGCTAAGTAGCAGTGTCAGTGACCTATGATAGAACTAGAGAGGAAAGAAAAAAAACTCTTAACCTGTTTTGAGTACCTTACAGATGTGCTAGGCATGGTGTCAAAGAAAGAAAAGATGTGTTTGAGAGATGACCCCTAACCCACTGTGTCTTGAACTAAATAAACAGAAGAGAAGGCAGGGACCATGGCCTCTTTGCCTACCATTAAAGGGCATCTCCAGCCAGCCTCACCACAGCTGTCTCTGGGGGAATCCTGGTAAGCATCGTAGAGGGAGAGGACTCAACACAGTCCATCTGTCCACCCGGCCCCTTTTGAGCAGCTCCTACCCTGTTACAGGTGGCCTAACCAGAAGCACTTTAGCTCAGTCCTCAGCACCACATAAACTAGGCTGTAACCCTAGCACTCTGGAGTAGAGGCCAGGTGATCAGATGCCAACACCATCCTCTTAGAAGACGTCAGCTCGGAATACATGAGAACCTGTCTTAAAATAAAAATGAACTCTGGAATGATTTTTGTTTTGTTTTGTTTTGTTTTGTTTGAGACAGGGTTTCTGTGTATAGCCCTGGCTGTCCTGGAACTCATTTTGTAGACCAGGCTGGCCTCGAACTCAGAAATCCGCCTGCCTCTGCCTCCCGAGTGCTGGGATTAAAGGCGTGTGCCACCACGCCCAGCGAACTCTGGAATGTTACTGTTGGTTCTAACAGTGCTTATGTTTGCCCACTACCCGGAGGAAAGGCAGGGAGAAGCCTGCCAGCCTTGCTCTCACTCCCCACCTCATCTCCACCTACAGAGACCTTCCTGTCCAGCCTTCTCTTTGATAGTTGGGGTTTCCTCAATAGAAATAGTCCATCTCTGCTCATCTCAATACAGATTCTGCATTGTCATGGCTATTTCTGTGGACTTAACTGTTCATTCACAATTCACATGTAAGTTTCTAGGAGTCTCTCTATTCCTTGAAATATTGTATGCAGTGTTAGGGTGGTGTCTGTGGTTCTGGAAACAAAGTCTAGCTATTGTTGGGCTCAAGACAAGGTATGACTATGTCACCCGGGCAGGCCTTGATCTCTGGAATGCTGGGATCGCTGACCTTTCTCCCTGTGCTCTACTTATCCAATTTTCAAAAGCATTATCATTCTCAGCAGGATCACAGGCCATCCTAGACTCCCTGGTTGTGTATGTGTTGGGGTAGGGTGGAAGTCAAAGGAAAACCTTACAGAGTAAATTCTTCTGCCTTTACGGAAGCTCTGGAATAGAACTCAGGGAGCCAGGTTTGCACACAAACACCTTTCAGATTTTCTGTAAGACCATCTCTCTTAAATACTAAAGTACCAGTGCTGCTTTTCCTGTTACCTTGAGAGGGTTTCTTCCAAGACACCTGGCAAGTGTCTGAAACTGGCTGACATCAAAGGATTTGAGACAGGGTCTCCGGGTCTCATGTAGACCGGGCAAGCCTCAAACTGCAGCTGAGGGTGACCTTGCTGTCCTGATTCTCTCGCCTCTATCTCCCAAGTACTTGGGTTACAGACAAGCACTACCATAGCCAGCTAATACAGCAAATCTTTAAACTTCTTTCTTTTTAGATTTATTTATGTATATGAATGATTTGCGTGCATGTTTTTGTGTGCAACACATGTGAGTCTGGTGCCTAAGGAAGTCAGAAGAGGGCTTCAGATCCCCTCAACTGGTGTTATGAATGTCCGTGAGAACTGGGTGCTGGGACTTGAACCCAGTCTTCTGCAAGAGGAGTAGGTGCTCTTAACTGCTGAGCCATCTCTCCAGCCCCTAGCAATTTTTGTATACATTTTTCTTATATACACACCCCTATGATAAAGTTTAATTTATAAATTAACAACTAGCAGTAAAAATGAAACATTCATACAATATACTGTAGTAACAATAGTTTGGGCCGTTTGTAAATAAAGTAAGAGTCACTTGACTACAAGCTGTGTTACTATGACAATTGACCCGGTACTCAGGAAGATTTTTAAGTGACTAACAGGTTGCTGACATACATCACAGATATGCTAGCAAAAGGGATGAGTCATGTCCTGGGTGTGACTGGACCAGAGGGAGGCAGGAGACCTTCATGCTGTTGAGAACAGTATGAACTTTGAAACTTAGGGTTTATTTATTTTTTTATTTCTCAGTTTAGATTTTTAGTCTGCAGTTGGTCACAAGGAACAAAAACTTGAAAACTGGAAAGTGAAACCCTGGTGTGTTTGTGTGTGCGTGTGTGTATATGTGTGTATTTTATGTAGTCTGTTATACTTACTTACAGATGAAATGAGATATCTCCCTGTCTCCCAGTGCTTCAGCTGAGTCTGGGGAGCACCCTGTAGACTTCTCTTTGTGTTTAGTCCTCTTGTTTTTGGAGGGGTATCTGGTGATTGAACCCACACAAGCTAAGTTAGCCTTCTATATCTGAAGTAGGTCTTATTGAGGACTTTTTTTTTACTTTTCTTTTTTCTTTTTGAGAAGGGTCTCACTACATGGTTCAGGCTAGCCTTGAACTTGTGATCCTCCTGTATCAGCTCTGGAACAACTAGGAATATAGGCCTATGCTACCCAAGCCTGCCGCTTAGTCTGTCTGTACATAGAGTGGTCATATTGTTTAATTTGGCCAACAATGTCTTCTGTTTTTCTTTCAAGATGGGGTTTCTCTATGTAGTTCTATAGATCAGGCTGGCCTTGAACTCAGATTCTCCAATGCTGTCTGCTGGGATTAAAGGCATGAGCCACCACAGCTGGTTTGAAATTCTATGACAAAAGAAATGGATACTTAAATTTTGACAGTTATGTCAAATTCTGTGGCATGGTTACAGTATTCAGTGTAACAGGCAGAGACAGACAGATTTCTGAGTTCAAGGCCTGCCTGGTCTACAAAGTGAGTTCCAGGACAGCCAGGGCTATACAGAGAAACCCTGTCTTGAAAAAAAACAAAAAAAAACAAAAAAAACAAAACAAAAAAAAAACCCCAAAACCCCCAAAAAAAGGTCATTTTGTCTGAGGTAATGCTGTCCATTTTTATCCCTAGACAGTTGGAGAGCAGAGGCAAAGAACTGGACTTCTGTAGAGCCGAGGCTACCTACTCTGGAAGCAGAAGCAAGTGGATCTCTGAGAGTTTGAGGCCAGCTTGGTCTGCATAGAGAGCTCTAGGCCAACCAGGGCTACACATTGAGACCGTATCTCCCTTTAACCCCCCCCCTCCAAAAAAAAAAAAAAAAGTAAAGAGTTGGCTTTTTTTTTTTTAGATTTCTGAGTTCGAGGCCAGTCTTGTCTACAGAGTGAGTTCCAGAACAGCCAGGGCTACACAGAGAAACCCTGTCTCGAAAAACAAAAAAACAAAACAAAACAAAACAAAACAAAAAAAAAAAAAAAAAAGATTGGTTCCACCAAGTATTCTGAAAATGGCATAGTTTTGCCCATTGCTGCCCCAACAAGAAGTAGGCAGCTTCTGTCCTTGGCCCCTAGTGTTTCCTCAGTAATGTTTAGCCCAGTTATTTGACCTGATAACATTTGATTCAATTGGTAACTCTGAATTCTGAACACCCACATTTCACAAGTAATACTTGGCTTGCATGAAAGTGAACCCACATTCCTCAATTCTTGGTTTGGGCTGTGACCATCACCCACACTGAGGAAGGACTCAGATGTGAGAGGAGCTGAGTTAGAGAGGAGGAGGAGCCATGGCTGAGTGGGGCTGGGAGAGAAACCCCGTAAAGGCAGGAGCATGAGGATGGGGTAGGGAACCCCAGCGCTAGATAAGAGCCCAGGCTGGTGCCAGGGAGGAGGGACCCTGAGTGGGGCCTTCTCATCCCTCCTTTCCTTTCTTCCTTTCCTTTTCAGTCTTTTCTCTCTGGCAGTTTTTAAAAAAGATTTATGTATTTAGCTTGTTTTATGTGTATGAATGTTTGCCTGCTTGTGCACCGTGGGGAGGTCAGGAAAGAGTGATAGGGTCCCTAGAACTGGAGGGACTGGACGCAAGCTCTACACTATGATCCTTCTCTTCAGCTCCGTCTCTCCATGCCTTTCTCATTCTGTCGTCTTCTTCTCTCCTCTCCAGCCGCCTTCCCTCTCTCAGCCTTACTGTCCGGCTCTTTCTCTCGGGTCAGGCGGTTGATCTTCATAACCTCACCTGGAGACCTTGTGTCCACTTTTGCTCATAGGACATCCCCACTACCCAGAATTCCCCACTACCCAGAATTCCCAGAGCTGCTGAAAGCTGCTGCATTAACATTTTCTGGACATAAAAAGGAACCCGAGGTAGGAAGATCCTCAACCCAGTATCTATAGGAAGGGCTTGCCTCTCCTACTAGAGTCTGGCTTGAACTGAGTGGGCCACACATTTGGGGTTGGGAAAAGATGAGAGAGAATGACATGCCACACTTGGAAAAAACAAAAGATGTATCATGCTTTGGAGAAATCTGACAGGAACACACCTACCTTTGTTGCACAGACGCTTCCATGACTTCTGCATGGGCATAGGTGGTTGTGCCTTCAGCACTTGGGCTTTGCAGTGGCCTGCGAATCCGAGGTCCCCACAGGGGTGTACTCGGCGATCTCGTGGGGGTACTGTAGGCTGGAGTGTTCTGGCTCTGAGGGGTAGTTCTTCATCATCAGACCTACTCTTGGTCTCTCTGTGCCTAGGAACAAACCAGGAGCTCTGAGTCAGGGACTTTCCAGGCCAGAGAGTATTCTTAAATTTAGATCCGGCCCACTGCCAACAAATGTGTTGTCAGGCCCCATCCTGAGTCTTTGGACAGTTAACTAATCCTCATCGCAAGCTTATGCAGAGCATGCTGTCACTTCCCCTTCCCACAGAGAAGGAGATCAGCCCCAACCGAGCTGTAAAGTCAAACCTGATCCAAAATGATTTGCTGTGTGTGTGTTGCATGTGCTCTGTGGAGCCCACGGTTGTTGAGTGCCTTTCTTCAGTTACTGTTTACCTTTAGTGTTTGAGACCAGGGATCTGTCTGTGTCAGTCCTAACTTCCCTCTAAGACTGGAGTTTCATGCACCTGACAGACCACTCAAGTTTATTGGGTTAATTATAGGAACATGGGTAATCCAAAAGCAGCTATGTCATCCAGAAACCAGCATGGGTGGTGACCCGCTGTGTCACCTGGAAACCAGCATTCGTAGTACCCTGACCCGGGCGGCTGAATCTCTGGAGCTCCCGCACATTCCCATGCAGCGTTGCCTGACATCATCCTAGCTGTTATTTACTGCTTTTATCCTTATTTATTTTGTATTTTTGTTTGGTATGTATGTATGTATGTATGTATGTATGTATGCATGCATGTGTGTGGGGGCAGTACGGGGCATGTCACAGGGAGATGGTGTGGAGATCATGTGGAGATCAGAGGACAACTTGTGGAAGTCGCCTCTCCTTCCAGTGTGTGAGCCCCAGGGATGCACCCAGGTCTCCATGCTTGACAGCAAGCACCTTCACCTGCGGAGCCGCCTCGGTTGCCCCTTACTCTCACTTGTGGTGTTTGTTTGTATGGCGTGTATGCCCATGTATGTGGAGACCAGAGGTCTATGGTGGGTGTCTGTTTAATCATTTAATTACTTTTTTATTTTGATTTTTTATCATGTATCTATGTATGGTAGAGTGGGTTTGTGCATGAGTGGAGTGCAGTGCCCAAGAGGCTAGCAAATCAGGGCGCTCTGGTTCTGAAGTTAGAGGTGGTTGTGAGCCACCCCATGCAGCTGGGACCCATGGCATACATGCTTTTAACCTCTGAGCCATTTCTCAGCCCCTTAGTCACTTTTCACAGTATTTCATTAAATTAGGATCTCTCACTGAACCTGGAACCCTTTGATCCAGTGAGGCTGGTTAGGCAGTGATGAGGAGTAACAGATGGGTGTGCATTACTGTCCCCATTTTTCACGCCAGTGCTTGTGTGGCGGGGACTTTACTGACTGAGCCATCTTGGGGCTGCAGTTTATTGCTTTTGTAGCTTGGTGAGGGGCCTGTGGCTCTTCTAACTGGCTGGGTTTTCTGAGCCTTGGGAGTTCCCCTTCCCTGAATCCAGGAGGAAAAGCCTCAGTTTGGAGGAAATAAGGCACAGCGGATGCTTTCAGCCCAGCCTAGCATAGATGCAATCATAATCCGACTAATGTTCTCCCAGTATGGTACGTTGAAGCCGGAGCCCCTGTGAATGCGACTTTGGAAACTGGATCCTCATAAGTCTGATTAGTTAAAATGAGGTCTTATACAGGATTAGGGAGGGCTCTGGGGTAGTGTGACCAGGGATTTTATATGGAGAAGAATCAGGCACTTAGAAAGCTGCGAGGAATGAGGTGACACAGCTGTTGAGCCACACATACACTATGCTAGTTCCTTGTAACTGGTGTCACAAGTTACTGCTGTTGTCTGATAGATTTTTCCTGGGGAGATGCAACACACCCATCTATTCACCCCAGATCCTAAGGCCTATGACAGCAAGCACTGATACCACGCAAGTCCTGTTTGATGAGCCAAAGAGTTTTATTGGGTAAGGAGTTACAGGAGCAGAAATAACTCAGAGACAGCTGCCTCACCAAAGCCCACCCCAGCATGAGTGCCCGCTCACAAAGCTGGGAAGCTGAGCACACTGCACAGCTGCTGCAGGACACTCAACAGATAGTCTGAACTTCATCCATCCCTCCTGGAAGCTGGCCGTTCCCTGCTTCTTCCAGGCTCCTGGCTGGCTGCTCTCAGACTGTTCCGTGCAGCTTCAATCCTCCAGAGTCTTTCCTGTTCACTTCTGGGAGGGAGGAGCCAAGTGACTCCAGTCAGTTTCAGGGGCTTCCTGAAGCTATTTTAAGTTGTTTACTCTCTGTCATGAGGGAGTTTTTTTGAAAGATGGGGTGTTCCACCTCGCCCCAGAATGTCCTCGTTTTTCCTTTACAACCTGTGTCTGAAGAAGTTTCTTTCCGAGTTAGGAGGTTTGAATCTGGCAGGAAGACTGCTGTACAACAACTCTGGAGACTGCTGACAAAATGTCTGTTCTCTCTCTGCTGGAGGCCTTAAAGTCCCAGAGTTGAGGACTGCTGACATC
The DNA here is from genome assembly GCF_900095145.1 of Mus pahari. NCBI lineage: Eukaryota > Metazoa > Chordata > Mammalia > Rodentia > Muridae > Mus > Mus pahari. Next base: position 23,597,055 of record NC_034602.1, read on the forward strand.
TGGCTCTTCTTGAATCACACCTGTGTCACTGCAGTCTTCACCTGTTGCTGTCCTTCGTGTGGGTCCAGTTTCCCTCTTTCATAAGGAGAGTGCTCCCTGGAGTAAGGGTCCACTACCACATCATGACTTATTCATCTTTTGTTTATTCCAAGTTAAAAATCTTACTCTTTAGCTCAAGTGTACTTGAGCTCACTAGGTAGTTCATGTTGGCTTAAGTCAAACTCAGTCACGAACCTCCAGCCTCAGTACCCAAGAGCTTGGATTACAGGCGTGGACCACCTTCCCTGGCCATGACCTCATCTTCATTTAGCTAATTAGACCTGCAAGTCTCCTGTTTCCAAGTAGGATCACACACAGTTCAACCCACAACACATATTCACAGGGTTCTTAAGTGTTTCTGTCTCATAAAGTGAGGCTTTGGGGCAGGACACAGTTCTTGGGATATTATTTTAATTTAGGATAAGAGTACACAGCATCAAAGGAGAAGAGGAAACATTGGACTTTCTTGCTACTTTCTGGGATAATAGGGCATAAAGGGACGGGGACTTTAAAACAGGTGTTTTTATCCATAGCAGTTAGTAACCTATAGATCATTACAGTTGGTGAGCGGCTCACCTGTGCTTGTCAACTCTCAGCATCACAAGAAAAAAAAAGATGAACCAAAAAGCTGAAAAAGTTTGCAAACTCATAAAAAACAAATAGAATGTACTAAAAAGGAACCAGCTGATTTTTGGGTTCCAGCCATGTTTGGGGATGTGAGCAGATCTTTGCCACACTTCTCTAGCCCTGCTTCTTGTAGTGTGGCTCTAGGGGCCACGTGAGCTGCTGTAAAGCACTATAAATTGGAGGCATCAATTATAGCTGTTGATTTTCTCCCAGACCTTGAGATAGCAGATAGGTTTGAGAGATTAGGTTTCTGGTGAGGGCCTTTTCTCTGTGTCTTTAGGGGGAGAGTGGCCCTCCTCTTGGAGGTCACCAGTCCTGTCACATGAAGGCCTCATCTTGTAGCCTTATTTGATGCTAAGTTACTTAAAGATCTCAAGTCGAAGTATAAATCACATCGGGTGAGGACTTCAACATACGAATGCTGAGTGACACAGTCGGTCTTTTGTTTGAAGGCATAGTGTGTTTAGTGAGGTTGTAGATTAGAAGGCACCAGCCACAAGCCTGGCTCTGCCTTCATTGAACCTGATATTTCAGGAGCAGTGATAGACCCCCAAGTCTTGCTTTGTACATCTCCATTGATGTGGTTTGCAAGCAAGAATGAAACACAGAACTTGCCAGCCAACATACACACTTTGTATGAGCAGGGTTGGGAGGACGCCCTTTATTGTTTGCTTACTGTGCCTTCCGTAGAATAGAAAGGGCTGAAGTCAAAGTCCTGTCTTTACTAGCCAGAATACATATCCTGGGGTGCATGTCCAGCCTTGGAACGTGGCTGGACCAATGTCTTGAGCTCTAGAAACCTGTTGTCTGGCTTAGCCTGTCTGTGATCTGGCAGTGTTCTTGGATCTCTGAGATAGGTGTGCAGCTTCTGTTCTGAGGAACTATGTTTAACCAGACACAGTTCCTTTATATTTTATTTATTTAGTGTATATGTGTGTGCATGCGCATGAGTGAGAGTGCACTTGTGTGTACACCTGTGTGCATGTAAGCATGTGGCAGTCAGGAGACAACTTATTTTTCTCCTTCCATCATGAAGGACTGACCTCAGGTTGCCAGGCTTGGCTGCAGGTACCTTAACTTGCTGAGCCATCTCACGGACCTACTTACAGTCAGCTAACTCTAGTCCTTTTCCCCTCTGAGACAGGGTCTCAAACCAGGGCCCTGCATGTGCCATGCACATACAATACCACTGAGCCACACCACCAGCTAGCCTCTCCTACTAGCTCAGGCCTCTTGTGTTGTTCAGTAAACCCATTCTTGGGAGTTTTTCTGACCACCTTCCAGCACCCCTCCTCCAGATACCATTGTGTTGGTTTTAGGCTTTCGTTGCAGTGACATCTGGGATGCCAAGTGCATTCCGTGTGTAGGGAGAGTAGCGGCTTGCTTCCTGGTACTTTCCCCTTAAGCCCTTCAGTATCTGTTTCCTAAGAAACAAGATACTCTTGTTATATAACCACAGCACTGACTGGACCTACATTTCATTTTCATTTCACCCCAAAATTTGTTCTTCAGGATACAATCTAGGATCGGCTGCTGTGTGTGGTTTTCAGGATGTCTCCTTTGTCTCTGGCGTGTACATTTGAGATGCTTTACTTCTCACCCTCCGACAGAGGGTCACTTGTCTTCAGTGAGTTGAGATTGCCCGCTGTGGGTTACGAGGTCCTCCATTGGAGACACTGTAGGTACACACCAAGGTCTGACTTCGTTATTAACATTAGTTTGGGTCAACTCTGGAAGTGTGGCTTGAGGTGTGTTGTTAGCTGCTGCTGGGTTTTCCTCCCTGCCACTTCCTAGGGAGACTGGAGACTGAGGAAGTACAGTGGAGAGATGCTGCTCTCCTTGTTTGGTTGTTTGGTTGTTTGGTTGTTTTCGAGACAGGGTTTCTCTATGTAGCCCTGGGTGCCCTGGAACTCACTCTGTAGACCAGGGTGACCTCGAACTCAGAGCTCTGCTTGTCTCTGCCTCCTGAGTGCTGGGATTTAAGGTATAAGCCATTATGTTTGGCCTGGTGGCACTGTTAATGTTGTAACGCCTGCACCTGTGTTCTGTTGTGAGTGAGTGCTTTTATTACCCGAATGACTGTTTATTGAGCTACTTATTACCTATATGGACAAATTAATTTTGTTTTTCAGTGTTTGTTTCTTGTTGTTGCTTTGAGACAGTCTCACTGCAGGCCCAGGTGAGCTCAGCCATCTGTCTGCCTCTGTTTCCTGGGCTGTTTTCCTTTTGAGATTTATTTATACATAGCAGTGTTTTGCCTGTATGTGTGTATTATGTGCACCATGTATGTGTCTTGGGTCAGTGGAGCCCCAGGAATTGGAGATGTGGATAGTTGTACACCACCACGTGATTGTTGGGAATAGAATCCAGGTTCTGCAAGAGCAACACGTGCTCATAACCGCTGAGCCACCTCTCCAGCTCTCAGTGGTTTTTAATTTCCATATTTTATTTTATTATTTCCTGGTCAAGTTATCCCAGCTTTGGGCAGTGGGAGTCCCTTGAGCTGCTCCGTGAATGCAGAGACATTCTCCGAAACTTTGCAGAGAGTTTCCCATTCACACGCTCAAGTCTCTCTTCTCTCCCTCCCAGTCCTGGTGGTAGCCAGCATCTCCAAGGAGTCCTTAGTTCTCTTAACATGGACTGACGATGAAGGTGTAAAGGTATGGGGTGTTCACATTGCTTACTACTCCGTCTTGCTTTCTGTCTCCTTCAGCAAACACAGGAAATAGATGTATGTACAGACATAGATAGACTTAGGCATGTGATGCATGGGTATGTATGCAGAGGTCACAGTTTACCCCAGTACCCCTGCAAGTTTTATAAATTTTGCTCAATATTTGGGTGTTCATCTTCCAGTTAGAACCTTCACCCTCAGGCTTGCTTGCTCTCCATTAAAAAAAATGTGTGTGTGTGTGTGTGTGTGTGTGTGCGCACACAAGCAAAAGCATGTGTATTTACATGGGTGTGCATGCACATGTGCACTTGTATTTATCTGTGCACACATGTGTGTGTATGTGTGTGCATGTATGCACTCAAATTTGTGTGTGTGTGTGTGTGTGTGTGTGTGTGTATACAGGCATTCTTATGCCACAGTGCAATGTGGAGGTCAAAGACAGCTGTTTAGGAGTTGCTATCTCCTTCTGCCCTGCTTTTGAGACGGTGTTTGTCGATCCCCTGCTCTTGCTGTCCTCTATGTTACCATTGACTGGCTGGCCTATTCTCCCATCTCTGCCTTATATCTAACTTCTTGTCAGTGCTGCTGCATCTGGCTTCCGTGGGTCGCCGGGATTGAACTCTAGTGCCAGGCTTATAAGGCAAGCACTTTTAACTGCTGAACCAGCTCTCTGGCCCATGTTACTTCTATGATACACCTAAAATAGTTTTTACATTTTCAAATTTTATTTTATTTTTGGATTCAGGATCTAGCTTTGCAACCTCATCTGGGTTTGGAACTTGTAATTCTCCTGCCTCAGCTTCTGTAGTGTTGAATTGGGGAGTGGGTTATAGATTAGTAGTAGAGCATTTAACATGTGGGAAGCCCTGGGTTTGTACCTCAGCAACACATGCACACAGTGAAAACAAGCAAAGAGGATTACTAGTTCTTGCCTGCCCTGTACTATTTGATTTATACAGGGATTTGCAGTGTCAACCAGGCTGGCCTTGAACTTGAGATCCTCGTGCCTCAGCCTACTAACTGCTGGGTTATAGGCGTGTGTTACCCCATATAGTTCAACACCGAAGACTTTTTTTTTTTTAAAAAGATTTATTTATTTATCATATATAAGTACACTGTCACTGTCTTCAGACACACCAGAAGAGGGCATCAGATCCCATTACAGATGGTTGTGAGCCACCATGAAGTTGCTGGGAATTGAACTCAGAACCTCTGGAAAAGCAGTCAGTGCTCCTAACCACTGAGCCATCTCTCCACCCCTCACTGTAGACATTTTTGTTCTGTGACCCTTAACTTTTTTTTTTTTTTTTTTTTGAGACAGGGTTTCTCTCTGTAGCCCCAGCTGTCCTGGAACTCACTTTGTAGACAAGGCTAGCCTCGAATTCAGAAATCCGCCTGTCTCTACCTCCCAAGTGCTGGGATTAAAGGTGTGCGCTACCACAACCTGGCGACGACCTTTAACTTTTGATGAGCATATTTCTATATCTCTCTCAAAACAAACATAATTTTATCATATTTATATTATACTATTCTGTAACTTGATTCCCTACTAATTTGTACACCTGAAATTGCTCTGTTCACAAAAAGAAGCCCATAGAATATTTTGTGCTGATTGTAGAATAGGACTGTAATTCCTTCTTCACTGGACTTTAACAGGCATAAAGCTTTTGCTATTGAATATCAAGCTCACATCAACATCTTTGTAATTAAATTTTAATTTCTTTTCCTTAGGATAGAAGTGGAATTACTGGTCAAAGGGTATGTATCTTTTTATGTCTTTCTGAGTGGCAGGCAGCTATGTGAGTGGTGGTATTTCCAGGCTAGTGTGCTTCCCTAGGGCTGTGGTCTGGAGTCATTGGGGCCATTGCACTTGCACAGCTGCCCAGGATCAGCCAGCTCCCAGAGGGAGAGGGTCTGAGTTCATGGATCTAGGATATACCGAGAGTTTACAGTTTTGAAAGACTATAAGGAGACGTGAGTGTCCTGGGAACTGAATTCCGGTCCTCTATGAGCGGTGTGTGCTCTTTACCACCGAGCCATTTCAGCAGCCTGGGGTTGTAGTTTTTAGAAGCGTTTTCCTCCTGAGAGATTTGATATGCAGCCAATTTGATTAGGTGAAAGTAGTAGTAAGCTATTTTAATGATAATTTTCTTCTGAAAAATTTTCAGGCATTCAGATCTGGGAGAAGTGGCCCCAGAAGTAAAACCTTCAGACAGCCAAACATCTGTGGCAATTGCAGGTAAAATTAGACCTGGGCCCATTTTTGAAAAAGATAGGTTTCTTCTGTCTATTGGGATTTTATACTCTGACTTGGCTGGGGATTGTGGACCTCTAAATTAAGCTTAAGACTTTTCTTTTTCTTTCTACTTCAGCTTCTTTTGATAAAAAGCTATAAGTTGTACAAATACTAGACCTTTATTTGAGACATAGATACATACTATGCAAATATTTTATCCCATCTCCTTCCATGTCTGTGTGTGGGGGGGGTGATGGTGGTGTTTCTGCTACTGCTGGAACTCAAACCCAGGGCCTCAAATCATCATAGTAAATACTGTACTATTGAGATACACCCCTAGCTCTGTGTTCAGGTGTTTTTCTTTTTTCCTCTTCTTTAAAAAAAGGCTCTGACTGCCGGGTGTGGTGGCGCACGCCTTTAATCCCAGCACTTGGGAGGCAGAGGCAGGCGGATTTCTGAGTTCGAGGCCAGCCTGTTCTACAGAGTGAGTTCCAGGACAGCCAGGGCTACACAGAGAAACCCTGTCTCGAAAAAACAAAAAAAAAAAAATGCTCTGATTGGCTTGTAGGTCAGGTTGGCCTCAAACTCACATCGATCTGGCTTCTGCTTCCGAGTGCTGGGAGTAAAGGTGTGGGCCGCCATGCCTGCCTGTTTTCACCTTTTTGGTATTGTCCTTTGATGCACAATGCTCTTCCTTCCTTTTGCTTTGTCAGCTATGTTTTTAGTGTCACATCTAAGGAGCCAGAACGAAGTCCAAGGCTATGAAGATTCACTCACGGGTCTTCTGAGAGCTTCATGACTTTTAGTTCTTATGTTGAGATTGTCCATTTTAAGTTAGTTTCTTGTAGATGGTGTGAGATAGTGGGACCACCTGTGCACTTTACTCTCACCAGTGCTAGCAGTCTTGAGGTGTACGTGGGAGACAGCCAGCTAGTGCTCAGCAACAGTAGCCGACTGCTGGAGGAAAAACTAGCAAGTGTGTTTGGCACTGTGATAATCAGGAGGGAAAGATCACTTGGTGTCAGTGGGAATGCTTTAATGCTCCACTTTGAGTTCTCCCACGCAGGCCTGGAACAGGTCTCACAGAAGACTTCCACAGTGGAGTGTGGGCTTGTCCCTGAGTCACAGTTACAGCCTCCCTCACCATTTTGTTTTTTAAGACCTGTGTGGTTGTCCATATTGGTCTGGAACTCTATGTGAGTTCACCAGTCAGTTAGCTTGCTGCCTTCCTGATGAGCAGCCTGGGAGCATGGACACATTCCTTCTACCTGCCTCTGAAAGCTTACCAACCCTGTGCAGTGCTGCACATCTGTTCTCCCCGCACTCAGGAGGCAGAGGCAAAGGGAGTCTGGGAGGTCAAGGCCGTCTTCACCTGCATAGCAAGTTCTAGGACAGCCAGAGCTACAGACCTTGTTGTAAACAAAAACGACAAACAAAATTCTATGCATGCGTGTTTTGCCTGTGTGTGTGTGTGTGTGTGTGTGTGTTTGTACAGGATGTGTGCACAGTGCCACAGAGGCCAGGCCAGAGGAGGGCACTGGATCCTTGTAATTGGGGCCACCACATAGGTGTGTGCCACCACCGCCCGCCTTGCACTTTGAATTCTTAGGGAAATTTTTTTCTTCTAGTATCTTACTTTTACTTTGAGTGATCTTTCTTTCTTTCTTGTTTGTTTGTTTGTTTGTTTTTCCGAGACAGTTTCTATGTGTAGCCCTGGCGGTCCTAGAACTCACTTTGTAGACCAGGCTGGCCTCAAACCCAGAAATCTGCCTGCCTCTGCCTCCTAAGTGCTGGGGTTAAAGGCATGCACCACCACTGCCTGGCTTGAATGAGATTTCTTAAAATATGTATGTATGTATGTATGTGAGTACACTGTCACCCTCTTCAGACACACCAGAAGAGGGCATCGAATCCCATTACAGATAGTTTTGAGCCACCATGTGGTCGCTGGGAATTGAACTCAGGACCTCTGGAAGAGCGTGCTCTTAACTGCTGAGCCATCTCTCCAGCCCTTTAATGAGATTTTAATTGCTAGATACTGTGTTTGATGCATGAATGCGTCTATGTTTTCATTCACACCATACTGCTTCCAAAAGCCAGACCCCCCTCAATTTTTTTTCCTTTCTTGTCCCTATATTTATCTCCAGAAAACATCATCAGAAAAAACAGTTTTGGGTTTGTTTGTTTGTTTGTTTTTATTTTTTGGTTTTTCGAGACAGGGTTTCTCTGTATAGCCCTGGCTGTCCTGAAACTCACTCTGTAGAGCAGGCTGGCCTCGAACTCAGAAACCTGCCTGCCTCTGCCTCCCAAGTGCTGGGATTAAAGGTGTGGTGCCATCACTGCGTAGCCAGAAAAAAACAGTTTTAAATGTTAGGTTTATCCCAGCACTTGGGAGGCAGAGGCAGATGGATCTCTGTGAGTTCAAGGCCAGCCTGGTATTCCAGACAACGCTATGTAGAGAAAACCCGTCGCAAACAAACAAAACTTAATTGTGAGGAAATTATAAGGTTGATTAAATAAAAAATATTAGAGCCGTAGCTGTATTTCCAGCCTTTGTTTTTGTTTAAACTTAGCTCATTCCAAGATCTAACCTGAGTATATCAGCAATACTATAGTAGCACCATTCAGCAACTATAGTAGCACCAAACAGTCAACAAAAGTTAGGGTCAGTTTGGACTTCTTCACAGACAGGTTCTACCTTGCCGATGAGGTGAAATCCCATGTCCTTTCTTTCTAGATTTGGAATGGAGAGAAATGGAAGGAGATGACTGCGGGTTCCATTATGGAGGTAGGGGCTCCGGGACTTAGTCACACTGGGCCGCGGGTTCCATTGTGGAGTTGGGGCTCCGGGACTTAGTCACACTGGGCCGCGGGTTCCATTACGGAGGTAGGGGCTCCGGGACTTAGTCACACTGGGCCGTGGGTTCCATTACGGAGGTAGGGGCTCCGGGACTTAGTCACACTGGGCCGTGGGTTCCATTGTGGAGTTGGGGCTCAGGCTTAGTCACACTGGGCTGAGGAAGGAGGGTGCAGATGAGAAGTGAAAGTCACTAGGACCCAACGGTTTTATATTTTATATTGTTAGGATTTCTGGAAATGACATTGAGGTTTAAAAAGAGATTTGGGTTCTACTTAATTCATTTCCTATCATCCAAACACACACTATTAGATTAATCCCCTTTATTTTCCTTGCCTTTTCTCATAGATGGTACAAACGAGGCTCAGGACAATGACTTCCCCACAGGTACTCATTTTCTCTTTCCTTTCCAGCTTTCCATTCTGTGGGAGGAGAGGACCCTGTAGGTGGCTACTTCTCATTCACTCTAGAATCCTCTTGTCTATCACCCCTTATGAGATACTAATAATGTTGCTAAAACCAAAACCACCTGGGGGACTTACGAACTACAAAGTAACCAATGTTTCCTTGAACTTACCTACACCATCACCATGAGTCTTTGTAGGTGGAGGCTCTCAGCTCCTGAAGTTATTCCAGCTTGCTAGATTTAGAAACACTAGCAATAGCTTAGTTTTCATATTGGCAAACTTGGACCCAGAGCTGCTGAATGGTCTCCTAAGGTGTATGTATGAGTTCATATATAGAATGTGGTTTTCCTAAGGGCCAAGTGTATGTATGGGTACATATATAGAATGTGGTTTTCCCAAGTTGCTTTGATGAATTACGCTACGTAAGCAATAATGGTTGCTGTATATCCCTGCTTCATTCAGTCATAACAAGGAAACCCAAGTCATATAGAACTTCTGACACAGTGCAGTCTTCTGCTTTATTTATTCTTATATTACATTTATTTGGGGCTGGAGAGCTGGCTCAGTGCTGAGCACTTGTTGCTTCTGCAAGGGACCTGGGTGTGGTGTCCAGCCACCTTAGCTCTCTCTATTATTGCAGTTCCTGACGAATACTATGCCCTCTTCTGGCCTCTCTGGGCACTGTGTGTACATAGTACACACACACACACACACACACACACACACACACACGCATGCACATGCACACACAAAAAACACCCATACACATAAAAACAAATTTCTTTAAAATTACATTAAAAAAACCTTACTTTATGTATTTGTGTGCACATGTGCAGGTGTATAGAAATCAGAGGACAATATGAAATTTTATTTTCTAATAACATGTAGGTACAAGGGTCAAACTCAGGTTATCAAGTTTGGAGGCAATTGGTTTTATCTGCTTAACCATACCATCTAGCCAGTTGTTCTGTTTTTAAAACAAATTCACAGCCCCTTTGTAACTTCTCCAGTGGGCCTTCAGTCATATTGCTCTAGAACTTGAGGTGACAAGATGGCTCAGGGGTAAGATTGCTAGCTGCCAAGCCTGATGACCAAAGTTGTATCATTGGGACTCCCGTAGTTTTTCTCTCATCTCTATACATATTCCATGGCTCATGCATGCAAATAAACATAGAATCCTGAGCCCTAAAATCTGTGCTATGGGACACTTACGGTGCTGTATGCCTGTCATCCTAAGGTAAAGGCAGGAAAGTTGGAAAGTTGAATCACAGGCTTGAGACAAGATGGTAACACCCCCATTCCTCCTCCCATCTTGAACAAATTAAAAAAAAAAAAAGAAAAAAAAGTTCGGGGTATCACTCAATGACGAAATGTTGCCTAGCATGTGGGCTCCATCTCAGTACTACAAGGTACATCCACGCATATATACTTACATTGATGAGATAGCAGGCCCAGTCCCTGGAGCAGTTACAACTTGATAAGCATCTTTTATAAATAAGCATCTGCTTATAAAAGTTTGCATTATAAAGGGTGGCATTTGAATATCTTAATCATTCAGTGTCTGCAAAGCATCTGTCAACACCAAATGCTTATTGTCACTGCATTAGTCAGGGTTCTCTAGAGTAACAGAGGTTAGAGAATGAGTCTGTGTATGTGTGCGCGCGCGTGCGTGTGTGTGCGGGCCTCTGTCTGTCTGTAGTCGTTCAGTCCATGAGGCTGGAGGTCTCAGCTGGTCTTCAGTATATGTTGGAATTCTCAAGAAGTAAATCCTAATGCCAGTGAAGGAATGGATTTGTTGGCAAGGGGAGAACAAGCAGGCAGACAGCAAAACCTTCCTTTTCCATGTCCTTACAAAGGCTTCCAGCAGAAGGCGTGGCCCACATTGGAGGTGGGTCTTCCTACCTCATGAGGTCTGGGTTAAAGGTGTGTTTCCCACCTCAGAGATCTGGATTAGAAGTGGATCTTTCCACTTCAAATTAAGCAAAAATCCCTTATAGTTGTACCCTCCATTTTTGGGTGTTAGTTAATTCCAGATGTAGTCAAGTTGACAACCAAGAATAATAATCACAATGCCTAAAAGACAAGCATTAGAGAGGGAGTGGTGGCTTACATATACAGTCCTAACAGTTTTGAGGCTAGTTTGAGCTATATAATGAAGCTGTCTTCAAATATCAGTAGCTTTCAGGCTGGAGAGATGCCTTAGTGCTTAAGAGCACTGACTGTTCCTCCAGAGGTCCTGAGTTCAATTCCCAGCAACCACATGGTGGCTCACAACCATCTGTAATGGGATTCGATGCCCTCTTCTGGTGTGTCTGAAGACAGTGACAGTGTACTCACATATATAAAAGAAATAAAATGTTTAGAAAAGACATCAAGTGCTTGCTGGGGGTGGTGGTACACCCCTGATACAGATGGATCTGTAATTTGAGGCTGTCCTGGTATACATAGATTAAGAATAGCCAGGGATACAGAGTGAGATCCAGGAGAGCCAGGTCTGCATAGAGCACTACCTGTCTTAAAAAAACAAAACAAAACAAAACAAAACACCCAGAACAAAAATAAAACTTTAAAATAATAGCCAGGCAGTGGTGGCATATGCCTTTAAACCCAGCACTTGGGAGGCAGAGGCAGGCAGATTTCTGAGTTTGAGGCCAGCCTGGTCTACAGAGTGAGTTCCAGGACAGCCAGGGCTACAGAGAAACCCTGTCTCGAAAAAAACAAAAATAAGTAAAATAAAATAAAATAAAAAGGGTTGGAGAGATGGCTCAATGGTTAAGAGCACTGACTGTTCTTCCAGAGGTTCTGAGTTCAATTCCCAGCACCCACATGGTGGCTCACAACCATCTCTAATGAGATATGATGTCTTCTGGTGTGTCAGAAGATAGTGACAGTGTACTCACATATATAAAGTAAATAAATCTTTAAAAAATAAAATAAGTTAAATATATTTACCATATCTTAATATATTAATAAGGGTGAAGATACTGCTTAATGGTAGAGCATTTGCAGGCATGCAGAGGGCACCCCATCTTCAGCACCAGAAAAATCCCAATTCACAACAGAAGCCAAAGTCCTACATTACTAGTCTAGGATTTGCAAACTGTTGCCAAGATATGGTTGCTATTTTCCTTTTTAAAAATAGTCTCCAGTTTCTTGACAAATATAAAAGAACACTTACCAGACAACCCAGAGTGTGAAGAGTGATTGTATCCCCATGGGAATTTCCTTTTGACATTTTTTTCCCTCCAGGTTTTGAGGCAGGCTTTTGCTATGTCTTATGCTGAGTGCCAGAATTACAGGCTTGTCCTGCCATGCTCTTCAGATTCCTGATTGGGCTGGAGCGTGAGGAGTGTGTGACCGTGTGGCCTGGGCTGAGATCTGAGAGGTAGCCTTTGCACTCAGCACCTAGGAACACACGCTGCTGCTCTCTAGTTACTTAAGGTCCAATACAGACTTAGATAGTGCAGACTCTAGAAAAACTAGAGACCACAGCTTCTACATGAACTCTCTTGATCTTAAATGTAACTCCTAAGTTTTCCTTTTTATCTGTCTTAGCTACGGTCTTACAGTGAGATCCTGGCAGACCTGGAATGCCCTGTGAACACTAGACTAGCCTTGAATTCATAAGAGAATTCTGCCTATGTTTCCCCAGTGCTGGGTTTAAAGGCGTGCATCACCATGCCTGGCTGTAGATTTATTTTTCACATGGCTTATGTGCATAGTTGTTTGTCTCGGCGTGGGTACGCGTATGCGAATGGCGATGCCTTGCAGAGGCTGTGGGGTTCCCTGGAGTTGGACTTCAAAGCGGTGTGAGCTACCTGACAAGGGTGCCAAGAACTGACTGCTCCTTTGAAAGAGTAGTATGTGCTTTTAACTACCAAGTCATCTGGCCAGCCCGTTTCCCTGTCTGTATTTAAATGCTCACACAGGTTACTTAGGCGGTGCAGTTGAGACAGGATTTACCCTTTGCCCAGCGTATGGGCCCTTCACACCTGCATCCTGTTCTCAGGAATATCCTCTCCAACCCTTCTCTGCAGGCTCTTACTCTCCTCTGCTCTGGCCCTGCCTCGAGAGTGAAGGCTAAACACTTGTGTTTCTTTTTGTTCTGTTCTGTTTTGTTTTGTTTTGTTTTTTATACAGTGGAGAGAAGCAGGCTTCAGGAGATGTTGTCCCTGTTGGGACTGGAGACATACCAGGTACAGAAGCTCACCCTCCAGGACTCCCTGCAGATCAGTTTTGACAGCATGAAGAACTGGGCTCCTCAGGTTCCCAAGGACCTTCCCTGGCATTTCCTCAGGAAGCTGCAGGCACTCAACGCTGAAGCCAGGAACACCACCATGGTGCTGGACATGCCTCCAGAGGCCTGGCCCGCCGAGGAGAGCCAGACGGAGGAGGAGATGATGTACTGGGACCCAGCGGAGGATGTCGCTGCTGACATCTACTCTTTCTCAGAGCTGCCCATGCCTGATACGCCTGTGAACCCCCTAGACCTTCTCTGTGCCCTCCTACTGTCTTCAGACACCTTTCTGCAGCAGGAAGTCCTGCTGAAGATGTCCCTCTGTCAGTTTGCACTCCCACTTGTGTTGCCCGATTCTGAAAACCACTACCATACCTTTCTGCTCTGGGCCCTGCGGGGTGTTGTGCGGACGTGGTGGTTCCAGCCCCTCCGGGGCCTGGGGAGTTTCCGAGAAGACAGCGTGGTCCTGTCCAGGGTGCCCACGTTTGCCTTCGTGCGCATGGATGTCAGCAGTAACTCCAAGTCCCAGCTGCTCAATGCCGTCCTTAGCCCGGCCCGCCGCCAGTGGGACTGTTTCTGGCATCGGGACCTCAATTTAGGCACTAATCCTAGAGAAATCTCAGATGGGTTAGTAGAGATCTCCTGGTTTTTCCCCAGTGGCAAGGAGGACCTGGATGTTTTCCCAGAACCCATGGCCTTTCTGAACTTGAGAGGTGACATTGGGTCTCACTGGCTGCAGTTCAAGCTCTTGACAGAAGTCTCCTCTGCTGTGTTTATTTTGACTGACAACATCAGCAAGAAGGAATACAAACTTCTGTACTCCATGAAGGAGTCAACCACAAAGTACTACTTCATCCTGAGTCCCTACCGAGGTAAACGGAACACGAACCTGCGCTTCCTCAACAGGCTGATCCCGGTGTTGAAGATAGACCACTCTCACGTCCTGGTGAAGGTCAGCAGCACCGACAGTGAGGGCTTCATCAGGCGCGTCCGAGCCATTATGTGCAGTGTGGCTCGCTCTCCCTGCAGGAGGGTGTCTGTGGAGGACATGGCACATGCAGCACGGAAACTCGGCCTCAGAGTTGATGAGGACTTTGAGGAGTGTCAGAAGGCGAAGGACCGGATGGAGAAGATCCTCAGGAAGATCAAGGATGTGGATGCCTATAAGAGAGACGAGCTGCGGCTGCAGGGCGAGCCTGCGAGGAGGGCGGCCCAAGCTGAAAGAGAGTTCTGCCAGCTCCAGTGGGTCCCGGAGCCCCCAGAGAAGCACCGGGCTGAGCTGAGAAGGCGCGTCCTTGAGCTCCGGGTGCAGCAGAACGGCCAGGAGCCCACCTCAGGGGTCCAGGAGTTCATCCTGGGAATAAGCAGCCCCTCCCCGAGTGAGAGGCAGTATTTCCTGAGATGGATGGAGTGGGGGTTGGCTCGACTTGGCCAGCCACGGCCAAGACAGCCTCCAGAGACCCTTCTCACTCTCAGACCAAAACTTGGTGGGCCCTCAGACTTGACCGAGCCACTCTGGCCTGAGCCCTTGGGAGTGGAGCACTTCCTACGGGAGATGGGCCAGTTCTATGAAGCAGAGAGCTGCCTGGTTGAGGCAGGGAGGCTGCCCGCTGGCCAGAGGCGCTTTGCCCACTTCCCGGGTGTGGCTGTGGAACTGCTGCTGGGTGGGTTGCCCCTGGAGCTGGTCGATGGGGCCACCCTGAGTATCCCTGTTCGATGGGTCACTGGGCTTCTCAAGGAGCTGCATGCCCGCCTAGACAGGAGATCTCGACTAGTGGTTCTCTCTGCCCTGGGGGTGCCGGGCACGGGGAAGTCTACACTCCTTAACACCATGTTTGGCCTGAAATTTGCCACTGGGAGGAGCTGTAGTCCCCGAGGGGCCTTCATGCAGCTCCTCCCTGTAGCTGAGGGCTTCAGTCAGGACCTGGGCTGTGACCAAATCCTGGTAATAGACTCTGGGGGTTTGATCAGTGGGGCCTTGGCCTCTGCTGGAGACAGGTTTGAACTGGAGGCTTCCTTGGCCACGCTGCTAATGGGGCTAAGTAATGTCACTGTGGTCAGTTTAGCTGAAACAAAGGACATCCCACCAGCTGTTCTTCATGCCTTTCTGAGGCTAGAAAAAATGGGGCACATGCCCAACTATCAGTTTGTGTACCAGAACCTTCATGACCTGCCTGTTCCCAGTCCCAAACAAAGAGACAGGAGGCAGCTCCTGGATCCGCCCAGCGACCTGAGCAGGGCTGCTACCCACTTGGAGAAGCAGGGTGGCGGCTTCCGGACACTGGCGGGCCTGGCGGAGAGGCAGCACGTCTGGCACATCCCAGCCTTGTGGCATGGAGCGCCACCCATGGCCGCTGTGAGCTTGGGCTACAGTGAGGCCATTTTTGAATTGAAGAGATGCCTATTAGAAAACATCAGGAATGGCTTGTCCAACCAAAACAAAAACATTCAGCAGCTCATCGAGCTGGTGCGGAGGCTGTGACTGTGTTGATTATAGGGCCTCCTGCTGTGGCCTGTTGTGACGACAGTCAGTGAGGCTGTGTCTGTCACCTGAGAGTTGGCTGGTGCTTGCTGCTCATGAAGCAGAAGGCCAGTGACAGCCAGGGCTGACGGCCTCGTCTTCACAGTGTTAAGAAGCAATCTCAGACCAGCTCAGAGACGCCACTGAGAACTCCCGGAGGCCCAGGGCAGGGTGATAGAAGCAGTCCGTTGATCTCTGTTCCTAACCCATGACAAGGCTCCTGGCCATTGGCCCTCTGGGTAGCTGCTCCTTCATTGGCCCCTGAAATTAGGGAACAGCTCCCTTAGTCACTGCAGATGCTGGCAGACAGGGATGTTTCAGGTTGTCCCAAGGAAGCAGAATCCACACAGGTCCTCTGTGGACCAGCCTTGAAGGTTTTGGTGATGTGCACCAAAGCGTGAGGCACTGCCACGGCACTGAGCTCATGTCCCGGTGTATGACGCGCTCTCTGACCCTTGCCCAGGAAGTGCTCATCAGTTACCCTTCTGTGGTCCAGCACTCTGTCATCCTTCCGCAGCACCTCATGGCACATTGTCACGTGTGTTTACTGTCTGCCCCTAGACTGTGAGCTGCTTGAGGGCAGGGCCTAAGCACCATACGGCTCTCGGTCCCTAGGACCTGGCACACATAGGCGCTTAATAAATGTTTGTTGAATTAATGAGTTGAATGTATGCTCAAATGATAGTAGTGTGCAGGCTCCGCCTCTCCATGCCTTCATTGTCCTCATTGTGCTCAGGACAGCAGCCTCTGCCTGAAGAGGGCCTGGGGAACAGGCTGTTACTGGAAATAGTACCTTCATGGTGACTTCAGCAGGGTATAGTCATTATCCCATTTTGTGGTTGCCAGAGGGAAATCCTAGACAGCAGCACCTGCACAGCAGGACGTGAGAGGGTCTGCTGTGCGGTCTAGAGTCCTCCCCAGTGTTCTGAAAAGTGCAGCAATTGAGCCACTGTTTGAGACAGGTATGGTCAGGGACCTCAGGCTCTCTTCTGTTATCTTCAGCTGGATCAGTCACTTCAGTCAGTTTCAGAGCCCTGCTCCACCTACATCCAGACCTACGAGTTTCTACCTAACTGTGTCTTCTTGCTGCTGAGGTCTTGGGCTTTCCTTTCATCTATGCTTTTTGTCTTGAGAGAAGTCAGGCAGTGGCCCGCGAGCCTCTCCTGTGTCCTGTCCCTTTACTGGATTCAGCAAAGGTGCCTTTGGTTCCAGGGTACTTGTGTGCTCTCTGATCTGGAACCCTTTCTTGAACCAAAAGCCCACTGCACCCCTCTGCTGGCCTGGCTCCCTGGGTTTCCCAGGATGACCACTAGGTGCCCTGGTGATCGGGTGGTAGGTCTAGCCATGTGGAAGGGGAAAAGCAATCCTGAAACTGCAGAATTTCTGATCTGCCGAGAACGTTAAAATAACTTAGAACATGCTGATTCAGTTAGAAACAGCAAACCTTTCTTTTTCTTTTCCATTTAAAAAATTTTATTTTTGCCAGCTGGGCATGTTGTTGCACACCTTTAATTCCAGCACTAAGGAGGCAGAGACAGGTGTCTCTGGATATTCAAGGCCAACCTGGTCTAGGATAGCCAGAGCTACATAATAGACCCTGTCTAGAAATACACAAACAAAACAAAACAATAAAAAACAAAACTTTTCTTTTCCCACTTCTCCCAGAGCCGGAGAAACTTCCCTGGCACCCCCTCCCCACCTTACACTGCAGGGATCTCACCTCACATCTTCCTAGCTCCAAGTTCAAGCACGGGGAATACCTCTTACAAATTGTTGCGAGGGGGAGGGGGAGCTGTGAGATGGTTCAGTGGGTGCAAACACTTGCAGCAAAGCAGAACAACTTGAATTTGATCTCTGGAACTCACCTAAAACTGGAAGGAAACCCAACCCCATAAAGCTGTGCACTGACTCCACACGTGCCATGTCACCATCCCCCATGTACACACACTGTAAGCACACACACTAATAATAAAACTAGGGTATTTGCTTTCAGAATCCCTCATACTCCTGAAAGTTCAAGAATTGCTTTTAACCATTCTTAAAAATTGTTTTATGCTGTTTCTAAAATCTGAGACAAAGAAGGCAAGATTCATGACAGTTTAGGAAACGATTCCTTATCCTGAGAATGGTGGTATATAGCTGTGGTACCAGTACTTGAGAGATGGAGGATCCAAAGTTCAGGGTCAGTGTGGGTATACAGCAAGACCCCACCCCCATCTCCAAGAAGATAAAAAGTTCTTTTTCATGAGGTCTGTCCAATGCACAGAAATAAAATTCAGTCTGTATTCCTAAAATTCAGATAAATGTAGAAAGTTTGTAATTTTATAACTGATCACCGTCTTGAGGGGACACAGGGTATAGGACAGAGTGTAGTAGCACATAGCTGTATTCAGAGCATCTGGGATGCTGAGCAAAGAGAATAGTTCCAGGTCAGCTTGGGCTACACAGCGAGACCCTGTCTAGACATACCAAAACCACTCTGGAGGCAGACGCAGCAGGTAGAGCCCTGAGTCCTAGGCCAGTCTGATCTACATAGTTGGAGCTCCAGACCCTTCCTCAAAACAAAACCAAATAGCAACCTAGTAAGTTATTCCATAGATCATCAGGACCCGTCTGTTTTTATGTATCAAACTTGGACAACAGACCAGACTTAGAAGTTGTGGAGACTCCCCTGGAAACAGGGCATTTTGGGAAAATTCTGTGACTGTTTTAGAGTCAAGCTGAAACCACTGACACTCAGACATAGGAACAGCAGAGCTCATCCTGAGCTGGTGACTTCCAGGAAGTAGTGTGCATGGTACCTGCCCACCGTGAGCTGGTGACTTCCAGGAAGTAGTGTGCATGCTCACCTGTCCACCCTGAGCTGGTGACTGCCAGGAAATAGCATGCATGTTCACCTTGCCTGTTTGAAGGGCTGATGTTTCTAGCCCAAGGATTTCAGGGCTGCTCTTGGCAATCAAACTTGTATAGTTGGAGCCAGTGTGAGTTTCAGTATTCAGCAGTGGGCTGTTCAACCTTTGTAATTGCCCTTGGCTCTGATGTCAGGAGAGCATTCTCAGGGCCCCAGAACTGAAGCTAACTGTAGTGTGCCCAATACCAGGTACTTAGCCCATTTTCCCTCCACTGGAAGAATGAAGCAGGAGGCTGCACAGGCTTTCCGTGGAGCTCCATTCTGCTTTAACCTGTAGGGTTCAGCAGTTGACTACCCAGGAAAAGCACTCGGGTAATTTCTTGGGTACTAGCAGGGTTTACAAAGTCAAAGTGTCGACCCCTCTGAGTTGATTTAAGTCAGTTGTAAAGAGAACCAAAAGGCTGGATTTGATGGTACATTTGGGAGACCAAGTGATTCTGAGTTAGAGACCCTATGGGGCTGTATCGGGAGACTGGAAAAAACAACGGAAGCTACTTTACCCTTCCTGGATTCTAGTAATTCCCAGGAAGTACATGTTTTCTCAGCTCTTGCACAAAGTCACTCCATAGCCCAGGCTTTGACCACTGTCTAGGTGAGACTGTTGACTATGCTGGGACACAGATCATTTTTAAGACACCTAGAAACAAGGGCCTTCTGCTACCTTATGGACCAAGGGTTAGCAGGCCTGGGAAAGTGCTAGTCTTTCCCCCAGAAAGGTCTGTAGTTAGAGGTTCATGGCAGCTTCCCAAAGCGAGTTAAGAGTAGTTCATGGGCTGGAGAGATGGCTCAGTGATTAGGAGCATTTAACTGCTGAGGGGACCTGGGTTTTGTCTCAGCCCTCGAGTGGTTGCTCATATTCAGGTCCTCTTCTGCCCTCCCTCCCAGCACCAGGCACAAATATAGTCTGTATACACAAAATCAGGCAAACACACACACACACACACACACACACACACACACACACACACTCCTCTACCGCAAACTGTAATCATCTGAGGAGATTTCAGAAAACACGTGTACCTGCCTTCCCACAAGCTGGCTGGGCCCTGTCAGCTTCTGAGAGCACAGGCTGCTAGTTGTCACATGAAGAATGCATCTGAGAAAGCAATACACACCTCAGGCGTGGCATTGGGCCTGGGTGTGTGTGTGTGTGTGTGTGTGTGTGTGGCTCCTGACTAAAGCAGCTCTGTTCCTTGCAGTCTCCTAGCCACAGAAGCTGAGACCCCCTCCTTCATCCCAACATGGTTCTGAGCCTTCACCCTATCAAAAGTGGTGCAGGACCCCAGAAGTACAAGGAGCTCATGCTCTGAACGAGGCCTGAGCCCAGCTCCTCTGTGAATCCAGAACCTCTGTGGTCTCATCTATAATGATGAGATGGGATGAGGTAGTGGAGATATGGGACAGTGCACTGAAACAAGTGCACGCTGTAGGGAAAATGTCTCCCTTTAAAAAGTTCCCCTGGAGCTGGGGAATGGCTCGGGGTTAGAGCACATGCTCTCGCAGAGGACCTACACATGTGTGCGGCCTACCAGGCAGCCTACAACTCCCTAGCTCCAGGGCATCTCACACTCTCTTCTAGCTTCCATAGGCACGTGCACACATCTGGCCTAGAATCACGGACACGCATAGACAAAAGTAAATGTTAAAAGTGGAATTTTCCCTGGCTGGGCTGGGGGACTGGCTGTGTGTGAGGATCAGAATTGGGAGGCCTACTATGCACATAAAGACCTGTAACTTCATTACTTAAGGGAGGGAGGCTGGCCTGCCTGTGGCCATGCACGCCTTTAATCTCAGCACTTGGGAGGCAGAGACAGGTGGTTTTTGTAGCACATGCCAGGCCAGTCAGAGTCTGAAAAAAAATAATAAAACACACAAAAACGAAAAAACAAAGAACCAAAACAAAAGAGGAAGACAGGACCCCTGAAGCAAACTGGCCAGCTAGACTAACTGAATTGATGAGCTCTGTAGAAGTTCTGAAAGACCATGCTTAAGTGAATATGGTGAGGGGTGACAGAGGAACAGCCCCCCCCCCCGCAGCATCATGACTTGAAGAGAGAGAATACATTTGATTGTGCTAATGCCTGATGCCTGGAGGGGGAACAAACTCCAAGCACAGTCTTCATGCCCGCTCATGTCGCCAGCCCCTACCGTCGGAGGAGAATGTGTGACTTTGTCTCATCACCTTTATGAGGTTCAATAGCAGCCAAAGGACCTGTTCTTCCTCTCCTCTCTGCTTCAGAGAACCAAGAAAACAAAAACAAGCGAAAGAAACAGTAAGACCCCGCCAAGACGCCAAACCAACCCAGAAGGCGTGTAACGTCTCTGTGGTGAGATGGATGGTGCCCAAAGCCTTATGCTTGTGCCCAACACCAAGCTACATCCTCATCCCCAGGAACCATTACTGGCCCCATTGTACAGATGAGGGAGCCTGGACACACATTACTTTTGTTACACAGCTAGGAATTGGGTTCAAGTTTGGACCTGGATAGTTCAGATGCTTCAAACCATATCTCTTTCCATGATAGAGCAAACTTATGTAACTTCTCAAACTATAAAATTGTAATATTTTATGAGAAATTTAAAAACAGCTTAAAAGGGTTATTTGGGAAAAATTAAAAGACTTTACATTTGCAAAAAACTATGGATTTTGAAAAAGGTCACATCTCTATAAGTTAGTTCCCTTATCTACTATTTGGAACAGTAGTCTAAAAAATTAAAACTAAAACATTCCCAGTGAGGTCCAGAAGAAGGACCCAGATTCAAGTGGCCAAAGGAATTTGACCTTAGAAACATAGATGGAAGCCAATAGATCGGGCCCTTGACCTCTGCCTTGCTGTCAATGCAGGCACCAGCCAGCTAGCAGCCTTGTTTCCATTTCCCTCTATAAGTCTAATATTTCTCCCTCAGGAAACATGGAGTGCAAATACCATTAGCTGACCCACGCATATCCCATATAACCAAAGTCGGCAGCTTTGCACCATTCAGGCTGATAGACCGCTGCCATTCCTTAAATGCTGTCTTCCGTTTTGTTTGTTTGTTTGTTTTGAGACAGGGTCTCTCAATAAGTCAGGATAGCCTGGAACTATGTAGCTCTGCCTGGCCTTGAACTCAAAGCAGTCCTCCTGCCTCAGCTTCCCAATGCTTATAGGATTATAGGAGTGAGTCAACATGCCTGACTATTAAATGCCTTCATTCTAATAGCTATAAGAAATGGTTACTTTCCTTAAATTTTGTGTGTGTGTGTGTGTGTCTATGTGTGTGTGTCTGTGTGTGTGTGTGTGTGTGTGTGTGTGTGTGTG
>NC_034602.1:23618962-23627381 GCF_900095145.1 Mus pahari
GCTTTTGAAACCTCTAAGCCCAGCCCTCCTAACCCTCTAAGACACACCTCCTCCATCTGGAGTCTGATGGGGTCATTCTCACTTAGACCAACATAGGGTGTCCTCTCCTTCCACCTCTACAGGGCTCTGGGGACAGAACTCAGGCAACAGGCTTGGGCAGCGTGCGCTTTATCAGCTGAGCAATCTCATTAGCCCTGTGGACGAGATGTTTCATTTCTACATAGTGGGTAATCGAGCCAGTGCGCAAGTGTACAAAAGTAACAGGCTTGCCTCTCGGTAAGTGCAAAGTCAAAGCAAATACAGGCGAGACGCAGAGTGGAGAAAGGCTGATGACCTATGGCAGACAAGGTGGCACAGACCTCAGCAGCTCAGAGCATCAGGAGTTCAAAGTTAGCTTGTGGTACACTTCTTCCAGACCAGTTTGGGCTCCATGAGATCTTGTCTTGAAAACAGTATTGCCTGCTGCAGGCAAGGACACACTGGGTTATTTCCACAGCAACATCCTCTCCTTGAACAAGGGAAGAATCAGGATCTTATCCAGAGAATCCGTACATACTTGTCTAGGAGTTGACTTATTTCTAAGGATGACCAGATAGTTCCCGGTCATGTCCTTTTATTTTGAGACAGGGTTTATTTACTCTGTAGCCTTGGTACCTGGAGCTCCATGTGTAGACCAGCCAGGCCTTGAACTGGTAACAGATCCATCTGCCTCTGCCTTCCAAGCACTGACATTAGCATGTGAGTGCCCACAACCAGGGGTGCTTTGAATGGGTTCCCAGCCAGGAGAGGTGGCACACACCTAATCCCAGTGTTCCAGAGGCAGAAATCTTTGGGAGTTTGAGGCCAGCCTGGTTTATAAATTGAGGCCAGAATTTGTTACACAGAGGGCCCTTGTCTCAAAAACAAACAAACAAACAAACAAAACAGCCCCTCAAAACCAAAAACCAAAACAAAACAGGTGCCTCTGAAGACCCCTGTCATTCAATATTTTGCTATAATGAGAGTCAGACTCTAGAGTCCATGTGCTTTCTTTAGTAGAGTTCTTCACGATGCTATTTCCCCCCTGCCATTAATAATTCCTTGATACCAAGTACATCGACATTGCTCTAGCCTCATAAATTTCCTTGCCATTTAAAATTTTCTTCCTTGGGTGGCTCCACCACAGAGATAGACCCTCAACACAGTGCCTCTTTCCCTTTATTTTAAATGATTAGGAGCCAACCCAGCAACGTCTTTTCTGGGATCTGCTCAGCATGAAGGCAAATGACTGTATTCCCAGCCCAAAGGAGGCTGCCGCTGTCACATTGGATATTCCTGGCGAGTACGAAGTCTCTGGTAGGAGCACAAAGCGCGGAATGGCGGGGCCTGAGGGCCGGCGCATTTTCTCTTCAAGTCTCTACAGGACATTGAAGCTGCTTCTACCACCTCTCTATGAGGATAAAAACTTCACGGTTTTTGTTTGTTTTGTTTTGCCAGATCGGGTTTCTCTCTGTAACTCTGACTCCAGGAACTCGCTTTGTAGACCGGGCTAGGCTGGAATTCAGAGACCCACCTGCCTCGGCCACCCGAGTGCGGGGATTAAAGGCGTGCGCCTCCGTGTCCAGCTACACTTCAGCTTTATATCACCTAATTTTCGCATTTAAAACCCAACACCAGGTCTGACGAAGTTCTATCAGGGAAACTGCAGGACATTCCACACTCCGGCCCATGCCACGCCCTCTCCCTCCCACACCACGCCCTCTCTCTCCACACGCCACGCCCTCTCCCTCCACACGCCACGCCCCCTCACCTACGCCACGCCTCGCTCCGCCCTTCGCCCGGGTTCCCGTTAGTTCCTGCTCCGAGGCCCCGCCTTCCCGCGGCTGCGCACTGACGCGTCCCGGGTCGCGCCGGCCCAAGATGGCGTGGTCCGTGTCCGCGCGCGGGCTGGGGCAGCGGGTGAGTGGGCCGCGGGCGGGAGGGCTGGGGCGCCGCCCGGTGTCCGCTCACTCCCCGCCTCTCCGCAGGTGCTGGCCTGCAGCCGGGAGCTGCCTGGCGCCTGGCGCGCCCTGCACACCTCCGCCGTCTGCGCCAAGGTGAGTGCGGCGGGCGGGTCTGGGGGCCGCGAGGGCGGCTGGGCTGGGTCGCCCGGTGACCGCCCCTTCGCTCCTAGAACCGGGCGGCGCGAGTCCGCGTGGCCAAGGGGAACAAGCCGGTGAGCTACGAGGAGGCGCACGCCCCGCACTACATCGCACACCGAAAGGGCTGGCTGTCGCTGCACACAGGTGAGGGCGCCTGGGCAGGAGCGCCACCCTGGTGGCACGGGCGACTCTTGGACGTTTGGGTGGGAGGCCGGGCGTGGCGGCGAACGCGCTCGGGAGGCCGATCTTGAGTTTAAGGCCAGGTAAGGTTATGTAGTGAGACCTTGTCACATTTAGTTAGGGGACTGGAAAGATTGCTAAAGTGCTGTGCCGCTCTAGCATGAGGGTGCACCCTAGCTCCTAAATAAGAACTTGGTGGGGCTCGAACCCCAGCTCGACGCGTGTGAGGGTGAAGGGGACATTTGGCCCTTGGGGATCACTGGCCAGCCAGTCTTGGAAGAGCAGCTGTTTTGCCAAAAAAATAAACGAGCAGCAAATAAACGGAGAGTGATAAAGGAAAAAGATTGACTGTTAACCCCTGGTTCTCCATGCGTCTGTCAAGGGAGCACGCCCGCGCACACACTGCACACCTGTACAGGTAACAGAACCTATGTGTGACTTGAATATTAGGACGTTGAAAGGAATTTGAATATTTCTTGCTAAAGTCTCATTTGAGCCTCCATAGAACAATATTTGCATGCCTACAAACAAGGTTTGACCGTGCTTTGACAAACTATAATTTAGAGATGTGTAATAGCCCAGAGGCGATGCGGTAGTGAAGTCTACATAGAGTCCTAGACCTGGAAGAGCGTGCCGTATATAATGTGGCGTTCACCAGAGTACAAAACTGCAGGAATGTGCTAGTCTTCATGGCTCACAGAACACGTATTTTTAGGCCTTTTTTTTTCTCCCCCTACTTCCTATTTTGTATTTTTCTTGTTCATTTCCATTTCAGTATGCATAGTGTGTGTGTGTGTACAGACGTGTGTACGTGTACAGTTTGTCTGAGTCAGTTCTCTCCTACCGTATGGGGCCGAGGGATCAAGCAAGCACCCTTGCCTGCTGAACCGTCTTGAAGAGAGTGTGGCAGTGCACTTCAGGCTGCCCTGAGACTCTCACACTTCCGCCTCATCTTTCTTGGTGCCAAGAGTATAGGGGTGCACCATTATCACCTGCCTGCTTATCTTCCGGTGATACTGGAGTTTCAACTCCCGTACAATAAATTGTCTATCCACATTTATATTCATGTGTGAGTGCAGGTGTCCATGTATGACCAACAGGGTCTCTTTCTTGTCACCACATGTGTGTGCCAGTGTAGTTGGCATACAAACGTCTGGAGATTGTCCTGCCTCTGGCTGCATCTCACAGTAGGAACATGGGGATTGTAGATGCAGGTGCCCACTGTCATGAGTTCTGGGCGTCCAGGCTAAGGTCCTCCTCATGATTGGATAGCAGACAACACACCCACCCAGCTCTCTGCTCAGCCCCTCAGCCCTTGCATATTCTTATAATTTATTTGATTAAAATGTATCTGTAACCTCCAAGTCATTCAGGGTCGTTCAGGGAGGTGGGCAGAGCAAGGCCCACAGTCCCCAGCTGAGGTAGAACAAACTTACATTGTAAAATGTGCCCTTTGGAAGTTCAGAGCTGTATTTCAATCATCACTGTGCCCTGTGTTGGGGACGTGGCACATTGTGTGGTTGTGGGATGCTGTCTAGTGTCTGTGAGCTCAAGAAGACGGACCTGCAGTACGGAGAAAATTTTGTTAGATCTTTCCTTGGGCCTTAGTTCTGGGGTCTCTATATTAATGAGTCACCTTATACATTAGCAGTGCCTTTAAAGAGAAGGACAGGCAAACTTAGTTATTAGTCTCCTGATAAAAAATATTGTGACTATGTGGTGCTTCGGATTTTATTTAAATTACTATTGTGTGCAAGTGTATGTGCATGTGTGCATGGTGCACCTGTTGGGGTCAGAGGGCGACTTTCTGAGGCAGTTGTCTGCACCACCTTGTTGAGACAAGGCGTCTCTCTGGTGTCTGTTGTGGTTTGGACTCCAGGCATCTCTTGAACTTCGTGGGCAATTCTCCGTCATCTCCACCTGTCATCTGGCTGTAAGAGTGCTGGGCTGACTGGTGTGTGCCACTGCTTCTGGCTTTTGTGTGAGGCACTGTGGACTGAGGGGACATGAGACGACTTGATGGGTGAGCAAGGCAGCTGCAACACGGGAAGCACACCTGGCTTCTAAGGTGTGCTTCAGGGATTGAACCGAGATTGGCAGACTTAACACCAAGCATGTTTACCCACTGAGCCGTCTCACCATCCTGCGCTTTGGATTTTAGAATGTTTCCCTACCTCCTCAGAGTGCCCAGGCCTGTTCCATGTCAGGTCTGGAGTCTGTACAGCTCCCTTGACTGACTCTTGTGTGGTACCCTCTTCAGGTAACCTGGATGGGGAAGATCATGCTGCAGAGAGAACCCTGGAGGATGTTTTCCTACGGAAGTTTATGATGGGCACCTTTCCCGGCTGCCTGGCTGACCAGATTGTTCTGAAGCGCCGGGCCAACCAGGTGGACATCTGTGCCCTGGTCCTCAGGCATCTGCCAGCACACAAATTCTACTTTCTCGTGGGCTACAGCGAGACTCTGTTGTCACACTTTTACAAGTGTCCTGTGCGACTCCACCTGCAAACTGTGCCCTCCAAAGTCGTGTACAAGTACATATAAAGAGCTCTCTTTCCTCCAGCCCAGCCTGCAAAGGCCACAGAGGGGAAGGAGACCAAATGCCCGCTCGGCTCTGAGGTGGAGGCGCCAGCTCCAAGCTGCTGTTGAATAAAACCCTGATCATGTTTTGTCCCTCTCGGTCTCTTAAAGATTTTATTTTTAATTATATCTGGGTGGGTATGTTTGTGTATGTGTGCATGTGAGTAGAAGGCATTGGATATCCCTGGAACTGGAGTAACAGGTGGCTTTTATAAATGAATTGAACAACAGGAAATCAACGGTGGAAGTACCTTAAGAAAAAAAGCTGGGCAGTGGTGGCGCACACCTTTAATCCCAACACTCAGGAGGCAGAGGCAGGTGGATTTCTGAGTTGGAGGCCAACCTGGTCTACAGAGTGAGTTCCAGGACAGCCAGGGCTACACAGAGAAACCCTGTCTCAAAAAAACAAAAAACAACAACAAAAAAATGGAAATGGGTGCTAGAGAGATGGCTCAGTGGTTAAGAGCACTGACTGCTCTTCCAGAGGTCCTGAGTTCAATTCTCAGCAACCACATGGTGGCTCACAACCATCTGTAATGAGATCTGATGCCCTCCTTCTGGTGTGTCTGAGGACAGTTACAGTGTACTCATATAAAATAAATCGAAAAAAAAAGGATAAAAAGTGCTGAGCCTGGCCGGATGCCCTGTCTAGTGCTGTACAGGAATGGGGAGGACTGCACTTCGAGGTTGGCCTAGGTTAAGTAGCAAGTTCCAGGCTATACAGCAAGGCTCTATATTACACAAGGGCTGGATTGATGGCTCGCCATTAAGAGCATTTATTGCTTTGTATAAAGCACCAGGCTTCAGTTCCCACCACTCACAAGGCACCTCACAACCATCTGTAACTCCAGTTTCAGGGAACCCAGTGCCCTCTGGCCTCTGCTTTGTCACATGGTGAATAGACATACACATAGGCAAAACACAAAGCTTTAAAAATTTAAGGATAAGATAGGATACTATGAATATATCAACACATTTTCCAGCACAGATAAAAATGGGATAATTCCTGATATAGCGGCCTCTTGTGAGGCTATGCCAGTGCCTGGCAAACACAGAAGTGGATGCTCACAGTCAGCTATTGGATGGAACACAGGGCCCCCAATGGGGGAGCTAGAGAAAGTACCCAAGGAGTTGTAGGGGGCTGCAACCCTGTAGGCGCAACAACAATATGAACTAACCAGTACCTCCTGAGCTGGAGTCTCTAGCTGCATATGTAGCAGAAGATGGCCTAATCGGCCATCATTGGGAAGAGAGGCCCCTTGGTCTTGCAAACTTTATATGACCCAGCACAGGGGAAGGCCAGGGCCAAGTAGTGGGAGTGGGTGGGTAGGGGAGCAGGGGCGTGGGGGGGGTATAGGGAACTTTTGGGATAGCATTTGAAATGTAAATAAATAAAATAATAAAAAAATGGGATAATTCCCTAAAAGGTAGAATATCCAAATATAAGAGAGACTCAAAGCCAAACATGTCTATGATAGGAATTTTAAAGTATCTTAAGACATTTGTACTTTATACATTCGTTTTGCCTGTATGCATTGGGATAAGCGTGTTCTTGGAGGAAATGACACTATTAGGCCCCAAGTGGAGGCTTTCTGGGAGTTGCTGATCTTCAGTCGCCCTTGGAAGCCTGCAGAGATGGTCTGATGGCAGTGAAAGAACGCAAGAGGGCAGGTGTGCTTGCCCAGAGTGACACTACTAGGAGGTATGTCCTTGTTAGAAGAGGTGTGTTCTTGTTGGAGGAAGTGTGTCGCTATGGGAGTGGGCTTTGGGGTCCTGTGCTCCAGCTCCACCCAGTGTGGAATAGACCTTCCTCTTGGCTGACTGCATAAGAGCCAGTCAAGATGTAGAGCTCTCAGGTCCTTTTCCAGCAGCCTATATGCCTGGACACTGCCATGCTTCCTGCCATCTGAAACTAAGCCAGCTCCAATTAAATGTTTGCCTTTATAAAAGTTGCCTTGGTTATGGTGTCTCTTCACAGCATTGAAACTCTAAGGCACAATCTCAAAACTTTATTATTAATACACAGGACATTATGGATTTACATATTTTCAGTAGCATTTATAGAACCTCCTCTGGTAACAAATACAGTAAGTATGAGTAATCATATGATTCAGAATATACAGTGTTTATCTTGAATCCTTTTTGGCTAAAACCAGGCTGTTTCTGAGGAGGATGCTGTCCAGGCAGACAAGGGAACCGCAGCTCAGCAGGACAAACTAAACTGGAAACTGGAAGCATCCGGTAGTAATAAAGAAGGAACTCCCGATGCGGGGAAAACTTTTAGTTTCTCGTTTTTTCCTATTGGCCGGCTGATTGCTTATTTTTAAGCGTATGGGTGTTTTTTGCCTCTATACATGTCTGTGCACTGTTGTAATTTCCAACCCCAATAATCCCATATAAAAATGTTTAATCCGATTATTATAATTGTAAGCTATATGCCTAGATTGGGCAGATCTAACACTGTACCATATGAGTTTTTAGTTCCCACAGAGGACGGAAGAGGGTGTTGGATTCCCTGGAACTGGAGTTAGAAGTGGTTGTGAGCTGCCATGCAGGTGCTGGGAATTGAACCTGGGTCCTCTTGAAAGAGCAGTTAGTGTTCTTTGCCAGTCAGCCCTCTCTTCAGCCCAGAGTTTCCCCATAGGAACATGGGTGCCTTACCATCATCCTCAGCGCTGAAGGTGTTCGTCCTTCCACCAACCATTAACGGTGTATAAATCCTCAGGGAGGGATAGGGTGCCACAAGCCCCTACTTCCTCCCAGGGTGGTGTTGACAGGCCCAACCGTCAGTTCCGTGGGTTTAGGAGTGCAACAGCCAGTCCATGCTCCATGACGGGATCCGCGTCTTTCCTTCTGCTCTTACCTTCATTTTTCTTTGGTGGCATTCTCTAAGCCTTGGAGGGAGAGGTGCAGATGCCCCGTTTATGGCTAAGTTTTCACCCCTTGTTTATTCCAGGACTTTGTCCAGTTTTGACCAGCTATGACCAGTCTCTGCAGCCTCTGCTGAGTGCTACAAAACACAAACAACCCAGCGTCTCTGACCCAGGCTGAGAGCCTCGCTGATCTCTGGGACAGACATAAACTTTCAGAAGGATGTTTAATGACATGTCCAAATTCTGCAGTCACCTCTCATGCCCAGAAAGCCACTCCACTGTCCATGGTGTCCAACTGTATACTTGATTTTTTTTTCTAGTTTTCAGTCAGGAAGCCCAAGAATTCCATGACTTGTGGCATTGTCCCCAACTCACATACACACTGGCTCAGAACTTCTCACTAGGGCTCTTTAGCTCCCACAATGCCCTACCGATGAACTCAGGTCTCCACAGAGGCTCACAGGGCTTATACAAACCATTGCAGATCAAGCCAGGGCTTTCCTCCACTAACATGGACGAATTACAGACATACTGGCAGTGCTTAGTGAGTTCATGCTTAAAAAAATAATTGTAAGCCAGGCGTGGTGGCACACGCCTTTAATCCCAGCACTTGGGAGGCAGAGGCAGGTGGATTTCTGAGTTTGAGGCCAGCCTGGTCTACAGAGT
>NC_034602.1:23627395-23630079 GCF_900095145.1 Mus pahari
GATTTCTGAGTTCGAGGCCAGCCTGGTCTACAGAGTAAGTTCCAGGACAGTCAGTGCTACACAGAGAAACCCTGAATCGAAAAACAAAAAAAAAAAAAAAAAAAAAAAAAAAAAAGCTTTAAGATAAATTTTGTTAGTATGGTTTCAGCTATTTTCCCACACATAGCTATACCACTACTCCAGCAACTTAAAAAAAAAAAAAAAAAAAAAAAAGTAAAATTCTATTTTGAATTATGAATATGTTTGTATGTGGCTAGGTCTATGTATGTACAAGTGCCTGAAGAGGCGTCGGACACCCTGGCACGGGGGTTGCAGACAGTAGGAAGCAAGTAATAAAAGCTCCTAACTGCCTCACGCTTTGAAGCATTTCTGAATCACCAGAATCAGTAGAGCCATTGAGGGCCTTACTGTTTTGGGTTTTTAATCATGTCCTTCCCCGGGGGGACCCTTTGACCCTCATTCTCCCTAGATGCTTTCACCACAGGATTTACCCTTTACAGGATTTCATCAGGCTCTGCCCAGTAAGCCTCTATTCCCAGTTTTCATTGTCCCGTGTGGGACAATGTGCTATGCTTGATCTCCAGTCGAGCTTAGGTCTTGAACCCCGTCAGGACCCGATGGGTGGTGATTTCCACCTACATAGGACGGAAGGTGTTTGATCATGTCTTCTGGACCCCTGGCTCCTATCAAAGTTACCACCCCCACAGCCTCCCCACCCCCCCACCCCAGGAGAGGTATATGGCTGTCATGTAGGAGCAGCATCAAGCCCTCACACATGCAAATAAGGTTTTCCCCAAACTCTCAGTCTAAGCCAGTGAGAGGCACCACTTTCGAACCCCGAATCAACCCCAAAACTATATAAATCCTATCCATGGAATTAAAGGTGCGCGAGAACTACTCCTTCATCTGAGTCTTTTGTTCCAAAAGATGTTCCAGTGCTTAAACATCTGTATGGGCAAAACACTCATACTCTAAATAAAAGAGAAGGAAATCGTAAAGATGACAGTAACAGCAGGTTACTGGGAAGAGATCTCTCCAAAAGAGCCACCTGAGGTCGCCCCGCACTCCTCACTGGATAATCGGCTTCTTGTTGGCCCAGCCTGATCCGGCTCAGTTCAGAGCGGCTCAGAGTTACCAAGCGAGCGAACTGGAAGGCATGGCAGAGACTTTGTCTCCCTGCCTGCACTTGCTTCCCTTCACTGGAGCCCTAGCAGCAGGCCTGGACTGAGATCTCTGTGGAAAACCTCTGGTACCCAGGCCCACCTGCCTGGCCGGTTCTGAGCAACCTATAGGTGGCGCTACTGCTCTTCTGGAGAAGCAAACTAGAGCTTTAGCAGATCTCTATTAACAATAGAGTTACTGGACTCTGAGGGACAGGGCAGTATTCTGAGTTAGAGCTGTGTCTCTTGGGGCTGGAGAGATGGCTTGAAGGTTTAAGAGCAATTCCCAGAACCCACATGGAGGCTCACCACTATCTGCAGCCCCATTCCTCCCCTGACCTCCACAGGCACCAGACACAGAGACAGTGCTTAAACATCTGTATGGGCAAAACACTCATTCTCTAAATAAAAGAGAAGGAAATCGTAAAGATGACAGCAACAGCAGGTTCCACAAGCCGGTGACAACCCAGTGGTCTCAGCAAAACTGGCACTCCAGGCTCTGAAATAGGAGGCCACTTTTCCTTGTTTCCTAGACGTCTCTGCAGTTGGCCGGCTTTCTGCTGAATAACTTGCCCCAGGAGCCACCAGGAAGGCTGGTTGTTACCAGACTTCCCTGAGGTTGCTAGGGAATGACAGTAATCGTCTGTGCCAGGACAGATAAAACAAAACAAAACAAACAAAACCAATCAACAACAACAACAACAACAAAAAACCTGAACCCCAATCTAGAAAAAAACTTGTATGTTGTAAATTGGCTTGGAACTTAACCCCTTCAAGTATCTGCACAACCCACCTGCAACTGGGATAAAGTCAGCGTTTGACACTGAGTGAGCATTTGTTTTAGAATGGCAGCTTCTAGGGAGAGGAGGAAATGAGCTGATTTGGTGATTGGAGAGAATGATAGTGATTCCTGAGTCCATTCTGTGACAGTACTAAAGCCACTGAGGGTGGGACATTCATACTTTTTCTGTAGGTCTATACACCCCTTCACACTGACCTGAAGAGGAATCTTCTAGTTTCTTTGGACTTGTGATAAATGATGTTTTGCTGGGACACACAGGTAAAAGGATGCTTTGCTAAAGCAAACGTGAACAGATGCCTGATGTTTAAAAAGAATATTATTATGACCCCATAGACAGTGGCAGCTTGAGTATCGGTTCCCTTTGCTTTGCTTTGAAAGTCTTTGTTGAGTACAGGCTCATATTGGTTTATTTTATATTACATTGCTTAGCTTGTGGTGATGTCATAAAGAGAAACTCACTAAAGGACTTCTAGTGAGGTTTCTGTGGCTTCTGCTGCTTCTGAGGACTTAGGCAGATTGGCCAGCTGTACTGGCGAATTTTGTGTCAACTTGACACAGCTGGAGTTATCACAGAGAAAGGAGCTTTAGTTGGGGAGATGCCCCCATGAGATCCAGCTGTGGGGCATTTCCTCAATTAGTGATCAAGGGGGAGAGGCCCCTTGTGGGTGGGACCATCTCTGGGTTGGTAGTCTTGGATTCTATAAGAGAGCAGGCTGAGCAAG
>NC_034602.1:23630090-23657435 GCF_900095145.1 Mus pahari
GGGCGGCTCCCCACACTAAGGGTTGAGGCTTACTAGTGATGTGTTTGTGTGTCAAGTTGACAAGGGGTCAATTGTACTGACTAATTTTGCGTCAACTTGACAAAGGCTGGAGTTATCACAGAGAAAGGAGCTTTAGTTGGGGAAATGCCTCCATGAGAGAGTCTCCTATCCCTGCTGGATATTTCCTCAAGTAGTGATCAAGTGGGAGAGGCCCCTTGTGGGTGTGACCATCTCTGGGCTGGTAGTCTCGGATTCTATAAGAGAGCAGGCTGAGCAAGCCAGGGGAAGCAAGCCAGTAAAGAACATCCATGGCTTTTGCATCAGCTCCTGCTTTCTGACCTGATTGAGTTCCAGTCCTGCATCCTTTGGTGATCAAAAGCAGTATGGAAATGTAAGCCAAATAAACCCTTTCCTCCCGAACTTGCTTCTTGGTCATGATGTTTGTGCAGGAATAGAAACCCTGACTATGACACCAGCCTTGAGGTTTCTTCTGAGTTGAACTGCCATTGCTGATTCGTGTGTGGTGTCTGCAGAATGCACTGGACTGCAGCTGCTGGCTTGTGTTTGGTGTTTGCTAGTGGAATAAAGACGTTGGTGAGATTGCATGGGATCAGCCCCTTGGTGGTCTTTTGGGGTTCGCAAATATGAAAGGGCACAGCACACTGGCACCTATGTGCTGATACCTGCATGCCAACCGTGGAGTTATTGTGATGAGTTTGTGAATTCCTTTTCCCTTCCTTTGTGTGCTCCTTTCCCGTGTCATAAGCATGTTATTAGCATGACAAGCTAGAAAACTTGTCAATGACAGGGACCCTCCAATTGGTGATACCAAAGATCCCAAACCAGGAAAGTCTGCATATGTCAGAACATGCCAAGGGAGGTTTGTCATTCCCTGTCCATTGCCCTTCAAGTAGCAGACCCCAAATAGTTACACATGTTAACATTTCTATTTAATAAAATGGAGAAGTAGTTTAGTAAAGGCCATATTTAGAGAGCGTTAGAATAATAATAAAAAGACGAATGGATCAGATTAGCTACATTAGGGGGCAAAAGGCCACAGAAACCCAGACTGGAAAGGGGCAGAAGCCAAGGCCTCCCGGAACAGCAGTTCAAGTGCACATTCATTTCCCAACTCCGAGTCAGCTATGAGGTCTGCACCCTGCAGAAGAGACAAGGCAACGAGCTTAGAGACAAGGCAACGAGCTTCCCTATTTCCTTGGGCTCTGTTTGGCTTGCTCACCTGGCTCTGTTCTCACGGGCTGGGCCAGGCTGCCCTCTTCTGCATGATGGTGCTTATGTTTGGGCATCCCTCCTCCAGGGAGATGTTGCTGAGTTCCCCTCATGGCTAGCTGAGTCTCCATGTTTTTAATTCTGAGATCAATCTGGCTTATCATTGCTGCATCGTTGGTGTCTCTCAAATTCTCGATGTTGTTTTGATCTCTTGCTTGGATCTAAAGCAAAAGAGTCCAAAAGTCCAAAATAATTAACCCTCAGATGATTACTTTACTCTTGTTTCTTGAGTTAAGAATCATCAGCTCATGGGTTGTTGTAAGTATGTTAAATAAGATGCTGGGATTTAAATTTTTATTATTAATGTCAATTACGTTTAAAACATAAAGCCAGGCATGATGGTATGTGGGAGGTAGGGGCAGGTAAATCTCTGTGAATTTGAGGCTAGTCGGGTCTATATAATGAACAAAACAAACCACTGCAACCTGATTAAAAACATTTAAGTAGCCAGGCATGGTGGCACACGCCTTTAATCTCAGCACTTGGGAGGCAGAGGCAGGCAGATTTCTGAGTTCAAGGCCAGCCTGGTCTACAGAGTGAGTTCCAGGACAGCCAGGGCTATACAGAGAAGCCCTGTCTCGAAAAACTAACCAACCAAACAAACAAACAAACAAACAAAACCCACAACCCTCCCCCCAACAAACAAACAAACATTTAAAACATAAAGTACTGTATTGTTTTCCTTTGAACAGCGCTGAGGTTGAACCCGGGCCCTCTATGTGCTACCTCAGCCTGGAATCACTCTCAGGCTAGCCCGCAGGTAGTTCCATAACTCACAGAACAAAAGAATCAATTAAAAAATTAAAAACATTTAACTATAACTAAAGAAATATTTAGGAGTATGTTTTAACTTTCATATAGAAGTTTTTCTTCTCAATTGTCATAAAATTCAAACGATTGTCTAACTACCATATTGTGGAAGAGCAATCTTTTGTCAGTTTGATGTTAACCTCGCCACCATACCTGGGAAGACCTCTCTTGAGGAACTAAGTACCCCCATCAGACTGGCCTGAGGGCAAGAATAGAAGGCATTTCCTTGGTTTTGATTGGTGTGGGAGGACCCAGCCCAGCCCATTGTGGGAGGTTCCACCCCTGGGCAGGTGTTCCTGTGTCCTGTAAGGATGCAGGCTGAGTGCCCAGGGGGATCCAGGCTTCTGCTTCGGCAGTTTCTGCCCTGCTTGATGTGAGTTTCCTCCTCTCAGTGATGGTCTGTGAGAAAGATGTGTCCGCCTATTATAAAAACATCCCTCCTGTCTTAGGGCTGCTATTGCTAGGATGAAGCACCGTGACCAAAAGTAAGCGTGGAGGGAAGGACTTACTGGGCAGGCATTTCTATGTCCTAGTGCATCACTGAAGGAAGTCAGGGCAGGAACCTGGAGGTGGTAGCTGATGCAGAGGCCATGGAGGGTGCTGTTTATTCGGTCTGTTTTCTAGAACCCTGAACTACCAGCCCAGGGATGGCCTCACCCACCATGGGCTGGGCCCCTCCCCCATCAATCACTAATTGAGAAAGCCAGATCTCATGGAGGCATCTTCTTAACTGATGTTCCACTCCGATCACTCACAGCTCCTGTCAAGTTTAAAACCTCCAGCACACCTCCCATTTGTTCTCAGTCAGTGTTTTATTTCAGCAATGCCAAACCACAAGGACGTACACTGAAAACTTTAAAGAGAGGCAAATGATGTTCAGAGATCTACCAAGCCAACTGCTGTTAGCAAAGGAGGAGATGCAAGGGATGTAACCCACATTACCAGTGTGCTGAAATGAATTTAATCCCGTCACGGGTTCAAAAGACAAGCAAACCGGCTCTCTGCAAGCCGCCTGCCCTCGGGCCCTGCTCTGTCCTGGGCCCTGCTCTGTCCCTGACCTTACACTACCCACCTCGCTCTCCCGAATCCAGCTTTTCAAGTGGAGCACTTCTTCTTCCAAGTTCTTCTGGTTCTTGAGCAGGTGTCCACACTTTTTCTGTTCTGTTTTTATTGCTATTAGCTCCTGCTCGATAAACTGAAGTTTTACGACCATGTGTAGGTATTTGTAATATGTAGTCTCCCAACTTTCTTTCAGATTGTGGAACTGTAGGAAAAAAATAATATGGCTTTAAGGTGAAGAATATGCACTGAGACTAGTCAGGTATAAAACCAATATACGTCTGCTGCCAGTTGAGAGGTAATAAGTCACTTATACTCTATAGCAGCCTCTTAGACGATTAGAATTGTCCAGAAAATAAAATTGAACCCAGCGGGAATGTCACAATTCTGCCCTTCATACTTTGCACACAACACCTTTGCCGGACACTTACACCTGAACGGCAGCTGTCACTTCCCAGGCCTGGTTTATTCTTTCCTTAATAACACAACCATAAGTCACATACTGACAGAAGTCCCTAGGGCTTTCTTCCCGAGTTCGGTGCCTATAATTTCTAGGCAAGCTTTAAGGCAAGGTTTTCAGTTGCCTAGATCTGGATGGACGAGTGCCTTTCCCCACGAAAGACCTCAAAAAAGGAGACTCTAATGAACAGGTGTTAGAAGCATGGGTTCTGAAGTCCTGTTTTTCTCTGAATTGCAAACATTTTATTTTCATTTGAATTGTATCCTAAAAAATGATTCAGGACAATTAACAGAATAGGGAGATTGCTCTAGTGACAAATTATTATTTTTAAAACAAAAATGTTCTGATTCAAGAGTGTTGCCTAATAATCTTTTTTACTTGTTCCACAAAGTACAGAAGCATTAATATGCAATAATGATAAAACTTAGTCAGCTGAGTTAGGATGGCTTCCCTTTAGATATAATGATGTTCTATGGTGGTGGTTTTAAAACATGGCCTATACATTCTTCCATGAAATCCCTCTCCTGATTCTAGGTTTGGTAACTAGTTTTGGGGAGTTTTGTTTGTTTGTTTGTTTGTGTGTTTTGTTTTTTTGTTTTCTTGAGACAGGGTTTCTCTGTGTAGCCCTGGCTGTCTTGGAACTCACTCTGTAGACCAGGCTGGCCTTGAACACAAAAATTCACCTGCCTCTGCCTCCCAAGTGCTGGGATTAAAGGTGTGCGCCACCACTGCCTGGTTTGTCTTTTGTCTTTTAAGACAGGGTCTCACTATGTAACTAACCCTCACTAGCCTGGAACTCACTGTGTAGAGCAGTCTGACCTTGAACTCATAGAGATCCATTGCCTCTGCTTCCTGAGCTCTGGGATTAAGAGCGGGTTAACAGGCTGATACAGCTTGCCCATGAAGTTCTCAAGGGAGCAATACTTAGCAGATTACCGCTATGATCACAATTTTCATTGATAAGTTGCTTGGACACTACAGGGTGGTTAGGGCTGTACTCGGGATGTGGATTTCTTCTACTGGACTGCCCTGTGTCCTGTGACTCTTGGGTTGAGCTGCTTGTCTCTAGAGCGTTAGCTGCAGAGAGGTGACTGTAAGGAACTGTGTTGTCTGAGAATGAGGTTTGTGCTGTGAAGAGTGTTGGATCCATGCCAGGGGAGTCAGGGTATCCCAAAAAACACGAGAAGCCTTCTTGTTGTAACAGCATGAGGCAGTTTAATGGTGGAGCTCCGGGCCGATGCATACCCCACACAAGAGGTAGAGGCAATGACCCTGAGACTCAAAAGCTAGGGGTTTTTATAGGGAGTTATAGGGAGAGGGTTGCGGGATTTTTGGGGAACTTGGCGCAGCTTCACACAATTGACTTGATTACAAGTCAGTAGAATAATACATGCAGGTTATAGCATCAACAATTCCAGGGAGGGTCAGCGAGACCCAGGCCACCAGATGGCCAATGAGTCAATCAAAAAAAAAAAAAAAAAAAAAAAACCCAAACAGTTCCTGTGTTTATGTCTATCCTTGGGGCCACCCATCCTCAGGAATGTCCAAACAAGGGGCTCTCCTGGACAAGCCTGGACTTGTTATTGTAAAATCTTCAGCTAGGCCTTCAGGGCCTGTCAGGTCTTCAAGTTTTTAATATTGCCCTATTTGTCTCATGTTATATTTTTGGCTATAAGTTCTTTGCTTTTCTTGAATACAATTTCTTTTAAGAGGATCCGCCTTGGTTCTAGCACAGGAACCGTGTAACTTCTTCCTCCAAGCTGACACTCTGTGGTGGAGGGAGGGAGAGGCTCATAGGGCCCAGGAACACACACAGACTCAGGAAACTCAGGTTATGTGGTTAGCAAGGCCTTTCTCTCTCAGGGTTTTAAAGGCAATGATTGCTGCGGGAAAGGTACCCACCAGTAGGGCTGCCTTCAAGCTGCCTAGAACTCCTGGGGTGCAGCTCTCCTGAGTCCTCAGTCATGCTGAGAATGGCTTTTAGGGTGACACAGCTGCCTTCCGTCAAGCATGCCTGGCCGATCTCCATAATAAACTCATCAGCCTCATCTCTCCTTCTCTTTTTGAGATAGGAGCTTCCTGTTATGTAGCCGTGTCTGTCCTGAAGTGTACTGTATAGACCAGGCTAGTCTCTGACTCACAGAGTTAGCCTGTTTCTGTTTCCTGAGTGCTGGGATTAAAGGCGTGTGCCACTATGCTCGATTTTGGTCTGTCACTGATACCAAGTCACAGAACCTGACCACAAAAGAGACCCTGCCAACTGTAAGATGACCATTAGTTTAGTTTCTGATGAGATAAGCTGGCTTCATGTCCCTTTTCTGTGCTGGTAAAAACACTGATGTGACTGATGTGCTAAAATGACACTTCAGTGCTGCCACTCAACAGAGTCTACAACCAAGATCCGAGGACATTCGAGAAAGAGGGAAGCTCAGAGAGAGGAGGCCTAGGTGGGAGTCTGAATGTTTCAATGCATGAGAGAAAGAACCAGGTATCCTTGAAGGCTAGCTCTTACCATGTTATGCAACCAGCAAGACATAAGCTGGCCAAATTAGCCTTCACTATATAAATTCCTGGGCTGGAGAGATGGCTCAGCGGTTAAAGAGCACAGACTGCTCTTCCAAAGGTACTGAGTTCAAATCCCAGCAACCACATGGTGGCTCACAACCATCCGTAACAAGATCTGATGCCCTCTTCTGGAGCATATGGAGATAGCTACAGTGTATTTACACATAATAAATAAATAAATCTTTAAAAAAAAGATTTAAGAAATTCCTATCCCATGTGGGGTCCCCTGAGAGCAAAGGGACTGCAGTGGGGACCGCTTCACCCCAGCGGAGTGCAGGAAGGCCCTGGATTTTGACAGTCAGAGCCCCAAGTGGGATCAGGTCAGAAGTGTCTCCATAGCAACTGGCTTCTGACAGCTCTTTCTTGATTGGCCCCGTTTCTAACCTTATGTGCATGCCAGTCAGGGCCCAGAGCCCATTAATCCTGATGTTCTGGCACTCCTTGAGAGCTCAGAAGTGGGGGAAGAGAAGGACTGGCTTCCACAGCTGAGCTCCCACTCCCTGCACAGGGCTCGCTCACCTGAAGCCTTCCAGATGCACTGCTGCTGCTGCAGCTGCTGCTGCGGCTCTGGTCAGTGGACTGCAGGCTTGCTCTGCCAGAGACCTGATGCCCTCTAAGAGTCTCCTAGCTGTGACACTTACAGTCGCTTGCATGGCACCCAGAAGCCTGCGGAGGGCTTGCAGCTGGGGCACCACCAGCCTCTCTCTCTGTGGGCCTCTTACGGCCACTGAGGGTCTTGGGGTTGTGACATTCCTGTTCAAATTGTTATTCCCTCAAGGCAACAAGGTTGCCTTTATTTTTCCTTTGCTGACTTTTCAGCAGGGAGGGTAATAGAAATCCAGTTGGAGAGTCTACTATTCTTCTAATGTTCCTTCAAGAGAGGGAAAGTCAACACCAGAATGAAGTTATTACTTTTACTATAGCAACCTGGCACAGTAGACAACTGGCAATAAGCCACACACTACTGGGAAAGACTTCTCACTTAAGAAACGGGTTTGACTGGCCCGGGCTTAGAGAACCCCCAAAGCAAACTCTTATGCTTATGATCAGCTGAATCTCAACCAATTCTGCAAAAATCATTCTTTTTTTTTTTTTTTTAAAGATTTATTTATTTATTACATGTAAGTACACTGTGGCTGTCTTCAGACACTCCAGAAGAGGGCGCCAGATCTTGTTATGGATGGTTGTGAGCCACCATGAGGTTGCTGGGATTTGAACTCCAGACCTTTGGAAGAACAGTCGGGTGCTCTTACCTGATGAGCCATCTCACCAGGCCCCGCAAAAATCATTCTTAAGACTATCTTTTTTTAAAAAAAAACAGGAAATGGTTCAGAGTCAACTAGTTATTCACAGGTGAAAAACCTGAGTGTCGGTGACCACCAAACACCACAAATAAAATTCACTCAAAATGCAATATTCAAGTATGAAATGAGACATGCAAATTCTGAGAAAAAGACACTGGCATGCACCATCATGACGGATCAGGCAGAGCTTTGTATTAGGACATTAAAGCACAAACAGTTGAGTTGACTCTGTGAACATAAAATGCCAGTGCACTTCAGAGACCGTTATGGAGTGCAAGGATAAGCTGGTTAGAAGAATTCATATCCACGATATAAAGAGGGCTTTTACAAATACCAGGGAAAAGCTAATCCAGTTTAAAACTATAGAAACAATCTTTTAGACCTTTCTCTGAAGGAGCTACACTAATGGCCCATAGCCTCAGGGAGACCCCTGTGCTCCACTAAGGGAACCCAAATGGAAACTCCCATGACCTACCCACTGCTTCATGGACACTTGGTTTAGTTAAACTTTGGAAAAAGCCACGGGTAGGGGCTCACACCTTTAATCCCAGCCCTCCACAGGCAGAGACAGGTGGATTTCTGCAACTCTGAGAAAAGCCAGGGCTACATGGTGAAACTCAGTCTCACAACAGACACACCATAAAAAAGATAGAGCAGGTGTTGGCAAAGAAGTGGAGAAGTTAAGCGCCCCCTCAGGATTGGAGGACAGGAGACTGTGGCCGCTGAAGAGGACACACTGGTGCTGGGGGCCTCAGACAGCAAGGACACGGCTATCATGTGACTCAGCAGTGTCCCTGGTCAGAAGCCAGGCACGGGAAATGAAGCAGTTTTGTGCAGAACTCTGGCCTGCACTATCAGTGCAGCATCTGTAATTAAAGTTCAAAGTGGGGACAAGCCAGAGGTCAATTGGTTGGTGAGCATATAAATAAAATGTACGGCTTATCCATACACCAGGACACTAGTCAGCAGTGGGGAGAGATGAAGTACTTACAGGTGTTAGAACTTAGGCTGCCAGTATCTGGCAAACACAGAAGTGGATGCTCACAGTCAGCTATTGGATGGAACACAGGGCCCAAAATAGAGGAGCTAGAGAAAGTACCCAAGGAGCTGAAGGGGTCTGTAGCCCTATAGGTGCAACAAGAATATGAACTAACCAGTACCCCCAGAGCTCGTGTCTCTAGCTGCATATGTAGCAGAAGATGGCCTAGTCAGCCATCATTGAGAAGAGAGGCCCCTTGGTCTTGCAAACTTCATATGACCCAGTACAGGGGAGTGCCAGGGCCAAGAAGTGGGAGTGAGTGGGTAGGAGAGCAGGGTACGGGGAGGGTATAGGGGACTTTGGGGATAGCATTTGAAATGTAAATGAAGTAAATACCTAATAAAAATTGGAAAAAAATGTGTAAGGTGAAAAAAAAAAGAACTTAGGCTGAACAAGGGAAGGATCGTGTCCAGGAACAGGAGCCAGACACAAAGGCGGCTTGAGTGCAGACTGTGAGTCTCTCACATAAACTGTTCAGATAAACATCTTGACAGCAGTTAAGTGTACTTGGCTCCTTAAGTCTCAGCATGAAAGAGGAATCACTAAAATATTTAGGACATATTTCGAACGTAAAAATACTAAAAAAAAAAAAAAATTGAGATGATATTTGAGTTATCTGTGAATATACTCAAAGTTACCGAATTTTACCCTATACTTCAACTGTCTGGCTTTCATGGTCACCTACATCCTGATAGTGCTGGTAGCAAACAGAACTGACATGGTGGGAGTGCTTTTAATACTGTAACGGTATGGTACACTGGTTGCTGTTAAGTCATCTGCCAGCATTGAGAGAAGCTGGACGGTGGCTCAGTGGTTAAGAGTGCTTGTTGCTCTTCCAGAGGACCTGACTTTGGTACCAAGCATCCACATGGTGGGTCACAACCATCTGTAACTCCAGGTCCAGGGGATCTTGTGCCCTTTTCTGGCCTCTGAGGACACTAGGCATATATATATGGTGCACAGACACACACACAGGCAAAACACCCACACACATCAAATAAAATCAATCTAAAAAAGAAGAGAATCAGCACAATGCATCTTTAATAGAAAAATATACATTTTCATTGCTATCAAGTCAGTGAAGTTGCTTTTTTAAATACTTACTATATAGGCCAATGAATATATATAGCTATATTTCACCAAAGCAAGAAATATTGAACCTATAGATTACTGAAATTACCTCATGCCTTAGCATATTAATTGGAATATGCATATCAAATAGGCTGCTTTTTAAATCTCCAGGACCACCAAGCTCTCCGCCTTCATGTTTATTTAACTTCTTTCTTGTCTCCTCAAAGAGTTTCTTAAATCTGTAAAAATGTATAGAATTGGCCAATGAATGTTTTCAGAGTCAATATTTAATAATTTAAGTAGATAATATGCAATATCATACAAAAGGAACAAAACTGTAAGCTGTGAGCATCTCACTTGTCTCAACCTAAAATAAAAGTATTCTACTGAAATAATCTTTACATAACATTGTGTATGTGAGTCTTGCCCTCATGTATGTATGTGTACTGCATGCATGCTCATGTTCATGGAGACCAAAGGTGGGTGTCAAATCTCTAGGACTGGAGTTACAGATGTTGTGAGCTGCCATGTAGGTGCTGGGAATTGAACCTGGGTCCTCTGGAAGAACAGCTACCATCCTTAACTGCTGAGCCACCTCTCCAGCCTGAAATTATAATTTTAACTTTTATAGTTTTTTTGTTTTTTGTTTTGTTTTTTTAAAGATTTATTTATTTATTATATGTAAGTACACTGTAGCTGTCTTCAAACACTCCAGGAGAGGGCGTCAGATCTTGTTATGGATGGTTACGAGCCACCATGTGGTTGCTGGGATTTGAACTCTGGACCTTTGGAAGAACAGTCGGGTGCTCTTACCCACTGAGCCATCTCACCAGCCCACTTTTATAGTTTTGAAATTAAAATATAATACAGTTTTCCTCCTTTGCTTTTGCCACGCCAATCCTTCCTATGAACACTTTTTTTTCCTCAAATTCATGGCCTCTATTATTTTAATTGTTGCTAAAAAATAGATTTGTTGTTGTTGTTGTTGTTGTTGTTGTGAGACAGGGTTTCTTTGTGTAGCTGTGGCTGTACTAGAATTAGCTCTGTAGACCAGGCTGGCCTCAAACCCATAGAAATCCATCTGCCTCTGTCTCCCAAGTGCTGAGATTAAATGCACACGCTACCACTAGCATATATATATATATATATATATATATATATATATATATATATATATATATATATATATATAAATTCATAAATACAACCTGCTCAGTATATACCATGGTACTTGTATGTATATGATTTCATGGCTGAGTGCTTGGTGCTGGATACCCACTGGGAGGGCTCTTCCCTTGGGAAGACTCTATCTTCCATTCTCAGAATTTCCTAGTTGCCTGTAGTCCTTTGTCTGGAGTGGAGTATCCTATGAGACTCCCCCCTTTCATAATGTCATGTCCATTGGTGTTTTCCTTGTTTAGGCAGTCATGTTGATAAGACTTCATTTCTAGTAGACACAATCTTTCATGCTTGGCTGCCTCTTCCAGTCTTTGGCCCTGTTCTCTGAGTCGCAGGTGCAGGACTGCGTTAATAAGATGGATCAGTTGGGGCTGGAACCACATGATCACTGTTTTTCGCATTTCTCTCAGTTGTGGGTTTTTGTAATCATCTCTGAAGAGGTGTGAGAGCTACACTTATTTGCAGGTATAAGGAGAAATATTTAGAATGTAGTTAGAAATTAGACTGGTTTAGTAAGGTGGTGTTCCCCCAACCTCCACGACTTCACCAGTCCCGTGTGATTGCCCAGGTTGCCGGCCAGTCATGATTTCTCTCTGTTGAGCGGGCCCAGGACCACTTTTGGTCATCTCCAAAGTATGCCCAACAGTACTGCACTCCTGTGGATAGTGTGTCATGCTGGACGTTGCGGTTCATAGGCATCACAGTTGGATAGGACTATCTCTAGTTCTCCTGCCTTGAAATCTTGCATAGCACTCTCTGGTACCATAAAAGCTAGCAGGCACGCAGGCATTCAGGGTAGGTCCAGCTCAGGGACCCTGGATCCTGTGTCTGAAGTGTTTGGTCTTTTCAACAACAGGAACTTCTGTTCAGTCTCTGCGAGGCAACCAAGGGCAACATTGATCACTTATCATGTTTTGGAAATCTCTCGGATAACTCTGAGTAACAACTCAGAAAGGGCCTTCCCATGTCTGGTGTTGGGGTTTTTGTTAAATAGTCTATGGCTCTTGGGTAAAATTATAATATTAAGTAAATAAAATGAAGAAAATATTTATGATATTTATATCACATAAGGAACACGTGTTAGAACCACATTGAGATGTTTTATAATTATTATTATTACCCATTTTGAAGTGAACACCGACAAATTATTAAAGATTAGCTGTAACTCAGAGATTAGTTGCTAGGGTGAAGCAGGGAAACATACTTATAAATGAATGTCACTGAATGATCCAAACACACACTGTGACTCCTGTTTATTCTGGTGCACAAGAGGAATGGGAATTGAATGGAAAAGCCCCA
Organism: Mus pahari; assembly: GCF_900095145.1. NCBI lineage: Eukaryota > Metazoa > Chordata > Mammalia > Rodentia > Muridae > Mus > Mus pahari. The sequence continues at coordinate 23,642,167 of NC_034602.1, forward strand.
GAGGGGACTGGTGTTTAATTAACACAGCACTCAAGTGAACACTCACCACTAACTGGACCCATTCAGTACCACTCTGCTCAGGACCCGTGATTTATCAAGGATTTGTAATTTTTCTTCCATTGATTTCAGGTTTCATTCCATTATGATACAAAAAGAATCAAGAAATCCTTCTGATTTTCTTGTATTTGTTAAGATTTGATATTTTTGGCCCAAGATGTTATTTATCTTTGGGAATGTGATGTGAGCTTCTAGAAGGTGTATCCTGTAGACGTCAGGTGGGGCACTTGGTCTGTTAGCACCTATCCTTCAGTTTAGCATATGGTTGCTTGGGATATTGAAAACCATGAGACTGGACACATGTGCATATCTCTTTACAAGTGTAGCACATTCTTGGACGAATATTCCATTTGTTAACCCGCAGGGGCCTTTGCCATCTCTTCAGACTTTGTCTTAAATGCCACTCAGTCAGATGCACATTTAGGTACCCCGGGTTTTCAGACTCTGTTTGCTCGCTGTGTTTTTTCCCATACTTTGACTGTTTGACTGAGTTGTGTTTCCCACAGAGGAAAGACTATTACTAAAACTTACTAAGGTCAAATTAGAAAGGTCACCAGCTTTGAGGCTCTTCAACCTGGCCTTCCTTGCAGATTGTCACAGACCTCTCTTGGCAAGATTTCCCCTCTCACACTGCTTCCCCAAGTGGCTTGCTGAATAGAGCCTGGCTCCGACACACTGTGCAGGCTGAAGAGATGACTGAGCCTAGGTGCTCTCCCACTCTTGCAGAGGGCCTGAGTCATGTTCCCAGCACCCTCTTGACCAGCCACTGGCGGCTCCAGTTCCAAGGCACCCAACACCATCTTCCAGTGGGCGCCAGCCATGTGTGTGGTGCACAGATACATATGCAGGCACAACACTCAAACACATAAACTAAAGAAATTACAGGGAATTACAGTCATACCTAAAATACAGTCATAGGAGCAATATTAAGTGAATTCATAAGTTGTACTGGTAAATTCATATATACATTATATATCAATCACAAAGAAAAAGAAGCTGTGAATTTGAGAGAAGTTGGGGGACATGGGAGGAGCTAGAGGGAGGGGAATAAAGTAAATATTTCACATATGAAATTCTCAAAAAATGAAATAACAAAAATGTCAATGAACCGAACTAATGGTTGAAAGGGTTTGAACATTAAAATCTTACCTCGTTAGCTCTGCCAGTAATTCCTCATCTTTATTCATCTGTTTTTCCAAAGTATGTTCTAAAGACTGTGTTTGATGGATGAGTTTCTCTGTCTCATCTTCAAGCTTTAAAATATTATAAAAATAAAAATAGCCAGTCATAGTCTCCTTTTATAAAAAATCACTTCTTTTTTTTGTCAAACTCCTTCTACATTTTTTTTAAAGATTCATTTACTTATTATATATAAGTACACTGTAGCTGACTTCAGACACTCAGAAGTGGGCATCAGATCTTGTTACGTATGGTTGTGAGCCACCATATGGTTGCTGGGATTTGAACTCCGGACCTTTGGAAGAGCAGTCGGTGCTCTTACCCACTGAGCCATCTCACCAGCCCATAAAAATCACTTCTTATAAGTGTATGAGTAATATGCACTTGCCCAAGTTTGTAACACTCCAGTTAGGATCAAATTAGAAAATAGCTCCTTAACGCTAGCTCCTATCTATTTAGATATTTATCATTAATTTTTGAAGAAATTTATTATTTTTATCTCCCCTCCACATGTGTATATGTGTGTATATACACACCACATGCAAGCAGGTGCCTTCTGAGGCCAAATGAGGGCCAGGTCTACCAGAGCTGTGGTTACAGATGGTTGTGGGGTGCTGGGAACTATACTTGGGTCCTCCGGAAGAGCAGCCAGTGCTCTTACCTGCTAAGCCTAGTCTCTGGTTCCCCTCATCACTAATTTTTATAGAATTTACATTTCTAATAATTTGTTAAAATGAGTCTTTTTCATCCTCACCTGACTTTAGGGTGAGAAAAATATTCATTCAAGGCAAGAATTTTCCCAGGAGTTTGAAATTTTCTTCTCTATTTACTATTTTCCTTTGAACAATATCTCCGTGCTAACACCACAAAGTATACCATCTGCCTGATTCTTCTGGAATCCCTGCCGTCTTAATTAGACCCTTCCAGTAGGCTCTGATATTCCTTAATATGCAGTCCCTCTGAAAATCTATTTCATCACCCAGCACCTTCTAGTAACTTAAAAAATGTGATTTAAAACAGGATTTATTTTATTTTATGTGCACGTGTGCATATATGTGCATGCATGTGCCTAAATGTATATATGTGTACCTGGTACCCATTGAGGCCAGCGAGGGCATCGGTTCCCCTGGAACTATAGTTACAGATGCTTGTGAGCTATATGGGACTAGACCCAGGTTGGCTGCCTGAGCAACACATCCTGAACCGTCTCTTCAACCTCTTAAAATCTGAGTTTTTAATCTTACAAATTCAATAAATATAGGGTAACAAGGACATTTTGGAGTCTTTAATCAAGCTTTGGGACTTGTGAGCAAATTCTAATGATGTTTATACTTTCCCAGAGGCAGCTTGAGCCCTGCTTAAGGTTACAGGGGCAGCCATGTCATGGCTCTAGGTGGGTGTTCACGCCATAGTCTTGTCAGGAAAGGCAGTGCGAGAATCAGGAGACTTTGGATCTGTCTGGTGAGGAGTAACCAAGGATTCACTATCATTATAATGGAATCCCGAGCTGTCCGTGTTCTCTGAGAGGGGAGGATGCACTGTTGTCTCTTAGCAGGACAGGAGCACCTCTTTGTGGATTTGGAAGTGGGCTCTGCTTTGAAGCCTCTTTGACCCCCCACCCTCCACCCGATGATGCGATGATGCGCTGCTTTCTCTTCCTGCCTGTCTGAGCTGAGCTCCTGTGCCCGTGATCCACCTCCTGTAGCGGCTGCGCAGTTTCTCGCTTTGGTTGAGCTTTTCAGAGAAGCCAGCCTGTCACCGGGGAACATCTCTCCAGCACAGCCTTGCTGCAGCCAAGGAGAGGGCTGCGTTCTTGGAAACCTAGCGGACACGCTGAGTGACAAAACCGTTTCTTCATCCTCAGTTCTGTAAGGCTCCATTAAATGAAACGTCTCCCGGATGCATCAAATGGCATCATCACCTTTCTTCATGAAAATTACATGGAGAAAACGTCCTTGCTGGAAATGTTTATATAATGACAAGATATTCGTTCTTCAAAAGCATTTTTTTTTAAGATCCATTTATTTGATGTGTACGAGTGTTTTGTCTGCATGCATGCCTGGTGTCTGTGGTGCCAGAAGAGGACATCAGAGACCCCTTGAAGTTGGAGTTATGAGTGGTTGTGAACCACTATGTGGATTCTGGGAACTAAACCTGGGTCCTCTGTAAAAGCAGCAAACACTGAGTCCTCTCTTTCTAGCCCCAAGTATATCTGTTCTTGATTAGAAATGGAAGTAACAAAGTCACTCATTCTCAAAACTTCACTGAAGGCTTCTGGGAACAAATTTAGAACTCTCGACCAAATGGCGGCAATCAATACTCTTGGAATAGTAAGACTTTCCCTGTGACATAGACAACTGCACGCTGCATCCGCAGCAACCCTACTTACAATATCCAATCACTCCACACGTCTGTTAATCAACTAATGGGGAAACAGAATGTTATCTTACAAAGCATTATATATCAAAGATATATTATTAATTATAACATTATAAATAATTCGTTTTATAGGATTATTGTTTAGTAAATTCTTTTTTTCCAAGACAAGGATTTTTGTGTAGACCTGGCTGTCCGGGAACTTGCTATGTAGACCAGGCTGGCTTTGAACTCAGATATCCACCTGCCTCTGCCTCCTGAGTACTTGGATTAAAGGTACTCACCACCATGCCCAATGAATTCTTAAATAACAGTTGTTTTTCTTTTCATTTATGTGTATGTGTATATATGCCATGTCTGTACAGGTGTACAAGTCAGAAGAGGGCACCAAGTCCTCTGGAGCTACCTGCCGTGGTGCTGGGAACCGAATTCTGGCCCTCTGTAAGAACAGTGGATGCTCTCAACTTCTGAGCCAGCTCTGTAGCTTCTTGTTTAGTTAAATTTTGCTACCAAAGTCCCTAATGTTATCATTTCAATGAACTTCTATAAAATCAAGAGGATATCCATTATTGGTTCAAAAGGTAGTAGCATTATGAGCAGCAGCAGCAACAACAACAGCCACACCCGCCCCCCACACCATGTATGCAACACTGTCTCTATGATGTAACCCTGGCTGGTCTGGAATTCAGAGACACATCTGGCTTGATCTCCTGAATACTAGGACTAAAGGTATGTGTCACCATGCCCAGACATGGCAAAGGCAAATATTTTTATCAATGACACTTTTCACTTATCCTAAAATATTCCTAAATATTATCCCACAAAGGGGAGAAAGGATTTTAAGTATGATAGAGAAAACAGGACTCACCAAACCTTCTTGCAGTAGATGATTCTGAATTTGTTCAATTTTTGCTGATTGCTCTTTCAGTGTAATTTTTAATTTGGAAAGTCGAACTTCAAGCCTAAAATGTATTTGATAATGATTCACATATACACTTTTAAAAAACATTATCACATTTTTGAACTAACATCTGAAAGAATAATTTCATTTTTTATTAGATACTTTATTTACATTTCAAATGTTATCCCTTTTCCTAGTTTCCCCTCCGAAAATCCTCTATCCCCTCCCTGCTTCCCCTGCTTCCCCTGCTCCCCAACCCACCCACTCCCATTCCCGGTCCTGGCATTCCCCTATACTGGGGCATAGAACCTTCACAGGACATAGGGCCTCTCCTCCCACTGATAACCAACTAGGCCATGCTTAGCTACATATACAGCTAGAGCCACATGTCCCACCATGTGTTTTCTTTGATTGGTGATTTAGTACTGGTTAGTTCATATTGTTGTTCTTCCTATGGGGCTTCAGACCCCTTCAGCTCCTTGGGTACTTTCTCTAGCTCCTTCATTGGCATCACCAGCAATGGAGGAGTGTTCCTCTTTCTCCACATCCTCGCCAGCATCTGCTGTCACCTGAGTTTTTGCTTTTAGCCATTCTGACTGGTCTGAGGTGGAATCTCAGGGTTGTTTTGATTTACATTTCCCTGATGATTAAGATTGTTGAACATTTTTTTAAAGGTGCTTCTTAGCCATTTGGTATTCCTCAGTTGAGAATTCTTTGTTTAGCTCTGTACCCCATTTTGAATAGGGTTATTTGGTTTTCTGGAGTCCAATTTCTTGAGTTCTTTATATATATTGGATATTAGACCCCTATTGGATTTAGGATTGGTAAAGATCTTTTCCTTTTGGTCTTATTGACAGTGTCTTTTGCCTTACAGAAGATTTGCAATTTTATGAGGTCCCATTTGTCAATTCTTGATCTTACAGCACAAGCCATTGTTGTTCTGTTCAGGAATTTTTCCCCTGTGCCCATATTTTCAAGGCTCTTCCCCACCTTTCTCCTCTATAAGTTTCAGTGTCTCTGGTTTTATGTGGAGTTCTTTGATCCACTTATACTTGACCTTTGTACAAGGAGTTAAGAATGGATCAATAATTTCACATCTAACAATTGAAAAGCAGGTGGTTTAGAAAGCTTCAATTTTTTTCCTGCCATGTTCCATGACAATGTACATAACAGTGTAAGAGTCATACATTTATTTTTTGGCAGGGCTTAGGCTCAAACCCTACCTTGCACACACAGATCATGCCCTGTCCCAACTGAACCACATCTAAGATGTAAATAATGCATTTCAACTACTGTAATGCTGAGAGTTTCCTGGCCTCCTGGAGGAGTATTCATTATCATAACTGATAGAATTTCTATGTTACACTATTCCTTTTGCAAAACCCATGGTACTTTGTGGCTCCTCTATTTTATACCTTTGCAAGATGGCGCGAATCTTCTTAGAGCTCTGTACTGTTTGTGTGAGTTGATCTTGTGCTTCCTGCAACTAAAATGAGCAATGAAAAAAAAATAAAATGAGCAATGAAAAACATAATTGTTAATACCATTCAGTCTGCCCTTTACCCACTCTCCTGGCGGCATTCGTGAGAGCATGGCTGTACCCCTTCATCTGGATATTGTCTATAGAAACATTTATACTGTAGCTGTAGAGTTACCTGACCTGTCACAGCAGACTTTTAGCTCTACCATACCTAAGGTAATGAATGCTATCTGCTATCTACAGAAAAATTAACTGACATTTACCATGCACAGAAGCACAACTTGTTGGACACACAAATTAGGATGTGTAAAATGTGTAAATTTGTGGGTCTGAATTTCCAGGACTACCTCAAGACCCATCATTTGAAAAACTGGTTTATATATACATATATGAATGATCATAGCGATATGCCAGTGATGATAAAAACTGGTTTATATATACATATATGAATGATCACAGCTATATGCCAGTGATGATAAAAACTGACATGATGTTTTAGGTGAAATTAGATATTTTAAGAAATGATTTGAGAGACCAGGGAGTGGTACTATCAGGAGGGGTGGCCTTGTTGGAGGAAGTGTGTCACTGTGGGGGTGGACTTTGAGAACCTCCTCCTAGCTGTCGGGAAGACAGTCTGCTACTGGCTGCCTTGGGTTCAAGATTTAGAACTCTTAGCTCCTTCTCCAACATCGTGTCTGCCTGGACACTCTCATGCTTCCTGCCTTGATGATAATGACTGAACCTCTGAAACTGTAAGCCAGCTCAATTAAATGTAAGAGGTCCCTTGGTCCTGGTGTCTTTTCACAACAATGAAACCCAAACTAAGACAGGGCAACTATTTAAATGTAATCTTCCTTCTTCGTGGCTTGTTTCTAGGTATTCAACCTGTCTTTTAAAACCTTTTTTAAATTTAAAAACATTTTCATACAATATATTTTGATTTTTTTTCTCCTCCCCTATGTCTTCCCCGATTCCCCCTACCCACCCAACTTAATGTTCTTTTTATCTTTCCTTAAAACAATAAAGCAAAAAAAAAAAAATTCAAGAAACACCTCCTCACAAAACAGAAATCAAAACAAACAGGTTAGAGACAAATAAGAAAACAAAATCCAAACAAAGCAAAAGGAAGGAAAAAGAGACTGGATTTTCACAGCTGCCATAATGGTCTGAACCCCAGCTCAGTCACTGAGGAGAGGCGTGAACTTGAGTTCTATCAACTTTCCACACCCTGTTGTCTTCGCTTGTAAAATGGAGTTGGTGATACAGTGCCTGCTGCACTCCGACCCAGGATGGTTAGACTGGGGGTGTCTATACATCATGGCTCACGAGGAAATGTGTTTAAGCACTAGTATTTTGTTTTATTTTCTGTTTTAATTAAATCTGATATTTCATACAGCTGTTATGCCAATGAAAGTGGTGCTGTGTGTAAGACCAGGGGTGAGTCAAGGAATCTGAGCCATAAGAGAGGCTCAGCCAGGGGAGTGCTGAGACTTGAATAGCGTCCCTTCAGGCAGACAGTTGTACATTTCCCAAAGAAGAGTAGTAATGGAAACTGCAGTCCTCAATACCAGTTCCACGAAAGGAAATGTGGCCATCTTTTTGATGAGGTCTGTTCCCGAGTATACCTGTAGCCCTTCTGTTCTATGCTTGCCAGCTATTTTATATTGTTTCTGTAACATGCCTATAACATGTTGTGTAGCATGACACAGAAAAATGACTTGATTCAGAGCTAGGTCAATGCTGATCACATATCCTGTTATGTTCTGTATGTTCTGAGGTTTGCACATGTTAAGAAATTCCACAAAACTTTACATAGGACCCATCAAATTAGAGATCAATGAACTGTTATGTCTAACATGGCTTGAGTCAGAGCTGACCACCAGGCAGTACTTCCGGCATCGGCATATGAGTTTGTTGTGGTTGTGTGTGTGTGTGTGTGTGTGTGTGTGTGTGTGTATTTTCCATTGTAACCCAACAGAAAGATGTTTTGTAATGACTCAGTCCTATCAGAGCTATTGTCCTGACCTATCAGTATAAGGGTGTGCACTCAACAACAAAAAAGAGACTTAAGCAACAAACTACTTCAGATGTGCAAGTCCCAGCAGAGAGATAAAAGGAACACAAAAATCTACCTCAACATGGTCCCTCTAATTACTAATTCCCCAGGAATGAGCTCAAGTGAGAATGACTTGGCAGATCTTCCAGACAAGGAATTCAAGAGAATTATTATAACTGTGTTTAAACAACTCAGAGAGAATAGGAGTATACTCCAAAAGAACAAAGACCTGAATAAACAGCTGAACTCAATTCAAGATACAATAACTAACTTAATAAAGAAAATTGCGGGGCTGGAGAGATGGCTCAGCGGTTAAGAGCTCCAACTGCTCTTCTGAAGGTCGTGAGTTCAAATCACAGCAACCACATGGTGGCTCACAACCATCTGTAATGAGATCTGATGCTCTCTTCTGGGGTGTCTGAAGACAGCTACAGTGTACTTACATATAATAAATAAATAAATCTTAAAAAATAAAGAAAATTGCAGAAAAATTCTAAACTTAAATGTCTTAGAAATAAAAAAATAAAATAAAATAAGAGAAATCAATGGGAAATCTCTCCAACATGATGAATTCTGTGGAAAACAGAGTGTCAGGACTACAAGACAAGGTAAAGGAATTGGATGACTCAGTAAAGGTCAATGAGAAATTTAGAAAGAATCAAACATGGGAGAACATTGGGACATGGTGAAAATACCCAACATTATAATAATGGGCATTAAAGAAGGAGAATACCACAGTGAAGGTGTAGAGAATATTCTCAATAAAGATTTCTCAATCCTGTGGAAAGAGTTACACACATTGATCCGTGGGATAGAATAGAGGATCCATATAAGCCGAATATGCACGGCCACCTGATTTTCCCACAAAGATATAAAAAAAATCATATCTTAGAGAAAAGACAGCATCTTTAACACATTGTGCTGGGAAAGCCGGATATCTACACGTAGAAGACTGAGACTTGATTTTTCTCTGTCATCATGTGCACAAATCATATGTAAATCAATTATAAGTAGATCAAAGATTTTAAGGTTAGGTCCAAACCCCTGAAACTTCTGGAAGAAAGTGTAGGGAGGGCATGTCAGCATATAGGACGACATGCCAGGATATAGGGTCAGGGAAAGGGTTTCTTTATAGGACCCTGGTTTCCTGGAAAATAGGACCAACAATCTGTAAGTGGGACTTGATGAAACTGAAAAGTTTCTATACTTTCAAGGAAACCACTCATTGTACAAAGTACTCAAAAGAGTAAACCCTGAGAAAATAAACCACCCAGTTTAAGAGTGGGCTATAGAACTGTACAGAGACTTCACAGAAGAGATACAAATGGCTGAGAAGTATTTGAAAAAGTACTCACCATCGTCAGCCCTCAGTGAACTGCAAATTAAGACTACTTTGAGATTTCAATTTAGCCCAGTCAGAATAGCTAAGATTAAGGAATTAATAGATGGTGCTGGAGAAATGGCTCAGCATTAAGGGCATCTGCTTTTACAGAGGTCCTTGGGTTTAGTTTCCAGCACCTACATGGCAACTCATGTATATGCGTAGGTGGCTGGGAGAAAGATCTATCAACAGCCTTATTACTCAGCTGTCAAACCTGTGAGCTACAATCATGACGTATGTGGCATACCATGTCCATGTGTGTGGTAGTGGTATGAATGTTACAGTCTAACCAACGGCTTCCTGACTTGATATAAGGCCTGATCTATAGGAGAATGTTGATGCCCAGTACTATAAATCTGGCCAAGAACCCATGGCTGGCTGGTCATAGGTCCAAGGAGTGAGCCTACAACTATTATTCTGCTAAATGGACACAGTAACACACTGGCTCACAGACTGTATCTCTCTTCCCAAAGATTAGTGCAGGGCTCAAACCTCATTAGACACATTTCTTTATGCAGTGGATGGCTATTAATGTAGAAACTTACAACTCGTCTAAGTGTAGTTTAATAAGTATCAGTGGAGTCTTCAGGCACAAATGGGACATCTATGTTACACCCCATCCTCCAAGGCTCAGGGACAACTATGGAAGTGGGGTTGGAAAGCTTTTAAGAATTAGAGGTCCAGGAAAACCAGAGTAAAACAGTATCTTCTGGATATGACAGGACCATTGCAGTCGTGATAATGATTTATCAGATAGAAAATGCAGGGTTCCCATTTACAGCTGTAATGCCATTCCCAAGACCTGTAAAGTAACAAGCCAGTCAACACTGTAGCTCGGCCAGGGCCTCACAAACCTGGGCTGAGGAGCCATAGAGAGTTTATGGCTTTGGAGGGGAAGAAGAGTCAATTTTCTTAAAGGGTTAGCCATACTCCAGTGAGCGGCCCCACATCTACGAATATATGGGCAGCACAGACGGAGGATGGATGAAAGCTGAATGGAATGGAGACGTTAAGAGGGGAGGTAAATCTGACCAAAATGCATTTTGTGCATGTATGACATTCTTTAAGAATAAAAATGCTATACATTGAAACACTAAGACACATGATATGAAACTGCATTGGCATTTTTGTAGAAGTTAGATGAAGTTAATAAAATGAGATAACAGATCTAGGGCTGATGATGTGACTTTGGAAGAGTATCTGCTATATTACAGAATGTTATGGCTTTCAATGGCTGTGCACATTGAAATAGAATTGCAGGCTTCTTAAAGTGAGGGAATGTTCTTGGAAAATGAAACTCTGTTGGTTTTATTTTTCCTCCTTACATAGTAGTTGAAGTATAAAACTTGCACATAAATCTCCATAATAGCACACGAAATGAGGTCAAATCATTGTTCCAAACTAGAAAAATCTGTCTGTAGATAGTAGATTTTTAAGGAAAACAGTGAAAGCCTTCTCTTTGAATTAGCTTATTATGAATGCCATGATTCAGACAGACAAATAGAGTTAAATTAAGAACATTACTGTAACTTGGGAAATGGAAGTGGGATGTCAGCAATTCAAAACCAGTCTAGGTTATGCATTAGGAGCAAAGATAACTCAATTCAACATTGCCGTAACCCCTCCCAAATTCATCCATTATAAGCATAAACTTAAGGCTCCAATTTCCTTCCTTTTTTTCATGATACAAGTGCATATTGAAAAACGCCTCAAACATCTCAGACCTCCTCTGTGCTTTGTGCGATTGCTATTAAATCTTGTTGCAAAGATGATTTGCCTCAACCATATCTTATGAGACACTGGAATTTTGTTCTTGAGAAACTTGCAGCCAGGGCTCTTTTGGTCCTCTGATATCTAGAGAATCATTTCACTGAGTCCAGTCATGTGTATGTTCCCTACCCCCAAAGCATCACAGTAGAACTTAAAAATGAGGCACCGAAGCAGTGCGACCTTTCCGAGGATGATCACTTTACAGGGATCACCGAAGCTGCATGGATAAGCAAACTTGTCAAAGTGCAAAAGCAGCTGCGGAAACGGGCATGGGTAATACTGCTACTTATAAAAGATCTAACATGATTCATTACAGATCCAAACATCAATAGCCCATGTTTTAACATAAAACACGAAATGGCCATCCTGGTGGCAGTTGGCTAAACTCCAGCAACCCTCTGGTCCTCCAGCCAGGAACACGAGGTGAATACTATTAGATGCCAAGTTTATCATTTGTAAACTTAGCTACTAATGCCTTCATTTAACATTTTTGTTCTAAGTAATTCAAGACTGGACGGCGTGGCAACATTTAGGTCAACACAGGAGAGCTCTGCCTGGTGTCCCAGAGATTATACAGTCAAGTGATGATGTGCAAGGCTCAAGTCAGTGTAATTCACGCTTTCACATTTTCATAGTGCTCAATTGGCAAGTAATAGCTCCTCTTCTGATCATTTTCTGTTAGTCACACATATGTATCTGAAAACATATACAAAACTGGAGTGATCTAACTAATACGCATCAAACTCGCAGGAATATGAAATTTTACTCATAGCGGTTCACCTGTCTCAGATCCTTTTCTAGGGCCTTCAGTTCTGCGATCACTGTCCCGATTTCAGAGTACTGAGTCCACTGCACACTCCCACCACATTGCTCCTTTTCCCTTTGTAACTGCGGCTTCTTTTGTTGAAACATAAACTCAGCATTTTCTTGTTTCTCGTCTTGCTTTAAGGGGAACCTAGAGTATTAAAACACATTGCAACTCATTTTGAGGAAAAATGGTCATTGTGATTTCATTATACTAAAAAATAATCCATCTTCCAAACAATTGAATAAATTAACTTTGAAATAAAATTTCACCACCATAAAATGTGCCAGATGTGCCCCCAAATGATTCGCATCGTAAAGGAGCATCCCCAGATGTTTACACAGTACGTTAGCCATGACCCACGACCAGAAGAATGAATCCAGTATCTGCAGTCTCTTACCCTGCTCTTCTTAACATTTCAACCACAGCCCAGTATTCCTTATCACATAGGAAACTTGGTAGTCTTTTATGGACAATACATGATCCGATCATTTAGTAGCAGTGAGCAGTTCTTTAACATAGGAATCTGAATCAACTATGGATGTATGAAAGAGAAATGTGGAATAAATGAACCAGTGTTCTCTATTTCTTTTGTATTTCATTTGTGTTAACAGAAGTGCAGATAGGGATCTAGCTCATCCTCAGGCTTGTCATTCATGGAGCCCTTTATTAGGTCCATAGCACAGTAAGTGAGTAATTAACTAAAGAGAACAGTTGCATCAATGTGAAAGTGGCCGAGTTGAGAAGTAATGACTCCTTTACGCTCTGTGAATAAAACTGTAAATGCATAGTAAGCTTTTCTTAAACAACAAGTAAGATGTATGGATCCAAGCTGTAAAAAAAAGATTCCTATACTTTGAACCAGTAATGTATATGAATGATGTTTTCAAAATATTTAGAGGGGCTGGAGAGATGGCTCAGCAGTTAGAGCACTGATTGCTCTTCAAAAGGTCCTAAGTTCAATTCCTACCTGGTGACCCACAACCATCTGTAATAAAAGCTGATGTCCTCTTTTGGTGTGTCTGAAAAGAGCTACAGTGAACTCATATAAATATAATAAATAAATCTTTAAAAACAAAACAAAAAGGTTCATAGCCAAAATATTTAGAAATTCAGAAAACAATGTCCAAATGGTGTTTCTTGCATTAACTGTCATAGGAAAATATGAAAGTGAACATAATTCTCATTCCTAAATGAAGAATGAACAGCATAGCCACTTGAATTCCAGTTTTGAAGATTATGAATTCATTTATTTAAAATATTCATATTCAAATGAGGCAGTTACACTTTCCTTAATAATTACACACTCCATGGGACTGAAAATGTTCTTCTCCTAGAGCACTAGACCATAAGCCAGCCATTGCCTGTAGGCCGTACAATATGATGGTGAAAGTGTTCCTCTAAAGCTAAGATGTCATGGGACTGGAGAAATGGCTCAGTGGTTAAAGCATGGGCCGTCCTTGAGAGTTGGATTGCTACCCCATAGGGAGGCTCGCAATCATCTGTAACTCTACTTCCAGGCCATCTGACGCCTTCTCTTGGCCTCTGGGGTGTTCCATGCTGTGGCACACAGATGCACATGTAGGCAGACACACACACACATATAAAATAAAAGATTTAAAACCAACTAAGACACCATGCCTCAGAGCGCAGAGCTTGTCCCATGCCCCTTCTTTATGCTGTGACCAGGTTTTTATTTTTGTAATTTCTGTCTGTTCTCTCATAGTTCCCATTTTTCCAGGTTTTCTTGTAAGCAGTTCACAGTGTCTGTTCTTCAGCTCTATCAGTCTTTCATCTGAGTGAGTCGTATCGCAGAGCTTCAATGGGCTGCCAGAACCTATAGGAGAGAAGATAGCATGAGAACAGATTATATGTGAGTGTATTTTGCACACAGGGACTGTATTTTCACAGTCAACCATTCCTATGCTGAACACTAAGCACTATATACCTGTAATAAAGAACACAGTGTTAAATTTTGCAAATAAAACAAATGAGTCCTTGTGTGATGGATATTCTTGGTTGCCAACTTGATTATATCTAGAATTAACTAAAACCCAAATGGCTGGGCACACCTGTGGGGGATTTTTTTCTTAATTAAAGCATTTGAAGTTGGAAGACCCAATTTCTAATCCAGATCCAGAGGTGGAAAGATCCACCTCTAATCGAGTTTTGTGGTGGGAAGATCTACTTTTAATCTGGGCCACAGCTTCTGCTGGAAGCCTGTATAAAGGACATGGAAGAAGGAAGCTCTCTAGCTCACTGCCTGCTGGCAAGTCCATTCCTCCAATGGCATTAGAAGCTCCTTTGGGATCCCAGCACATACTGAAGAGCAGCTGAGACATCCAGCCTCACGGATTGAACAACTACTGGGTTCTTGGAACTTTCATTAGCAGGCACTCACTGTTGGACTAGCTGGGCCACAGCCCCTAAGCCATTCTAATAAATCCCCTCTATGTAAACATATTCATTCTGTAAGTTCTGTTACCCCAGAGAACCCTGAATAATATACTTGCTTTTGTCTAATTTCAAAGCTAAGGGAGAAAAAAGACACAAAACGAGCATTATATATTCAGATAGATGCTGTAGGAAAACAGTTCTATGAGAACTGATCTAAAATGAGATCAAAGTAGATTTTTCCCTGGAGGAAAAAGTTACACTGAGAAATGGAGGATGAACAAAATGCCAAAATATTATTGCAACTATTACAATATATATAGGTATTTTTATTAGATATTTTCTTCATTTACATTTCAAATGCTATCCCCAAAGCCCCCTATATCCTCCCCTCGCCCTGCTCCCCAACCCATCCACTCCCGCTTCCTAGCCTTGGCATTCCCCTGTACTAGGGCCTTCACAATACCAAGGGCCTCTCCTCCCATTGATGGCCAACTCGGCCATCCTCTGCTACTTATGCAACTAAAGACACAGCTCTGGGGGGTACTGATTAGTTCATATTGTTGTTCCTCCTATAGGGTTGCAGACCCCTTTAGCTCCTTGGGTACTTTCTCTAGCTCCTCCATTGGGGGCCTGTGTTCCATCCAATAGATGATTGTGAGCATCCACTTCTGTATTTACCAGGCATTGGCATAGCCTCACAAGAGATAGCTGTATCAGGGTCCTGACAGCAAAATCTTTCTGGCATGTGCAGTAGTGTCTGGGTTTGATGGTTGTATATTGTATGAATCCCCGGGTGGGGCAGTCTATTGATGGTCTTTCCTTCAGAATCAGCTCTGAACTTTGTTTCTGTAACTCCTTCCATGGGTA
>NC_034602.1:23662917-23664773 GCF_900095145.1 Mus pahari
CACAAGACCCTCTGGGTTTTTTGGAACAGATCTTGTGTTCCACTCACCAGTGATCTCAAGATCCTAGGTGTGCTAGGGTGCCTGCAGCATGGAGAGTCCTCTGGGGACCTTGGGCCCCTCCACCGAGATCGCTCCCGAGATGGCACGGGGGTGGCGCCAACTGGGACGAGCCCCAGCCACTGGTTGGGCAGGTGTCCTTTGTCCCTGTTCCTGTTAGCACAAGACCCTCTGGGTTTTTGAACAGATGTTGTGTTCCGCTCACCAGTGATCTCAAGATCCTAGGTGTGCTAGGGTGCCTGCAGCGTGGAGAGTCCTCTGGGGACCTTGGGACCCTCCACTGAGATCATGCCCAAGATCACAAAATATATTTATAATAGTATTATTATATATGTATATATATAATATACCATATATATAACATTGTATATATTGTATATATAATATATAATGTTTATATATATAGCATATATACAAAATATATTTATAATTGTATTGTCGTATACTATATATTCAATATATTGTATTGCAAAATATATTTACAACTATTAAGATAATGACTTATGAAGATAATGACCTATAATGGGAAGGAAACAGGTGAAAGAGTTTCCCAGTGTCTTATCTCCCTGTGAAGAGAGGGTCCAGGCCATAAAACAAGAAGGAACTTATATGTAACCTTCTGGATTCTCTGGTGAGGAAGGTGGACCTGGTGAGCTGAGGCTTGCAGAGGACAGAACCCTCAAGGGAAGAGAACACTGTGGAAGAACAATGCAGACCTGCTGAGGCCCCTTCAACATTAGCAGAGTATGACCAAGGAAGCTTCTGGGAAACTGGAACATTGGAACAGGGCTCACAAAATGCTGGGAAGAGTCCATTCCCAGCAGACTGCCTGGATAACCCGTAAGTCAGGTTGTAATGGGTTAGGACAGCAGTTCTCAACCTGTGGGTCGCAACCCCCTTGCCAAGGGCTCACATCAGATATTTACAATACAATTCATAGCAGGAGCAAAATTACATTTTATGGTTTTGGGGGTCACCTCAACATGAGGAACTGTATTAAATGGTCACCATCTTAGGAAGGTTGAGAACCACTGGGTCAGGAAAAGGTGGTTACCTAACACTGGGGAGAACTGGAGGAACAGGAAGGATGGGTCAGACTGCTTAGTGTAACTGACATGTATCTGTCTTAGCGACTTTTCTATCCCTGTGATAAAATACCATGATCGAGGCCACTTATAAAACAAACTGTTTAATTTGGTGTGTACTTTCAGAGGGTGAGAGTCTGTGACTATCGTGGTGCTAAGCCCAGCAGGAGGCAGGCAGGTATGGTGCAGGAGTAGCAGCTGAGCACTTACATCTTGAGACATAGTCAAGAGGCAGAGCCAAAGGGCCACACTAGGAAAAGTCCTTCTAAACCTCAGAGCCCACTCCCAGTGACACACCCCCTCAACAAGGCCACACCTNCTAATCCTTCCCAAACAGTCCCAGCTGCAGAAGGGTACAAACTATTCAAATGTACGAGCCCGAGAGGGCCGTTCTCATACAAACTACCACATTAAGTTTCCTGGGCCCCATAGGTTCATGGCCGTGTCATAATGCGAAAGTCTCCATAAACTTTCAGAAAGGTCCTGTCCAACATTGGGGTCAGGGGAGACTAGAGGCTGTCAGAAGAACAGCAAGGAAGGAAGGGACAAAGGGACAAACTGTTTATTGTGACTTAAATACAGCCCATATTGCAATTCAAAGACAAGTAGAGGGCTGGTTAGATGGCTCAGTGGGTAAGAGCACCCGACTGCTCTTCCGAAGGTCCGGAGTTCAAATCCCAGCAACCACATGGTGGCTCACAACCATCCGTAACA
>NC_034602.1:23664784-23667318 GCF_900095145.1 Mus pahari
AGGGGAACCTGACGCCCTCTTCTGACCTCTGTTAGCACTGCATTCACATGGTGACCATGTATACATACAAATGCATAAAATACATTGTAAAAATGCAGTTTAATTCTATAAGTGGCAGAGCCATTGGACTCATAAGCTCACGGCAACTCTGGCTATCTACATATGAACAAGACCACGGCAGTCAACATCCCAGCATGGACTGGGAAGGGACCATCAAGAAGATAAATCCTGCCCAGTTTGTGTGTCCAGTGACACTTTACAAATACAAGACACAAAATTTAACCACAGTGCCCAAAGACATTCAGCAATACCACCTGAAATTCTAGACACACTTACTCGGTAAGGGATGGCGCAGACAGTCAGTGGGACAGCGTGGAGCACTAGTATGTATGCTTCCACATGCTAACACACATGCTAAGATCAGAAGTAAGCTGTCACAGGATTAAGTCAAAACAATTTAAGCAATGAAAAATACGTTTCAAAATGATAAAGAAATCAAATTGGAATTTAATGATTGAAATTTAGTTAATTTTGGCAAAAGTACCAAAACAACTCCAGCCTAAGTTGTGGTCAGTTTCTATTCTCAACTTTATACAACCTAAAGTCACCTGGAGGGAGAATCCCAGCTGACCTAGAAGTGTGAGCTGAAATTGTTAGGAACAGTCAAAAGACACTTATGCTGGGTACTGGTATTTCATTTGCAGACTCCAATCATAGGGAGAAACTAAATTCAATGTTCCAGGCCCTAGGGGAGCTAGAGATTTCCCAATAGCTGAACAGCATCTATTATACGGAACTAAGTGTCTGAGACCAGACATCTCAGGGACAACTTCTCTATCTTGCTGGCAGAGTCATATAAGTTCATATTCCTAGGTCCAGGACTCTACTCCCATCCTGATTGGTGAAAACTCCCTTGCTCAACACCTTATGTCAAAAAATTTGGTTGGACAATGCTACAGGCCATCCCCCCCCCCCCACTCTGTGCCTCATCTTTTAAATATGCTGTACAATTTCTCTTCATGGTCATAGCTCAACTCCAGAGTCTGTTTGGTGGCATTGATTGATCAATAGTAGCTTTATAACTTTTGTTTTCTTTATTGACCTGGTGTTTGAGTTGTGTTGGATTTAAGAGGACCTCACAACAAAATAAACCAAGGTTACTTTAATTTGCATGGATTATTACAGTGACAGAAAAGGAAACTAGAATGCCCAGTGACACAGGTCCCTAATCCTAGCTACCCAAGACGCTGAAGCAGGAGTATCAAAAGCCGGATCCATACTGGGAGTTCAAGGTCAGCAGTGGAACCAACCAAGACTCTTTAACAAAGTAACCAGAGAGCTGGAGAAACAGCTCGGTAGTTCTTCCCCCACCTGGCCTGCACAGGGGCCTATATTTAATCCCCAGAATTGCCCCACACTCACACACATAAACATCATACAAACAGAAAATAAATATAGAAAGAAGCTGAATAGTGTGTTAAAAAATCAAAACCTTTAGTGTCAGGAAGAGGTTACCTCTTCTTGAGTTGATGGCCAAAGGGTCACGTCACAATCTATTGCAATACTCTTGGTTACCCCCAGAGCTTGACAGTAAGAACCTACTCTTGAAGACAACACAAACCGGAGTAACAGAACATGGAAACAAACGAAGCTGGTGCTGACGTGAAAGCCTTCTCCCTATTGGCTAGCTTTTATGCTCTAGAAGGTGCTATGTATGCTACTGGAGGAGAGAACTGGTCATCAGCTTCGCTCTGCTGTGGACCCTGTAGCCTGCAGACAGGCCAGTGCCTGACAAGATGCCCACTGGTGACACAGCGCCATGAATGTCACGGGGCTAGCCAACCACTTTCTGATTGGATCTAAGGTCCGTACCATGAGATGGAATCCATACCAGGCACTGTTAAAGGGGCCAAGAGTCTGTGGCTAGATGGGTCATAGGCCTTAGGGAAGAACTTAATACTATTATTCTGCTAAATGGACATATCTTTAAAATGACTGCTCATGACTTCCTGGTATTCACATAAATCAGAACATCTCTCATCCCTCACCAGAGAAGCTTCTCCTTGCAGTAGATGGTGGTTCGTACAGACTCTCAAAGACACTGTGAAATGCTCAGCCCCAAACAGGATGCATGTGTCACACCCCTCCCCCAAGGCTCATCATCTTTGAGGAAGAGGGGTTGGAGAATTTCTAAGAGGCAGCGGCTGTGGATAACATCAGGGCAACAGCATTTTCCAGACGCAGCAGGGCCGTTACACACATAAAGTCACAGTAGTTGATACAGAGATATAGATCTGCACAAGTTCAAGGCCGAAAAACATCAGTATCAGAAGGGGGAGGTGGGCATACACTCCCACTGCTTACATGGGAGCTACTTGTTTGATAGCAGTGGGGACAGAAGAGTCCGTTTTCTTTATCGATGGGACCCCTGGTAGGTTGTCCACATGCCAGGGTAGGCCCCACTCACAAGACTAATGGGGCAATGCACTAGACTCCATGAAGAAGGGAGGGAAAACTCAAAGCTGGGGGGGGGG
>NC_034602.1:23667329-23684574 GCF_900095145.1 Mus pahari
GAAAGTGAGGTGCAGGTGGTTGTGAGCCACTATGTAAGTGCAGTGACCCAACGCGAGTCTTCTGCAAACCAGTCAGTGCCCTAACCCCCTGAGCAATCTCTATAACCTGCTGCCGCCACTGCTTCTGGGTGTCACTGGAGCTTACTCTTTTATTCAGGCAGACAATCTATTGTTCACCTGGTTCTCACTCATGTTCATTCCATACACTTACTGAGAGGTATTGACTCTCCGATAACATTTTACGGGGCACAGGAGTGACAGGCCCTGACAATCCAAGATTTAGAAGCCATTGACCTTTACAGCAGAACTGCTAGGGAACTATTGTTGAATGGAATTCTTAGTGAAAACACGAATGCCCAGAGACATGCTGTCCTCCTAGAGATGGTTGGCATCCCAGCCACAAGCGTGGCTGAGCCAATATACCCTCCTACTGGGCTTCTAATCGGAGAAGAGGCAGCCATGAGGTTGCTGCAGCAGCCCAGATGTAGAACATGACTTTCTTTACCTTAGCATATATGACTTCAGGTCATACCACTTAGGGTCAGAAATGGGTGTATAGCTCTGATCAACAGCTTGTTATGGCCTTCTATGGTCTCTTTTGTTGACAGAAGTATGTTTTATACATTCATGACATCCATCTTATGATTTTTCAATAGTCCTATGGCATGTGGTTCTATAAATTTTTCAGACTATTTGAAAGCTCAAAACAATTTTAAAAAAACCCACAATGTACTTACTGTTTTTTTTTAAAAGACACTGATATGTGCAATAGACACTTACTAGAACGGTAGAAATGAAAAGGGCCATGATGCTATATGTAAAAACACAAAGACACTGGGCATTGTAACTCTCATGTAACAGTGATATGAGTGGGAATGATTCAAATACTTTGCAAAATGAACTGGTAGCTTCTTAGTAGGGAACTATAAGACAACCGAGGAGATGCCTGTGAAGGGCAGATTTATTGATACCCACGTTGACAATGGTGGTAAGTATGTGTTTAAACATGCAGACACCTAGGCATGCGCCACACATTACACACGTGTAAGTTATTATGGTCAAGAAGACCTCAGCAGAGTTACTGAAAACATAAGGTTCTGTTACAATATCCCATGTCGAAGGAGTAGTGAGACCCAGGAAAAATGGGAGGAGCCAGGGAGAGTGAGCGTTTAGCAGTGGGAAGTGACACCCCAGGGGAATTCTGAAAATAGATCGTTCTAGTGACAGAGTGGATCAAGGTATGAGGATGTAGTTCTTTCTAAGGTTAGGACAGCAAGATGAACGGCACATCGCTGGAGTCCGCAAAGCTCGTTTGGCTGCGAGTTTGAGGTGGTTCTCTGTTAGTATGAGACCAATGGCTTCTCTTGTGGGCCCAGAACCTGAACACTTCACGTTCTGTGACTCGGGGCTGAGGGATACAAGCACAGAGCCCACATGCAGCAGAGGCCCCCTGCTCACACAGACCCCTTGCGCATGCCCTTCAGGTGCTTCGCTTGGCAGCAGATGAACTCACACATGACAAGGAGGGGGCAACTCACCCCAGCCTGAGGCTGGCGCACGAGGCTCACTTCCATGGCTAGCTTCTTCCATTTCATTTACTTGGGTTTTCGTCTGTAAAATAGCACTATTTCAAAACATCCCTCAGATTTATATAGCATGCAGTAAATGCACAGAAGTGGTGGTTTAAAACTTAAATGTGTAAGTAGAAATGTGTGAAATTCTAGATAAAACTGATTACATTAAATGATACCCAAGTCAACATCTGTTTATTAATAATTAATTAATTAATTTTGGGACAAGGTTTCACTATGTACCCCTAGCTGGCCTAGAACTTGCTATGAGACCATGTCGGCCTTGCACTCATAAAAGACCTCCCTGCTCCTGGATTAGAGGTGTGTGTCACCCACACCTAGCCCTTATGTCTCCCATTTCTTGATTTCTTTTTAAAAATGTACTCTTTTTACAAGTCTTTTTCACTTACCTCTGTACTATATTTCAGTGTACTATATTTCCAGCCCCAGAGAGTAACTTAAAAAATAGAAGTCAGCTTAAGTACTCTTTTTACTTTGGCCGTTGGAGACAGGGTTTCTCTGTGTAGCCCTGGCTGTCCTGGAATTAGCTTTGTAGACCAGGCTGGCCTCGAACTCACAAAAATCCTCCTGCCTCTGCCTCCTGAGAGCTGGGACTGAAAGTGTGCATCACCACATCTGACTGGCTTCACTATTAAGTTAGGAGTAAGAATAAATGACTGAGACCTGAAAGTGTACAGGGAAAGCTATTTCTCCACATCTGAGTAACGGCAACAGGTAAGCTCTGGAGACCCTGCATCAGATGCTGTCACTGGGGTTTCAGTTCCTGTCCTGTTGATGTTAGACTGAGACAGCAATGTCAGAGGAGAGGGCGAGCCTGCCTACCTTCACCTAGCCTGTCAGCTGTGCCCACAAGCGTTTTGACTCGTGGCCACCCCTGGTGTGTGGTTCTTTGGGCACCAGTGTTGGTCATTGACGTTCTGACAGAATGGACTTTGGCGGTGGGGGATGGGGTGGGGTGGGTGGTGGGTACCCACTTCAGGTCTCATTTGAGTTTTGTCATCCTCTTCCTTGCCGTCCTCTCTGTCTCAGGAGAGGGAGGCCCCTGCAGAACCATGCCTACAGCCCAGCTGCATACTTGGTTTCCCTTGTTCTTCTGTACCCTGGAGGTTCTCTACCGCATTTATCACTAATCCTGCACAGCAGGCTGGAATACTGTAGTGGATGCCCATAAGGTCACTGGACTTAGAAACTGGAACCCTGCAAAGCTTTGCCTGACTTTGGGCCTTTACTAGTCTTGTTCATCTGACGTTGGGTAGTCTTCAACTCCTCATATCCCCGCCCCCACCCCTGCTCATGGCTCTACTAATTTAGCAGGTGAATTGTGTGAAGGGGCCTGGGACATGGATGTGTCTAGCATGGGTCAGACCTGCTATGCATTCACCGTCTACCCTTCCTGCCTCAGCACCAGACACTACAGTGTCCATCGCCTTTAGGGAGAGGCGACTGCCTGGGTTCTTTTTTGGCAGCCTGGCACATGAATACACTGTCCTTTGTCATTCTTCTGGATGAAACTCTTGTTTTCTCATAACAAAACAGTACTATTTCCAAAATCTTTCTTGCCACAACTATATTTGTAGGAAAGACACTACTCGTGTGAGGACTCACAGGCCGGACTCCCTACCCAATACCCACGGTGCCAGGCCTGGGTTGGGCAGGACTGGGGATGGGCAGAGGAGGTTGCAGGTTCACATCTTCGATGCAGGGTGATGGTGATGCTGGTGGCAGCTGTGGCAGCTGTAGACTCTCCCGGTGAGATGTCACTCGGCCTGTAGCCCAGGCTCCCCGGGCTCTGCTTCACCCCTACAACCAATCAAACCCTGCTTCTGATTACTCATTTACAGTACCTTGTGCTTTTCTTTAGCTTCTCTCTTTGTCAGCCTTAAAAAAAATAGAATCTTTTCAGGTAAATGTTAAGTATACAAAACACAGTGTCTTGTTATATAACATCGCTATAGTCGTAATTTACCTCACATTTCCATGTTATCTAATTTAAAGTACAATCATTTCCTATAAAGTGGATTCGACTATAAACAGAAGTTAAACATATTGGACAAAGAGTAACAGAAGTTGTGATAGTTAACTCTCACTATCAACTTGATCCAACCAAGAATCACCTGAGAAGAAAATCTCAACAAGTAATTTCTAGATCAGGTTGGCCTGAGATAATGTTCATAGCATTCAGTCTTGATTACACATTAAATGATGTGGCAAGACTCATCCCACGGTAGGTGGCACCATTCCCTATGCAGTGGGTCCTGGACTTGTGTAGTATATATATAAAATATAGTAGCATTTGATTTCTGATCCATTTTAGTATAATCTCTCCCCCCTCTCTCTCCCTCCCCCTACCCCGTGTATATCTGTGTATATGCCTGTCTCCCTGCTTGTATACAAGCTCAAGTGACAGTTTACTATTAGCCTGATATAATGTATTAAGATTTCAAATACTTTGTTATCCAAACATTTCAATTGTGCACACTGTCTCCTACACTGGATTATTTTCACCCACTGCCTCCTACACTGGATTATTTTCACCCTCATCATCCTCTTCTAAAAAGCTTCATTTTGAAAGGAAAAAAAGAAACGCTCTTAAATTTCACATCCTTGACTAGTCGCCACCCATTTTTATGTTGCTTTTCTGAGACTAGTCTACCCTGAGCACGGTCTGGTTTCGCTGATAGCCACTGATGAAAACTCTGCTTGTTGTGGTCGTGTGCCTGCATGTCCATCTGCCAGCAGCACTGTCAGGGCGCTCCTTGTTTGGAACACAGATGACTCCGTTCTGCTTTGTTTCAGAAAAAGAAATCCCTGTTGGCACTCCTTCACAAGAAATGAAGACTTCAGTTTTTACCTTCTTTCAGCCTGATCCATTTTAGTGAGAAGGCGACCATCCTTCAGCAGTAGCAGACCAGCACCTTCTGGAGGAGGCCTCTCAGATTCCGGTGTGACCACAGGCTCCCGGGGGCTCCACGCTTCCTTCTCACTGTCCTTTGCTTCTTTTATACACGAGTCAGGAACACACCTTTGAAAAATTCACAAATACCAACATTGTCTCATACATCAGCGGATAAATGACAAACAGCAGTTTGGTAACCTTTTGCTTCTTCTTCATCTGCATCTACTTACTAGTTGTAAAACATCATAAAGTAGCAGGTAAGGAAGGGAATGTCGGATTCATTCTTCAACTAGACAAATATAAGATTATGAGTTTGTGGACCAAGAGTTGAGTCTGAGCATGGGCAAAGTGTTACAGACAAGATCCAGCAAAACAAAATAGCTCATGAGGCAAAAACTGGGGGAAAGCAGTTATGAGATATGGCTTAGCAGGTAAGACTACTGGTCGCTTTTGCATAGGACCCAAGCTCGATTCCCAGCACCACATGGTGGCTCACAAGCATCTGTAACTCCAGCTCCCTCTTCTGGTTCCCATGGGCACTGCACACACGTGGCACACATATATACTATACATACAGGGAGAACGCCCATACACATAAGATAAACAAATTAAAGAAAAAACAAATTCTAAGCACTTGGGGGCAGAGGCAGGCAGATTTCTGAGTTCAAGGCCAGCCTGGTCTACAGAGTGAGTTCCAGGACAGCCAGGGCTACACAGAGAAACCCTGTCTCGAAAAACCAAACCAACCAACCAACCAAAACCAAAAAAAACCCAAATTCTAATTTTAAGTATTTATAACATTATTACTAATGTGTGTATGAGACATACATGTGCACATGTGTGCATGTACTATGAGTGTGTGCAGGTCAGAGGGCAAATCCATGGCATTGGTTTGCACTTTCCATCTTTATGTGGGCTTCGGGATAGAACCTTGGTCTCCAGGTTGCCTGGGAAACACCTTAATCCATTGGGCAATCGTGTTAGCCTTTGATTTTAATAAAATGCAAGTAAACTTTGGATTTTATTCAAAACAGTTAGCTATAATTGAAACTATCATAAGCACCAGCCAAAGAATAATGAATCACAGCTACAATGTTGGCGTTTTCTATGAGAAAAATGGTTAATATAGAGAATATTGACTACTAAATGCCAGAACAATTAATTCAGAAGTCATATATCTGCAAATTTAGATAAGAACTGACCAAAATGAAGCGTTTAAAAAAATATTACTAGTCGAATGTTTAAAACAACACCAGTAATATGTCACATAGTGTTTGCTGTTTACTAATGTAATAAGTGCTATTGAGGAGCTGTTTACTGTATAATACCCCCATATTTACCTACTGTGTTAGTAGCTGCACAAAATGGTATGAAAGAGGTTAAATCTCTGTATGGTAAACAAAAAGCCAACAGCCCAAATACAAAGATATCAAAGGAGCAAAACTCAAGCAGGAAGATGAAAGTTCTGCACAGGGTGGAGGTGTGCTGACGGCAGCCTCAGTGTGGCCAGAAGGTAGCATGCCCAAAACCCACTCAGTCCTTAAAATTTCAACATGGCTTATGTAATCCCAGCCTTGGCTACATGTGACTAGTTTCAGAGAGGCAGAGAGAGAGAGAGAGAGAGAGAACCTTCACATTTTAGAACAGTAACAAAATACCCCAAACACCCAAACCCAGCGGCTGAGAGGGAGTGATGAAGTTGAAGTTGAGGACATAAAGCAATGGAGATGAAAAGACACAGAACCCACGAGACAGAAGTGTTTCCTTGAAATGATGAACAATACTGACAAGCATTGTAGAAATGGGTAGAAAACTCAAATTCTTAAAAGTAGAGATGATAAGAAGTAACACTGCAATAGATACCAATAAAATAAAGGCTGATCAGCAAATGCTGTGGAAATCTATATTGCTGAAAATTGAGAAGAGAAGCAAACTCCTGGGCCCACGTGACCTACCACGTGACCTACCGACATTAAGTCAAGCCCACAGACAGACTGACCGTGAGTAAAAAGGCTGATCGGGCTCATGAGGATTCTGTCTGCAGGTGGTCACTCAGGGGCCAGACCAGTGTAGACTCCAGTAAGTCTGCACTGAGATCTGGGGTATGTGGGGTGTGTCCAGAGGGGAAGCACTGGCTCCCAGGCTGACTCCCGGAGTCTGAGGGTGGGCTCCAGGTTCAGATGTTGGGCCTCATGTTAAAGCTATGAAATAAACAAGGTGGAACATAGGCTGAATGATGTCTGCAGTAGTGATTCAGTGAATGGACGGGGATGTTTTATTAACAAGTACTCTGTAAAAATTGCATTAATTTAACTATTGAGCAAAATACTCAAAAACAAAACAAACAACAAGACAATCTCTCAGCCTTGGGAAAGACAGGGCTGGGCTGAATGCATAATCTACCAAATTCAAATAAGGACCAGCAGAGTGGCCACATATTTTCCTATAAAATAAAGTGGAGAAAAAACTAGTGATGACATATAATGTGTTTGGTCTTATTATCCTGACATCAAAATCAGAGAAAAAATATTAAAATATGAGAATGAATAAACAATCAAAATTGTCAATTTTACTGCTGAACATAGATAAAAAAACTCAATAAAATCCTTAAAAAACAAAATCAACAACATATTGAAATATCATACACAGCTACCAAGTTAGTTTAATTTCAGCTATGCAAAGATGGTTCAACATACATATCTTAGTTTGAATTTTATCACTGTGAACAGACACCATGATCAAGGCAACTCTTATAAAGGGAAACAGTTAATTGGAGCTGGCTTACAGGTTCAAAGGTTTACCATTATCATCATGGTCAGGGGCACAGCAGCATCCAGGCAGACATGGCACTAGTGAAGGAGTTGAGAGTTCTACATCTTGATCTGGCAGGCAGCAGGAGACTATGTGACACACTGGGCATAGCTTGAGCATAGGAGACCTCAAAGCCCTGCCCAACAGTGGCACACTTCCTTCAATAAGGCCACACCTACTGTAGCAAGGCCACACCTCCTAATAGTGCCTCTCCCTATGGGCCAAGCATTCAAACACATGAGTCTCTTGGGGGGAACATTCTTATTCAAATAACATATACAAAATAAAAAAAAATACGCATGTTGGCATACATAGCAAGATACCAGAGACAGAAACCGTCTGATCATCTCAATATTTGCAGCCATTTGTCAAAGTTCAGCATCCCTCATGATAAAGCCGTGAAGGAGCATATGTCAATATAATAAGACTGCATTTGAACAACCTATAGCCAACGTTATACAAAACGGGGGAAGTTTGAGTGCAGTTCCCCCTAACTGGCAACCATTTTATTTAACATAATGCGTGAACAGGGCTACTGACAGGAGAGGAAGAGGCCAAATCATTTCACTTTGTAGACTAAGTGGTTGCCCATTAAAAAGATTCTTCTCACTCAACCAGAAACCTTTTTGATATGAGAATACCTTGTCAGGATACAAAATCAACATATAAAAATCAGTAGCTTTCCAATATACCAGTAACTGAACATGTTAATAAAGAAATCAGAAAAATAGCCCCATTCTCAGCTGCCTCAGAAGACACACACATCTCCTCTCAGTCAGTGTGCATTTTATGTGTGTCTCATTCTATGTGTATAAGTGTTTTGCCTGCATGTTTGTCTGTGCACCACTGCACATGCCAGTGTGCTGGGCTGAAGTTACAGACGGTTGTGAACCACTGTGTAGGTGCTGGGAGTTGAACCTGGGTCCACTGCAAGAGTAGCCAGTGCCCTTAGCTGATCCATCTCTCCAGCCCAGAGCCCATTTATTAAGTGGTTACACAATATGATATTTAGTGGACATAACACTATAAACAAATTCTTATTGATGAGTGCACGATCTCTGAACTTATAGTGATTCTAGCATAAGTACCCATACATGCTATGAGGATATATAAAATGTTTACACAAACATTTTAATATATATGTTTTTGTGTACATTACATATTGACTATTTAGTCACCTATTGTATATAATATGTAATAAATGTCCCTAATCTCTTCTTGGTGTTTTCATATTTTCCTGTCCCAGAGGACCTCAGCTCTAAAAATTAAGACTTTAGCTTCAAAGGATGACATCAAAGTAAATATCGATACACGCTACTCAGATACCCACGATTACTATCAAACGAACCAAACCAAAACAACCCAAAAAGCCTTACTTAGCAAGTTCATCTTTCTCTTCAGCAGGAGACAGCTCCGAGACTTCCAATTTCAGACTCCCTTGCTTCTTGCTTATTTCTTCAACCTTTGGTGAAAGTTTGAGGCAAGAGTGAATGTTACTGTTCAGGAGAGCTGTTACCATTCTCATCGTTTGAGGCTTATTTCTACTTCTTGATTTAGCCTGATTTCTGTAGGCTGGAGAGAGAGCGTAGGGGTGAAGCGCAGTTGCTGCTCTTGTAGAGGTCCTGGGTTCAGTTCCCAAAAGCCATCTACAAGGCCGCTCACAACAGTTACAACTCTAGTCCCAGGGGATCCAACACTGTCTTCTGTCCTAGAGGGCACCTCACACACACGTCATGCACATACGTACACACATGCAGGCAAAATAGTTATAAAGTAAATAATAGATACTTTTTAAAAGTTTTTGCTTTGTTTAATTTTAGCATTAGAGACTTTTTTTGTAAAGTCTGCATTGTTTTATTTCTGTTTGATCTAAGAAGAAAAACCCCAGAGTTTTATACAACTTCAAAGATGAGCATTCTTAGATCTGTGTCTTTCTGCATTAAGTCTTTGCCGTCTGGCACTTCCACTGTCTACTCGATGGAAGAACTCTGAAGAATAGGAGAAAACTTGTCACCTTCAGGATTGCCTGCCAGGATCACCCATGCAGCTGTCCGGGTCCCAGCGTGTGCCATCATAGGTGTTAGGAGGAAAAATGAAACGTTTCCTTCCTGCAGAGCGGAACTCTTCCCCCTTTAACTTTGGCAACTTTTAAAATCACTTTGATACTGAGGTATCAAAAACTGTGAAGGAGCTCACTGAGACAGATGTGCCCAATCCAGCTGCTGAGTGGTAGGTGAGGCTGCAGCACTGGTTTCAAACTCTGGGAACGAGATGCCTCCCAAACAGGACAGCCTCTACCTATGATATTCCACAGATGGCTGGTACCTAAGTCACTCCTACTTCGGCTTCAAGTACTCACACAAAGCTCTTAGGGGCCGTTACTGCAAGACAGGATGCAATCCCACAATGCTCTGTCAGATAAATGACCCAACAACTCCTCCTTGTGAATTTGTGTGAGGAGTGGAGGAAGCCCTGAGCTAATGAGGTCTCTGAGGATGCATCAACACTGTGTATTGTAGCTACCGGCCCAACCATAGCCAGGACTCCAAGGTCTCTGCCCCGTGGGAGTGGCAAAGCTTCCTGGGATAGGCTCAGAAGGAATCTGAGTGGGAACACTGACAGTGTGCATAATGTCACCACAGCTGTCCCCCCATCTGATGGCCTGGGGAATGTTCCCACTGAGACTAGCTAACCTGCTCTTATTCAGCTGTATGCAGTCACCATGCCGTCCTGTTTAACTGGGTGCACTAGCCCTGTCTCTGCTGTATGCGTGAATCCTGCTTCCTTGTTCAGCTTGCTTTCCCTTCCTCCCTGACTGGTGCAGTCTGGACAATCCCTGGAGCCTCAAGGATGCAGTGAATTTGCAAAATAACATCATGTTTTCTTAGGAGATGGGAGGCCTCATCTACACGTATGCTTTCAATATTTCTCTAGATTTTTGTGAATCTAGATCAAATATAGTTTTTGGCAGATGATGACTGTTCTTGTATGATATAAAATCATATGCTCTGAAACCAACTCTACCAAAGAACATACTGTACGGCATGCCCTACCAAAGAACATACTGTACGGCATGCCCTACCAAAGAACATACTGTACGGCATGCCCTACCAAAGAACATACTGTACGGCATGCCCCACCAAAGAACATACTGTACGGCATGCCCCACCAAAGAACATACTGTACGGCATGCCCTACCAAAGAACACACTGTATGGGATGCTTTAACAAGGATAGTTTGTCGGTCAATGTTAAACTCCATAGAAGTACAGATACCCACTGTCAAAACTTTACCAAGAGGGAATTACATCTTCCAGAGGTCTGAATGGAAAACGCCAAGTTTGCACACCAAAGCACACAGTGACTATTGCTGATTTGGATGGAAGTTGTTTTTTGTTTTGTTTTGTTTTATTTTGGTCAAACTTAAAGACATTTTCATTTCTTCTCATTTATTGCTTTGTTCCCATTGAGTAATTTTCCCTTAAGTCAATGAAAGCACATCTATCAAAAGCTGACAATCAATACCCACTCCTGTGTTTATCTTAACTCAAAAGATCACGTGACGTGGGATAAACTGATTTTCTAGGCCATATCTACTGGAAAGAAAGACTGGAGTTGATTAGTGAAAAATCATTCTGAAAATATTTTTCTGAATTATTATTATTTAGACAGTAGAAGCCACCTCTATCTAGACAGCTTTATCTGTGGATAATCTCATTGTATAAGGAAGCTTTTGTTTTGTTTGTCTGAGACAGGGTGTCTCTATGTAGTCCTGGCTGTCCTGGAAATTGAAATATAGGTCAGGCTAGCCTTGAAATTGAAGAGATCTGCCCACCTCTGCCTCCCATGAGCTGCAATTAGAGGCATGTACCACTACGGAAACTTTTAGTCAGCAAAAATAAGAATAAGAATTGATTTTTGGAAGCAAGAATAGCAGGACCTCTTTTTGAATGTGAATTTTTTCTTTCTTTCTATTTTCTATTTTTCTATCTTCTTTCTGTTTCATTGAGACAGGGGCTCACTGTGGAGCCCTGGCTGGCCTTGAACTCACAGAGATACACACAGCTTTACAGTGCTAGGGTTAAAAGCGGGTATCACCAAGCCCAGCCTGGAATCTACTTTTAAAATGCCTATCTAATTTAATTACTAATTTCAGCTTGTCTTTCTTAGTTTACACAGACTGACATCCTGACACAGTGTGGGGAACTCCTGACATTTTGGGATTCAGGCTCCAGATTTTATACTTGTGGCCACTGTGGCAGTCAGGCAATCCCTGAATTACTTACATTATATTGTACTTACAGCTTTAGTTGCAGAAATACAGTGATTAAAAATTATTAAGTGTATTAACTGGTTGCAAGTGTGTCTGTGCACCACATGACTGGCACCTAAGCAGACCAGAGGGAGGCCTCAGAGCCCCAGGAACTGCAGTTACTGATGGTTAGGAGCTGTCACGTGGGAGCTGGGGGTTAAACCTGCGTCCTCTAAAAGAGTAGCCAGCGTTTGTAACTGCTGAGCCATCTCTACAGCCCCTGTGCAGTGTTATGGATAATTTCAGTCATACGATTCATTTCTTTGAAGTATCTAAGCCTTGGCCCTTTTGGTATACTAGTCTTGGGCTCTGTCCAATACCTAATTTCCAGTTCCTACTTTTAGCACGCCAATATCAAACATGTTACTTCCTTACACGTCAGTTCTGATACTTCCAGGGACTTTTTAGTCCCATCTTCTGAATCACAAGAATCCCCTTATTTGTGTGCCAAATGTGTTCAGTGTTGGACTTCATTACTCGGCAAATGCACAGGATGGCTGCTAAGCTCATGTTCAGAGCAAGAGCAAGAGGTAGAGGGAAGACATTTTTCCCTGTATCATTTTTCAAGTTGGGGAAATGTCCACATCACTTCAGACAGGCAAACCAGACAGACCATCAGCTCACATCAGACAGAGTCTTTTTAAGTTACAGGTACTTACCTTGAAGTGAGTTCTTCTACAGTCATCCGGATCCTCCGCAGGACAAATGTTCTCCAACACATCCCCAGCTGTGTGCTGCAGCTCAGAGCTGCTTTTGTTCGACCCTCTGTTCTTCCCTGTTGTGTCTCCAGTGAGAGGCTCTCTCCCATGTACTTTCACCGAAGGGACTTCTGGGT
This sequence comes from Mus pahari, assembly GCF_900095145.1. NCBI lineage: Eukaryota > Metazoa > Chordata > Mammalia > Rodentia > Muridae > Mus > Mus pahari. Next base: position 23,679,775 of record NC_034602.1, read on the forward strand.
GTCCCGGTGCACATTCTTTGTCATATTTCTTGTTTATTTCCAGATCTTCAGACATTTTTTTGAGGTGCAAAGATGGGGGTTGAGTTTGCTTGCCTTCCTTCTCAGACAGGGGCTGGCTCAGCGTGGTTGGATCTGCAGGTGTGCTCTGTGTTTGTGGGCACATCTTTGAGAGGTCTGGATCCTTCAGGGGATACGGGATGAGATGAGAAAAACAGTAAAAAAAAATAGATATATATTTTACATTTAAATTTCTTAATACATGTTTAGATGTCAGAAATCACTGGGCAGTAAATTTTTAAAAAAGCAAAATAATTTACTTAACCAATACGAGGATAAAAAGATAAAACTGGAAAAGTTATGTTAGTCACTGTTGGACAAAACAATTATGTGTTAAATTATTAGTCAATCTGCTGTGTGTTATTTTACCAAAGATGAATTGTTTATTTTTAATATTACAAATTTGTTTTCATATAAAAATATTTGACCTCTTAGGCTTCAAAAAGTAAGCCTTGCTAGTGTGCTTCAGTGCGTTAATGATCTGATGAATAACTGAGCAGTGAAATGATTAGAGCCAAACACTGCCTAGAGCCAAACCACGGACAGCAACCACACATAAACTAATTGCTAAGTTTTGATTTAAAAAACACAGCAACGTACCGTGACATCAATGTGGGCTTTGAGCGTTAAGGCTGAATATACTCCAGCACTCACAAAAGACAATAGGCAACAACAGCATTAGCCACTTTCTAAATACCTAAGCTTATACCCACAGACAGAAGCCACCCTCAACCTTAGCCAGAAGAACCTTCCCTTACAACAAACTGTGGCAAAGGCAAAGACTCAAGGTTTCCCAAGATGCTCAGCCTTTAACAAGGCATCCATAGCACTACTGCCCGCCCCTGCTAAGTCTCAGGGAAGACTGAGAATGGAGGGATGGAAGGGGTATGACAGAAAGATAGGGTGAAGGGCTGTGAAATGCCACCCTAGACTCAACACAGCCAATGCTACCATTAACTTGCAACAGCTGCAGCACAAGACTGGCCTGTCAGTAATCAATCATGCAAAGGGGAGGGGCTTGGGATTCTACATTTACTGCTAACTATCGGGTCTTGATAGATCCTGAGAAGAGGGAAATAATTGTCTTCAGTTGTGTACCCACACCTCAGTCCACTGGGATCCTACACATGCTGTGAAAACCTGGCTACACAGACACTGCTGGCAAAAACGACACAAAAGGGATAAACATGACTGAGAGAGAGACTGTGGGAATGGGGTGGATGGGGGAGGGAGATGGGGGAGGTCTGGGGTGAGAGGGATAAGTAGCATGTGACTGTTGAGGCCTCGGTAACTGTTACCTGTCTAGCCTGCCACTCTGTGCACTACTAAGGAAACTTTCTCATATGCTGTGACTAGCATCTCTGTGATTTGGGGTTCTTGGAAACCAATGACAATAGAAGTCAGTAGAACTGCTTTGTATAGTTAGCCACAATAAGCCCGGAGCCAACCAGCCACCAGGCAGCACTCCCTGCACCTGTGTATGAGCTTATTATGGTATTTGCTTTTATAACCTGCCCCTGGGATGGACCCCAGCATAAGACAGACACCTGCACCAATAAAAGAAACTATTTAGAGTAAGACTTCCATTTTGAGTGGGGTCGGAGTGAAGTTTGAGTTTCCAAGACCTCCCTGGGAATCTGCTTGTCAAAAAGAGACATATATGTAGGTAACTGACATCCTGGTTGGCAAGTTAAAATATGAATGTTAGACTAGGCAAGCCTCCTGCCACAGCTGAATACCCCAATTAATGAGAGCAGGATAAGTGTACAACAAAGACAAATTTCTAAGGAAGTCCCTTACCCCTAAGTCCTGATTGGTAGAATAACTTGATTGTTTTTTGCATTTTAGGCTTAAAAACCCTATAGGATCTTAACTCAGTGTTGCAGCCAGCTCCTGATAGATCAGTCTTGGGATGTGGCATTCAATAAGCTATCCCTGTTTGACTGAGATTGGTGTCTGAGTGGTTTGTGTGGGGGTTCCCAGACCCCAACAGTGAGCATGTGTGAAATTCTCTAAGAACAGGTTTAGTTAAAAACTATGTCAACCATCATGCCTTCAATCCCAGCACTTGAGGTGGACAGGTGGACAGATCTTTCTGCGCTCTTTTAGCCTGGGCAAATGCTAAGGTGTGTCTCCAGAGGTATGAGCGTATCCTTAAGCCCATCATCTCTTTCAGCACAGAAGCTGAAGACAGACACCAAGAGACAGCATCGCTTCTTCGAATTTCCAACAAGGCAGTGTAGATGTGACACAACAATTTAAGCTACAGGAAATGATTCTCCAACAGTGGCCATCACTGTTAGGCACACACAAGTTCAGGTACACAGGTCTATGGCTCAGACCTCCCCTCATCCTGTGAGGAAATCAGATTCACAGAAGCAGGAAAAATACTCAGAACAATGCTCTCAAGCAGCAAACTGACTGTAGCTTTTAAGGACACACAGCTTCATTACTAGTTAAGATGTTTAAAACATTACACGTCAAATATGATATGGAATTGCTGCCAAAAAGCTGATTATGTAAGCACTACTTGGAGTATGGCACGTTATTAACATAAAGAAAACATGACAGAGGGATGTGTATTAAAACTGTGCATACCGACAGCTGAGTATTCTCACTGCTGTCAAGATTCTTTTGTTCCAGCTGTGATGTCCCCTCCGAGTCCACTTCTGCTGAAACACACATACAGTTCTCTTAAAAAGCTACTCATTTAGAGGTTATAAAGAACAACACTTAAAAGAAAATGAAAAGAATAAAACTCTAAAGGGATAATGGTTATTTTCAATTTCCAAATTAAAATTTTAAATCAAGGTTAATTTGCAGGTGGCTCCTTCATTAAAAAAATATTGTTATAAGCAAGTTGCTCTACACATGCAAAGAGAGATGCACGCATATGTACACATGCACATACACAAGATCCCCAGAGGCAGACCATTAAGACAGGAAAGAAGGAGATACACGCAACCACGCCTTTTTTTTTTTTTGCCTCATAATACTACATTTTACACAATCCTTGTTATTAATCACTGAGCCCAAAGTTAATAGGAATTGTTTGCGCATTTATGTGTAATACCCTCTTCCTCTTTTCAGAAGCATTTGTGTTCATTTTGTGACAAATTCCCTTCTTTGCTGCAGCCAGGTCCCCGGTGGCGATGACTACACAGATAAGCTGATCTCCTTCCTTTGTGCCCCCTTAAATTTTATCAGGTTATTTACTAAGATTTGAGTCTGGAGATGATAGCTCAGTAAAATTCCTGACAAGCAAACATAAGGACCTGAGTTCAAATCCTGGCACCCACTTAAAAGCTGAGTATGGCTGCACAAATCTACAATTGTGGCACAGTGGGTGGAGGAAGGCACGGGTCCCTGGAGGAGACTGCTGGCCAGCCAGGGAAGGTAACTGATAAACTCCTCCAGGCTTAGGGGTGGGGTGGGGGGACGAGGTCTCAATAGATCAAGGTGGGGGGTGAGGTGGGGGCAGAAAGATGGTTTAGTGGTCAAGGCATTCCCTGTCAGGTGATCTTGAGACAGGGTTTCTCTGTATAGCCCTGGCCCTGGCTGTCCTGGAATTCTCAGAAATCTGCCTGCCTCTGCCTCCCGAGTGCTGGGATTAAAGGCCATGGAACTAGTCAGTGACTGCTAGTCCCAGTGACTCTCAGGATGGTTTGCCCTTACCTGCTACCTGGTCCATGTCTAGATACTGCCCTTGTTGATCTGTGGCATCAGATATAATCCCCTCACACTTGTTTAGCAGATTCTCAGAGACACTCTGAAAAAAAAAATCAATACCCATAATTAGTCTGCAAACATTTCCCAAGCATTTCACAAGATGATAGCTAAAGTTTTCCTATTCATCATTTCTTTATTTTTTACTTTGTCATTAAAAAATCCTGGAAACAAAATGTCACACACTAAAATTAACCAGACCTAAAGACTATAAAAGTTAATAACTTAATGAAATTCCTATTTCAAAAGCCATTGTTTTGAAATTAAGTAAATGTTAAGTTTCTGAACATGTCTATAGAGGATCTTTTGCATAATTTCTGGATCAAGCCAATATCTTTTTTTCATATGGTGACCAAACTTTGTATAGAGATTGTAGGGTCTCTGGCCATCAAATATATTAACCAAAACTGGATGGCACACCTATCTCAACAAGGAACTACACTTCAGGATATCTGCCTTCGATTTTGTATTTGCACTGAAATTAAATGTCTATATAAAACACTTTAAATAAAAATGTATATGTATATTGCCTGTGTCACTCAGACTGACTTCCAACACAACTTACAGGGTTGGCGTTGTCATCATGTGCACACCTGCCTCATCCCTGCTCATGCTGGGGTTACTAGTCTGTGCAGCCATGCCCAGAAAATACCCAAAATGCTTCCCGTGGCCCTGCTTTTGTTGCAAAGCTCCGTATTTGCCATGACCACATCTTGGTGAACATGGGCACAGGATGGTAGGACCCTCATTTTGGTAAACAGGAGTTTCGACGATCTAGATATAAAGTGGGACATCACTGATGGGAGGTGGTTGACTAAAATATGAAAGTAGTAAGAAAGATACTGAGAGGGATTGGAGGGTTCACAACCTTCTCTAAGTCCCGTTACAGACATGCATGCAACACACACATTTAGAATAAAAGTAAATATGAGAAGAAGAAGAAGAAGAAGAAGAAGAAGAAGAAGAAGAAGAAGAAGAAGAAGAAGAAGAAGAAGAAGAAGAAGGAAGAAGAAGAAG
>NC_034602.1:23684664-23729873 GCF_900095145.1 Mus pahari
AGAAGAAGAAGAAGAAGAAGAAGAAGAAGAAGAAGAAGAAGAAGAAGAAGAAGAAGAAGAAGAAGAAGAAGAAGAAGAAGAAGAAGAAGAAGAAAGACCACCATGCAAATACTAGACTGCCATGGGATTATCTCATCCCATAAAACCACACAGTATTTCAAGACTGGAGAAGAAGGAATGTTAAGAGCAGTTACTTACTAAATGCCTACAAAATGCCAGGTCCTTCCTTCCTAGTATCTCAAATGACATACCCAGGGTGGTTGAGGAAGCGGATGTCACGGCGTTAGGTTCCTTTGCTTAGGAAACATAGTAGTCTACAAGGCCACACAATCTCATGCATACATAACTCGACTTGCTTAGGGGAAAAGACAACACTAACAGACAACAGACATGCAACTCATGACAGCAACAGAGCAACTACCTCGTTTTCAAGGTGGACTCTCTCCCAGGCCAGGATCTCTTCCTCCAATATTCGGAACTCACTGTCTGACAGCCTGTCTCGCAGTTCTTCATTCGCGAAAGCTCTAGTCGTCTGGCCACCAGGGGGCGCATCGCTGGCGGTTCCCACGGCGCGCGCTGGGGCTTCACAATGGCCCTTGCAGGGCAGTGGCTTTAGGAACAGGTCCTGTGTGCCTTTACTTTTCCTGTTCATGTCGCTTACAAGGGTAGAATCACCCCAACTTTTTACTTCGCTCACGTGACTCCTTTCTTGTTGTTTCCTGTTGTCATCACTGGACTTCAGCATGTGTCCGATATCTAACTGCCAGTCGGTGCGTTTTGGTTTCACAGTTTTTTGCGACTGGCTCTTGAACTCATGGCCTCCTTGCTTTTCACCCATACGTACTTCTGGGCACTTACCTTTTACCTTTCTGCTTTCAATATTTTTAGAAGATTTCTCTCTTCTTTTATGAAAAGATTCTTCCAATTCAGACGTGTTATTTTCACAGTCTAATTTATTTCTCATTAAGGGAAACTTAGTAAGTGACTGGCCACTGTAGTCCACGTCCTGAGAGGACGAGGGAGATGGAAAGGCATTTCCAAGGCCACCTTCCTCCTGTCTGGGAGAGGTCCGCAGTGCTTCAGAGACCAGCGCAGCGCTTACATCTCTGTCGCCACAATCAAGCGTATTGTAGGTCAGTGTAGTGGGGGCCGACGTCAGGTGAGCTTTTCCTGAGACATCAGGTGGTCGCTCTTCCTTGAGGTAAACACTAGCGTTGACATCTTTATAGATCGCATCACCCTTCTGCGTTGGCTTGTTAATGACACATTGTACAGTTTCTTTACCCTCCGGGATTTCTCCTAATGTCAACTTTCCCTCAAGTATTTGGCCCTTAGCGGATTTTGAAAGTCCAGACGTATCTTCCTCATCAGAAGCCATGCCCATCTCTGGCTCCCGAGATCTTTCTTGGAGTTGTACAGGTGGAGGGCTCGTCGGCTTGGCTTGATGCTGGGACGCTCTGGGGGCCAGAAGATGCCTCTCTAACCCATCCTCGTCCTTAGAAGTCATAGGGCAAGAACAAACAAACAAAAAGACTTGATGTGTACCATTTGGCTTTTCATAGTATGCATTTAAATACACAACCATACAAGCAAAATTAACCAATAAAACTAGTTTAGGACTGGTGTGAGATGCCTCTCAGTAAGTAAAAGGGCTTCCACCAAAGCCTGGGCGCACCCCCCAGAATCCACAGAGTGGAAAAAGATGAACAACTCCCCCAAGTTGGTCTCTGATCTTATCTTCATGGGATGCTGAGACATGGACATGCTCCCACACGGACAATAAATAAATGTAAAAAAAAAAAATCCCTCATTTACCTCAGTCCTTCCAGAATATCACCGTTATTAGACTGATCCTCACTGGTATGTGCTGGGTAATTTTCAATACTACAAGAACATTTATTTCACCATCCTTTAAATACTGATTGATGCTTACTGACATTTAGTCTCTGAGAAGGAGTAACTGAATAGTAGGTGAACTAAGATTGTTTACTTCCATAACGGTGACACCTTGTGTGCAAAACCAAGATCCTTCTCAGTTGAGAAGAAAATTGCTTTGGAGGTGGTTGTAGAGATCACAGGAGTCCTAACAACCACGAGGGTCGCAGCTGCAAGCAGCGGAGTGGCACAGGGCCTGTGCTGGGTTTTGGGTTAGGTCCTTTATGTATAAATGTTCGTGATAAAGTCAACAGAGGTTTCTGATTGCCCCACGTCTGGGGGTATTGGGAAAAGTAAGTAGACATTTTCCAGCGGTAGTTTTGTATACACTACTTACAAATCCATCTTTCCACATGATTCTTTGGTAATGGGTAATTCATTTTAGAAAAACACCTACATTGTGATTTTGTTAATTGGATGTGTATCCATCACAGGCACATAATTATCAGCAAAAGGTAAATTAAAAGGATTCAATGGAAGATGTACATCTTAAAGTAACTTAAAAACTTAAAAAGTAACATAGAAACTTAAATTTCATTTTCTCACTTACTATATAGAAATAAATAGTTCTTACTGGGTATATCTTGTGAGTAGTCAGTGGAAAGGGGCTTGTTTGGCAAACTCACAGCCCTGTGATTCTCCCAACACAGAAAGAAAAGGAGGAAGGGGAGGAGGGGAACAGATAAAAAGGCAGAGGTAGTTGGACATAGTACTACCGGAGGACCCAGAAATACCTCTTCTGGGCATATACCCAGAAGATCTTCCAACTGGTAATAAGGACACATGCTCCACTATGTTCATAGCAGCCTTATTTATAATAGCCAGAAGCTGGAAAGAACCCAGATGTCCCTCAATAGAGGAATGGATACAGAAAAAGTGGTACATTTACACAATGGAGTACTACTCAGCTATTAAAAACAATGAATTTATGAAGTTCTTGGGCAAATGGATGTATCTGGAGGATATTATCCTTAGTGAGGTAACCCAATCACAAAAGAAGTCACTAGATATGCACTCACTGATAAGTGGATATTAGCCCAGAAACTTAGAATACCCAAGATACATTTTGCAAAACACAAGAAAACCAAGAAGGATGACCATTGTGTGGATACTTCATTCCTCCTTAGAATAAGGAACAAAATACCCATGAAAGGATATAGATACAGAGACAAAATTTAGAGCTAAGATGAAAGGATGGACTATCCAGAGACTACCCCATCTGGGACTCCATCCCATCATCAGCCACCAAACCTAGATACTAATGCACATGCCAGCAAGATTCTGCTGAAGGGACCCTGATATAGTGGCCTCTCTGCTTGTGGACGTTGTACATCGTGGTGCGCACTAGGCTCCGCACCACGATGTACAACGTCCACAAGCAGAGTGGGTGGGTAGGGGAGCAGGGGTGGGGGGGGTATAGGGAACTTTCGGGATAGCATTTGAAATGTAAATAAAGAAAATAATAATAATAAAGAACAAAAACAAAAACAAAAACAAAAGGCAGAGGTAGCAAGTACAAACTGGTGTCTGTAACTGAACCTCTAATGAAAGGTTCAAATGAAATAATTTTGTATTTTTATGGATTACAGATTTGGGCATCCACTGTCTTTTGTTTTATTGATCTTGGCCATTCTGACAGGCATAAGATAAAACTTCAAAGTAATTTTGATTTTCATTTCCCTGATGACTAAGGACATTTAAGTGTTGCTCTGCCATTTGAGAGTTCTGTTCATATCTATACCCCATTTGCAAGTGGATTATTATTCTCTTGGCATCCAGTTTTTTGAGTTCTTTATATATTTTAGATCAGTGATTCTTAACCTTCCTAAAAGTCATGACCATTTAATACAGTTCCTTATGTTAAGGTGATCCCCAAAGCCATAAAATTATTTTCATTGCTACTTCATAACTGTAATTTTGCTACTGTTATGAGTTATGATGTAAATATCTGTGATTTCTGGTGGACTTTGGCAATCCCCAGCCCTCTACTGGATGTGTAATTGGTAAAAATTCTTCCCATTCTGTGTAACTTCTCCTTTGAATGATAGTGTGCTTTGCCATACAGAAGCTTTTCTGTTTCATGAGATCCCAGTTATTGCTGATCTTGGTGCATGTGTTTTATTGAGAAATTTTGCGTTTATGTTCATGAGGGAAAATGTTTTGTAATTTTCTAGGTGTTTGTATGGTTTTTATATTAAGATCATAGTAGCTTCACAAAAATAATTAGGAACTATTTTTTAGTTTCTATTTTTCAGAATAATTTGAAGATTATTGGTGTTAATTTTTTCTTTAAAGGTTTGGGAGAATTCTACAGTGAATCTATCCATGGCTTTTTTGACTAGGCGATTTTCACTATGAGTTACAGATCTGTTTGTTACTTCATCTTGACTTAATGTTTGGACTCAATAGGCTCATATATTTAAATATTTGGTCCCTAATTTGTGCAATTGTTTTTGGGAAGGATTAGGAGGTATGGCCTTTTGGAGGGGATGTGTCACTAGGGGTGGCCTTTTGAGGCTTCAGAAGCCTGTACGAGGCCTAGCCTCTCTCTCTGCCTCCAACTTGTGGATCAGGGTGTGAGCTCTCGGCTCCTGCTCCAGCACCATGCCTATCTGCCTGCTGCCGTACTCCCCAATGTGATAACTATAGACTAACCTTATGAAACCATAGCCAAGCCCCCAATTAAATGCATTTTTTTATAATTGTCTTTGTTATGATGCTCTTTGACAGTAAAAGAAAAGTAACTAAGGCAATAGGTTCTATATATGAAGAAATTCATCCATTTATTTTATGTTTTTTTCTAGTATGGTGAAAAAATAAACATTTTAAAAGCATATCTTTAATGATGCTCTGAATTTCCTCATTGTTATAATGTACCATTTACATATGGATCTTCTTTCTGGGCCTAATTTTATTAATCTGGTTCTTGTATGTCTTCTTGATTAATTTGGCTAAGGTTCTGTCAATTTTGTTGATTTTCTCAAAGAAACAATTTTTCCTTTGATTTGTTCTTTGCACTGATTTATTTTATATTTTTTCATTGATTTCAGCTCCAAGTTTCATTATTTCTTTCCATCTACTTTTTTGGGTGTTATTTCTTCTTACTGTTCTAGAGCTTTCAGGTGTGCCACTAAATTACTAGCATGAGACCTTTCCATACACAAACACACACACACATACATATACACACACACACACACACACACATATATATATATATATATGTATATATGTATATATATGTATATATATATGTATATATGTATATGTATATATATATATATATACATACATACATACATACATATACTTACTGTTATGAACTTGACTCTCAGAACTGCCTTCATTGTGTCCTATAGGTTTGGATATGTCATATTTTCATTAAGTTATAAAAACTTTTAAATTTCCTTATTTATTTCTGTCTTGACCCATTTTTCATTTAGAAGATAGTCAGTTTCCGTGAGTTTGTAAGCTTTCTGTTGTTATTGATATTCAGCTTTAAACCAATATTCTTGTATCTAATGAGATTTGCTTTGTGTCTGAGTATGTGGTAAATTTTGGAGAAAGTTCCATGAGCTGCTGAGAAGAAGGGATAGTCTTTTGTTTGGGTAAAATGCTCTGAAAAGATCAAGTAGGTTCATTTGGTTTATGATGTCATTTAGTTCAGCTAAGCTTTTGTCAGAATGACCTGTTTATTGTGTACTGAAGTCACCAACTTTCACTGTGTGAGTGTTAATATGTGATTTTAGTTATAGTAGTGTTTCTTTTACAAACTTGGGTGGCCATGTGTTTGGAGTATAAATATTTGTAATTGTAATATTCTCTTGAATGTTTTCTTTGATGAATATGCAAGTTTCCTTCTTGGAACTAGTCTTGATTTGAAGTCTATTATGTCAGATATTAAAATGATGATATCTACTTGCTTCTTGGGTCCATTTGCTTGAAAGACCTTTTACTACCTTTTTACCCTGGGTTGATGTCCATCCTTGCTGGTGAGGTATGTTTCTCAGATGCAGCAGAAAGATGAACCCTGTTTTCCAATTTAATCTGTTAGTCTGTGTCCATTTGGAGGAGCATTGAGACCATTAACATCAAAAGTTATTAATGAACATTATTGATTCCTGGGGTTTTTTTGTATGTGAGTTTTTTCCTTCTCCTTTAATTTATTGGTTTAGAATTAATCATTCCATTTATTTATGCTGTGCATCTGTGGTCTCTCTGAGTTTTCAAAACATCTATCCAGGCTCTTCTGGCTTTCAAAGTCTCCACTGAGAAGTCAGATTTTAATCTAATGGGCCTGTCTCTATATGTGCCTTTCTCTACTATGTTTGTCTGTATGTCACTGGCTTCTGGAGGAGGCATGTTGTCTGGATTGTTCATGCTGCGGTTTTATTCTGGGATCTAGGCATCTGGAGTTATGGTATTTGAGGTGTTTCTTGGTGTAGATGTCTGTTCTCTCTCTCTCTCTCTCTCTCTCTCTCTCTCTCTCTCTCTCTCTCTTTTTGTTGGATGTTTGGGTCATTGGTTGCTGTTGCTCACCCTGGATCCTAGGCAAGCGTGATGGCCATAGGATCTCCGGTTGGTGGGTGATATAAAGGCATGGAGATGAGCGAGGAGGAGATGATGAGAGGGGGAGCAAGGAGGAGTTGGGGGACCCTGGGTCTATACCAAGAGGTGGTGTCCCTAGGGAATAGAAATAGGAGGGGAGGAGGAGATTCTGCTACAGTAGGTCTATGACTAAGTCTGGAGAGAAGAGAATGAGAGTTAGGGGGAGGCTAGGTCTGCCAATTTATGCATTTTAAAGTACCAGTATGATTTTAGAAATGTAAAACCTTATTTTAGAATCCTACTGAGTTTCCTAATTCTAGATCAGTAAACAAAGAGTTCTTGTTTCCTAGCTTTTTCATAGCATAGCATAAAAAATGTTATCAAAAAGTGAGTAAAATCATAAATCTATCACTATTCAAGTATCAGATTTATAAACCCTCAAATACTTTTCAGATACTGTTCAAATTTTAGAAATTTGGAATCAGTTCTGACATGCACTAATCAGTTACATGCTAAGCCATGACATTCACAGCTGCTAAATCTTTACATATGGATAATTTGGGGATGTTAGGAAGAATATAATCCTGAGGGTTCCTGAGTTTCAAAACTGAAAATGTTCTGTTAATGTTTGACTGTTAGTATTGGGGGTGGGTAGGCAACTATGTGGTAGAGCACTAATTCGATACACTTGGATCTAGGCTCAAACAGCACAATTAAAGATGGGGAGACAATAAATATTAATGCCAGTCAGACTTTCTGAGAGTGATTGGACAGGATATTTGAAAATGCTAACTGGTGTTTTCCAGAGGGAGTATTGTAGATTATGTTGCTCATCTTGCTTTTCATTCTTTGCTGAAAAGTACTGACTCTTACAACATACCACAACTGTTAATTTGCTCATTGGACATGGCCACGTGTTGCTATAACACGGTAACATTATTATGAGAAGACAAATTCAAACTGCACACACAAATATACAACATCTATGCTTTCGAAGTGTCGCAGATGAAGAGTTTTCTCCAGTGCTGAGAGTGTGGCTCAGGAGCTGGACTTTGTATCACAGGTAGTGTGGAGCTCCAACTTTAACACTTCCCCAAAACCTGTTCCCCAGATCATTAGGAATGTGGCTAGTAAAGAGCCTTTGTTCTCTTAGGGCAGCTGAGGGTCTTCTGTTCCTCCACCTGACAGCTAGCTAGGCAATTATCTCAGTTGCCCCAGCCAGGCACCCATCTTCCTATGTTTGAGACTGAAAGGAAAATTATACAGATTTAAAGTTTGGGAATGTAAAACTAAGAGAGTAAGGTTTAAAATTCAAAGGCTCAAGGCTGAACACTGTGAAAAGACAAGGCCCAGACTTTACGGAGCCCACCCGGCCGCTAAGACTAACAAGAGTATAAAGATAAAAGAAAGGAGTGCCGGCTGGGGCTGAGGAAAAGGAGTGCCGGAGCCAGCCGGGGCTGTCAGGATTAGCTCATAAACCATGTGGCAAGAAGGCATCTCCCCCGGCTCACTCAGGGTCACACACTGACCAGAGGTCCCCCAGACTCTGATAAGCCTCCGGCCTGTGGAATTCCGCCGCTCCGGCTGGCACGTACTATCTTGCTGCATTGTAATCTCACTACTATGTTCAAATGAGCCAATCACTTGTGGCCACACCAACTCTCCCCGTCCCCCCCCCCCGACACTTACCCTATAAAGACCCCAAGCTTTTGGGCCTCGTGGTCAACTTCTCTGTCTCCTGCGTGAGATACGAGTCCACCCAGAGCTCTGCCATTAAAGTACCTCGTGTGGTTACAACAAGATGGCTTCTCTGTCGTGTTTCTGCGGGACACCCCAACTCCTGTGACCTGAGGACCCGAGGGAGTTCCTCACGAGGGGGTCCTACAGCAGGACACCCAGTTTGATAACCAACACCCGTATGGTAGGGTGCATGAATACAGCTGACACCTTCATTACTATGCTGCAAATAATATCTATATTCTTTATGATACAATTAATTTTCTAAAAGCACCCTAATAAGGGCTGGAGAGATGGCTCACTAGATAAGAGCACTGATTGGTCTTCTAGAGGGATTTCTGTGGATGGTCTCCCAGCACCCACACCAGGCAGTTCACACAACCCACTCACAACTGCTCAACTCCAGCTCCAGAGGACCCATCTCACTCACCTCCCTGGGCAAGGGCACACAGGTGCGCGCGCACATGCGCGCGCACACACACACACACACATGTGTGTGCACACACACACACACAGACATACACACAATAATGACAAATATTTGTAAACTCTATATGTTAATAAAGGAATAAAAATTTACATATTTCTGCTAGCTAGTTAAAACCATGAGACACCAGAAAATTTCTAAAATTTAAGTTTATTTTTTATGTGTATAAATATTTTACCTGCATACGTGCTTGGGCACCATAGACATGCCTGATGCCTGTAGAAGTCAGAAAAAGGCACTTTATGCCCTGGAACTGGGGTTACAGGTGGTTGTGAGCCACCATGTGGTGCTAAGAATCAAACCTGAGTCCTCTGCAAAAGCGGAGGGTGCTCTTACCCACGGAGCAAACCCTCCAGCCTGTGACTAAATTTTTTGTAGTCATGAGTTTCATAAAAGTTTTATAGGTATTATTTAAAAAACTACATGAAGGCATATTTGTTCCACAAATTCTCCCCCAAATTTTAATTTTACTTTATCATGAGCAAAGTTTGCCGCATTTAAGTTTTACATCCCTTTGTTTTTCTCTTATCACTTCCTCATTCAGGTGTTGCTGTCCAAGAATAGTTAATATCCTTTTGTGAGAGACCCAAGTAAAAACCTACTGACTAATTCTAACTATGTCGAATGTTTTCTTTGATCGGGGTTCAGTATAAAGGGATAATATGTAGATTATTGTTGACTTTAAGAACAAATGCTAAATCAATCCATACTAAGAACAAGAAGATCAACTTCTCAAAGAATTTTACCTTTGTATCAAACTTATATTCATCCTTTCTTGATGTGGGCTCAGGGTCACTAACATCAGGTTTGGTGAACCTTCAGAACAAAAATGTACAAAAATGGGTGAGTTCTGTTCTTTAAAATCCCTCTCACTTTGTCTGGGATTGTGTCAAGCACACTGAAACTGTGCTATGTAGAAAATCTACTTTTCTATATTAAGGTTCAACGAATTCATTTTACACTGTAAATATTTGATTTTTCTCAAAGAGAACCTAGTAATGTTTTTTGTACTGGTCTTATGAAGGACATCTGTAATTTGAATGTTTATAAAATATAACACTCTTCTAATCCATTTTACGCTAAACACATATAAAAAAATTTCTCTTTAATAAATGCACAGGTTAAAAACAATCCATTTGTAGTTTTAATAGGAACATGAGAATGCTACACTAATATTATTATAATCAAATAAATAATCATGAGTATATTATTCAATTAAAGTCAAATGTGTTTTTTTATGAAATGTAAAAGATAGAAATGACATATTTAGAAAATGAAAAGTGTTACTTAGTGCAGGAGATTATATCAAACTTAATAAATATGTCCCCTAAGCTCCTGTATCATCATGATCATTTTGATATAGACTCCAAATATTCTCAAATCATCAGTGTTACCAAAAGCATATCTGAGTCTCTAAAACTCCCCTTTCTCTGTTTCTCTTAGAAACTAACCTGGATCTGCTTTTTAAATTCCATCCTCATCTTGGATGGATTTCGAATTCTCACACACTTCATCTTTAGAGCACCGATAAATAAACAATCAGTAAAGGCCCCAGACCTGAGGCATGAGGAACATGAGATTGGATTTCATTCCTGCCGCTTAGTGTGTTCAGGAAGTCCCCAAAGTCCTGGGACCGTGTGGACTCTCAATAGGGTCTACACAAGCAAAGGACAGAAGGCAGACCCATGCATGAAGACAACAGCAACAACAAATGTGTTCACTGATGATGAGAACACATTGAAAAATGAAATTTAAGGAAGTAGCAGTAGTAGCTCGTGGGGGAAATGAATAGGAGTCAGTAACAACAACAACAACAACTCAGATAGCTCCTGGATATATTTAAATAGTTAGCTGAACACTGTCTGTATGTCGGCATGGGTCACTTCTAGAAGAATAATTCCTCTACAGAAGATGCATGATTTTGTTCTGTATCAAATTGAAGGTCTGATAGCCACGGGTTTGAGACCTACCCTGAAACTTTCACTGGTTAGAACAGGCCTTGGTTATGACTGTGGCTGTAAGATTTTTAGGACCATGATTATAGCACCACCAAGCTTGTTGGGAACACTCTATACAAGAGCTCCCGTGGCTGGACTTTGTGAATTGAGGTTATATGAAGCAATTTCTCGGTTTTATCGCTTATACAGAAGAGCAGGCAAAGGCACTGAGAAAGCAGACCGTCTAATTCCTTGGATCAACTTACTGGCAATTGTGGGACTATGAGCCCCTCAGTGAGAGGCACCTAGCTGACGAAGATGGGCTATGACAGACAGCATGCATGTTCTGCAAACAAGTTGTGATGACTACAATCCAGCCAGTGTCAAGCACATCCTCGGCAGCGAGCCAGAGGACACTAACATATACCAGGTGTCCTTTTTTCTCTACTTAATCTTTAAAATCCTACCTTAGTATTGAATAGGACTCAGTACTTTCAGCTGCTTCTAAAGGTAAAGGAAAAATATATTGTTAATCAGCAATATAAAACAATAGAGAGGAAAGCCTGGAGGGGGTGGCGCATCCCTTTAATCCCAGCACTCAGGGAGGCAGAGGCAGGTGGATCTCTGTGAATTCTGAGGCCAGCCTGGTCTACAGAGTGAGATCCAGGACAGCTAAGGCTACACAGAGAAACCCTGTTTTGAAAAACAGGAATGTGTGTATCTCTCTCTCTCTCTCTCTCTCTCTCTCTGTGTGTGTGTGTATGGAAAAATTAGTATATTAAAATGGTATAACTGGTGATTATTTGGTGTATGAATAAATTTGGAGCCTTGCATTCTAATGACAGACAATCTACTCTTTAAAACCTTATACTTTCACTAGTTTGTGTATTGCAAATCAAAAGAGAAAGAAACTCGTCAAAATTTAATACCTAAATGTAAACTACCATGCTCTATAGCCAGACTAGCTGAATACCATCAGACTGGCAGAAAATGACATTATTAGCATAGCCAGTATGAGAGGCCGTTGGTGTCAAATACAGGCAATGTGACTCTTCGGGGCTAATGGCAGGAGAAGCCGAGCTAAGGGCATGTGCTTATTTTTTATTTTAAACTATTTTTCATTTTTGTTTGAAGTATGTAAGTGCATTGCTCATGTGCAAGTCTGTACACCACCTGTATGTCTGTCTGTCTGGTCCTTGTAGAGGCCAGAAGAGGGCACTGGATGCCCTGGAACTTGAATTACCGATGATTTTGAACCATCACCTGAATGGTGAAGAGTTGAACCCCAGTCCTCTGGAAGAGCAGTCAGAGTCATGACTGAGTCACCTCTCCTCTCTGTGAACTTGCTTTGTTAGGACACAACACAACTGCTGGGGAGTTTTCCATGGAAACTGCTCAGCTTCAGATGAATCCTGCCAAAAGCAGCTTCAGTGGATGGCCGTGGTCCTTTGAAACTTTGCAAAACATAACGGGTAGAGGAGGAATGGGCTGGCTGGTCTTATGTCAACTTGACACACAAACTAGAGTTATCTGAAAGAAGGGGACCTCAAGTGAGGAAATGCCTCCGTAAGGTCCAGCTGTAAGGCATTTTTTCAATTAGTGATTGATGGGGAACAGTCAAGCCCATTGGGGGTGGTTCCATCCCTGGAATGGTGGTCCTGGTTTCTGTAAGCTGAGCAAGCCATGGGAAGCAAGCCAGTAAGCAGCACCCTCTGTCACCCCTGCATCAGCTTCTGCCCCCAGGTTCCTGCCATGTGTGAGCTCCTGTGCTGACTTCCTTCAATGATGCTCACAGATGTGGAAGGGTAAGTTGAATAAACCCTTTCCTCCCCAACTTGCCTTTTGGACATGGTGCTTCATTGCAGCAGTTGAAATCTTAATAACTAAGACAAGGAACAAGGATCCAGCAGAAGGAAAGAGACATCAGTATACTCGGTCTTACTAGGAAAAGCTAATGACGACTCTCAGTTCTAGCTAGATTCTCTATCTTGCTGTGATGTAAATAGCTCACTTTGTCTCCCATGGACCCATCTCATGGGAAGACCATTTCATGATGATTTACCCATTCCTCGCCATCTTTATAGCAGAGAGAAGCTTGAAATGTACCACTGAGGAAGAGAAAGTTGCTATCTGATATGACAACCACAGAAATAAAATTATCACATTCAAGCTTCAGAATGGGCCAAAAGAGGGCTCTCTCCACATAAAGAAAACTTTCTTTACATCCTCTAAAGCACAAAAAGTAAGTATTGGAACTCTCAAGTCTTCCCCAGGATAATACTATACTCATAGAAAAGGAAGGTCATAGATGTAGCAGGATGCTTTACACACACACACACACACACACACACACACACACACACACACAACCATAGGCTCACATGTTTGAATACTTGGTCCCTGGTTGGTGGAACTGTATGGGAAGGATTAGGAGGTGTGGCCTTGGAAGAGGTGTGTCATTTGAGGCAGGATTTGAGGTTTCAAAAGCCTGTGCCATTCCTAGTTAGTTCTTTCTGCCTCACGTTTGGGAATAAAGGTGTAAGCTCTCAGCTCATGTTCAGTGCCATGCCTCCCCTCCTGCTCCCATGTTCTCTGCTATAGATGGTTAGAGACTCTAACTCTCTGAAACTGTAAACCCCAGATAATTTTTTTTCTTCTATAAGTTGCGTTGGTCATGTCATTCTTTACATTAATAAAAAAGTAACTGGGCTGGTGAGATGGCTCAGCAGGTAAGAGCACCCGACTGCTCTTCCGAAGGTCCTGAGTTCAAATCCCAGCAACCACATGGTGGCTCACGACCATCTGTAATGAGATCTGACGCCCTCTTCTGGAGTGTCTGAAGACAGCTACAGTGTAATTACATATAATAAATAAATAAAGCTTTAAAAAAATAAAATAAAATAAAATAAAAAAGCAACTAAGACATAAGTGTTAGGTCCAAGGCCATCAGTAGGAAATAAACAAATATGTTAAAATGTAAAGATTTCTGAAAGAAACTTTGCTATCAGAACTTACACCCATAAATATTAATAAAAGAAACTATAAGAGACAGAGATGTGTTTTGGTGAGCGAGCACGGAATCCAGAATCTGGTAAGCTCTAGGTTCAATCCCAAGACCACAAAAGGAAAATGATCTTTTTCAAGTCACACTGTTTCAGAAAACAAGATATACTTAATGGGCGGGGCATGGTGGTGCACGCCTTTAATCCCAGCCCCTGGGAGGCAGAAGCAGGCGGATTTCTGAGTTCGAGGCTAGCTTGGTCTACAAAGTGAGTTCCAGGACAGCCAGGGCTACACAGAGAAACCCTGTCTCAAAAAAAAAAAAAAAAAAAGATATACTTAATGATGAACTCACTAAACATCTCAGATTCTAGGCAAATAAATAATAATCATTTTATATGTTCACTTTGTAAACACCATTTTCATGATTTAATTTACTTAATTGTTTGTTTTTTTGTTTGTGTTTTTGTTCTACGATAATTCCCATTCCAGGCCTTACCTAGATTGCTGTCTTGGCAAATTTCAAGTCCCTTTTCTTCAAATTCTAAAACACCTTGTCTTTTTAAACAAATGAGAAAAATAAGAAGCATTAAGTACTGTTTAGTAGAAGGATAAAAAGATTTAACAAAGACTTTAAATTCTTTAAAGAATGTTTCATTAAATACAAGAGAAGTTGCCACCTATACTCCAAATGTGCAAGTTCTCCAAGTTTTTATGGCATTTGCAATTAAACAAACACATAAAGACAATGTTAAAATGAGATTCAAAGTGATGGGCTCAACATTTGGGAGGCAGAAGCAGGTGGATTTCTGTGTTCAAGGCCAGCTTGGTCTATAAAGTGAGTTCCAGGACAGCTGGGGCTACACAGAGAAACCCTGTCTCGAAAAAAAAAAAAAAAAAAAGCCACTAATCGATGTCTCAAGTGTGGAATCTAAGAACTAAGTGCAATCTTGTGTGAAGCTCAAATCGGCTGTGTTCTTGTTGCCATCCATTTATTACCTATGTTCACTGAAAAATGCTTAATGCAAATAAAGACAGTTTACCCCAACGTCCTGTGCTCACTAGACATAAAATCTAAGACACTATAAACAATGTAAAAAGATTCTGGTAATCACAGTCAACGATCACTCAGAGATGCCATTAGGTGACTGCTCCTGCCATCTGAAGCACGGTCACCCAAATAAGAGAGTGACTGTCAGTTCCCACTGTGTTTAACAACACACTTTCACAGGACGTGGGCATCAGAAAGAAGCGATGAAAACAAAAATAAGACATGGACTCAATGCTGAGTAAATATGCATGAGCCTGTATTTTACAGAATTGGTAAAACCAACGTGGAATTCTTTAGCCCCACGAGTCCTGAGACCAGATTGTGAGTTAGGAGAATATTAATTCTCTTCAACAAATTCTTTGTGGCCACACTGAATAGTTTGTGTATGATTTACACATGCTTTGTTCTGATAATTATATCTCATAAAGTAGAAATGAAGTGTGTCCCTGTCTGCTTAGTTCTTCAGATCCCCGGTGACCGAAATCACTCCAGAGTGCCAGAGAGGCTGTTACACAGAGAAAGGAGGGAACTTGGGCACCTCTGCAGCTTGACATCTGTCTGACACTTGGCAGCTTCAGTTACTGGAAATTCTTTCATTTGTGGTTTTTTTTTCTCCAGAGAGGCTAAAAGTGACACCAATTCATCCTGTACAAACAAAACAGTAACTCAATAACTCACAACATATTAACATAATTAAAAATCTCCAAAAATACTCTGTGGATGTGATGGTGTAAGGCAGACAAGACATAAATGGTGTCTCTTCTCTCCATGGGCCTTCACATGTGCTGTCCCTCCCCTGTGAAATGCTGCCGGGGCCATCACATCAGCCACCCTCAAAACTCAGTTCATGAAGGACGGTCAGAATGAGAAAAAAATGGGTTGTATCTCAAACACAGAGTGTGTCACAAGTCACCAAGTGAAAGGAGAGAAAAACAAAGATTCATGGAGAAGCTAGGGGGGCGGGCGGCGGGGAGGAAAAGTCACGAACCAGCCCTCAGTAGCTCAAGCCCAGTGGAGGATGTGGGTGAAGCAGCAGCTCTGCTATACACAGGTTGGTTAGTGCTGGAGAGGAATCTTATGTGTCATTGTGACGTGAAACATGGAAAGGCAAGACAACATGGCTCCTTCAGCCCCAATCATAGCGCTTTGATATTTTATTTTATTTTTTTACCAGAAAACACTTAGGCTTCCAGCAAATTATCAGGATAGAAAATCAGCAGGTAAAAATCAGGAGCTTCCCTACATGCCAATAGCAAATTAACCAAGAAAGAAGTAAAAAAAATCCTTTCTGACATCTTAAAAGACAAAAATACCAAAAAATAAACCCCACAAAGGAGATTAAGACTTCTATAAGGAAAAGGAAACACAGAAGAAAGGGCTTAAAGAAGATGATAGACCATGGAAAGACCTGCCATGATCATAATTGGCTGATTTAACATTGTGCAAACTGATATTTCACCAAAAGTGATCTATAGATTCAATACAATCCACGTCAAAATCCCAACGACATTCATCAGTATGGAATAAACTGCTAAAATCCAGATGGGTTCCCACTAAACAAAGCAATCCTTAGAGAGAGATCCTGAAGGCATCACAATGAGTAATCTCTATTTCTATTATGATATCATATCAAGAAAACACACATTACACTGGCAGAGAGACAGACACGAGGGATCTGGAGGGACACCTCGACAGTTAGGAGCACTTGCTGTCCTTGTAGGGGTTCCCACAGGCACATGGCAGCTCACAGCCACCTACAATCTCAGCTTCCTGTAATCCAATGTCCTTTTCTGGACTCTGAGGGACACCACATACATGTGGTACCCTTACATGCATGTAGAACGCCATATACATAGAACATTAAAACAAAGACAGACATGTGAAACACTGGAATAGAACACAGATGCACATATGAACCCAGGCACATAAGGCCACTTACTTTTTATGTAATTGTCAAAAACATCCACTGGAGAAAAGAATAGCCTCTAACCAATGGTGCTTAGCGTGCTGGGTTCCCACAGTTAGAAGCAGGAACAAAGATCCACACATCTCACTCCACACAGTCATCCATTCAAAACAGACCAAAGACCTTAATGAAAACTGTAAACTGTTGGAGGAAAACACTTCAAAGCCATGTAAGAATTAATATGGGTTTTCTTTCCACAAAGGACTCTAGTTCGGTGTGGGAACTAAAAGGGTAGGGGAAGGAGGGAGGAGGGAAGATAGCCCATGTCCGGCCAGAGTTCCTCCTATGCTTTGGGCAGGCGGACTTGGGAGGGCTGCCAGATGCTTTCCACTTGGCCCCAGGTGGGCATCTAAGCCACTGACCCCACTCGACGGGGGTGGGGGAAGGGGAGTGGACAAGGGGCAGCCCCCGATACCAGGGGCCCTGGGGCGACACCCTNTAGCCCNGGGGTTATGGGAGAGAGGGCTGAGGGAGAGAGGTTCCCACACAGGTGAGAGTAAGCGCAGCAGGCCTTGATGAACAGAGACAGTCTATGGTTTTAGAGCTTTATTGTAGAAAGGCAGGGGGAAAGGAGGGAAGGTAAAAGAGAGAGACCAGCCATGGCCAAGAAGAGAGAAGGGGGAAGAGAGAGAGAAGAAAGGCTAGAGAGTAAGAGGGAGAGAGAGGAAGAGAGTGAGAGGAAAGAGGAGAGTAAGGGGAGTAAGAGCAAGAGAGCAAAGGAGTGAGGGGCCAAACAGCCCCTCTTATGGTATGCTGCTATCTTTACTGTTGCTAGGTAACTGGGGAGGAGTTTAGCCTGAAGGTTAGAAGCTTGCAGCATTGCTTACGTGACTGCTAGCCATGCTTCTCTTGTGGGGGGGTTGTGGGGGTGGTAACTTAGACAGAAGCCAGGGTTCCAGGAGACATGAGAGAACTCCTTCCATCCCATGTAGGTGAATTATCACCACCAGGTCCCGGGGTTCAGACCTCAACTCAACTGGAAACCAGACTGTCTGTGTATAGCTCAGTGCCCCACAGTTCGGTAGAAAACAATAGATAAATAGATGTTGGGACTGTGTGCTATTAAAATGCTGAGCAGTGAAGAAGGCAATTGCCAGAGAGAAGAGGCAGCCTACAGAAGGGTAAAAAAGAAATCTTTGTCAGCTATGTATTAGACATTGACTTAATATCTAAGGTATATATTAAAGAACTACAAAATTTAAACTACCAACAAACAAACAAACAAAAAAAACAGTCATCCAGTCTAACAATGTTCAGTTCAGGCTGATGAACTGAATAGATATTTCTCAGAAGATACACAAAAGATCACTAGACTCTTGAAAATGTGCTCAATTAGCTGAGATGGCTGGATTATCATTGTCAACCTGACTGCCTTTAGAAGCATCATGAAGAGTGCTGGGTATGAGGTAATCACCAGAGCATGGTTGTCCTACCAGGAGCCACATGCTTTAGGAAAGTTGACTCCCCTTTCCTCAGGAGCCATTAACTCCTATCAATAGATCCCCCGTTAGGAGTTGGGGGGGTGGGGTGATGAACCTTTCCCCTCTCTGTGCTAGAATGGTTGATCTGGATACATTTTGTGCAAGTCTTCTGCAGATGGCCATTGCTGTCTGAGTTCATGAGTGCAACAGTCCTATCATGTCCACACGCCACTCTTTTGCTCTGGTCTCCTCAAACATGTGGCTCTTAACCACCTGCTTTCTGGGACATGCATGCCTAAGCCTTGGAGCGAGGGTGTGGTATGCATGTCTCAGATCAGCACTCCTCAGACATTCACTGCATTTCATCAACTCCACAAAGAAACTTCTCTGAGAGCCTCACTCACTTAGGGGTAGAGAGATGTAGATCTAGAGGGCAATGTAATACTATGTTCATGTATAATGATAATAGTAGGTCCGCCCCTGGGGCCTGTGAGCTCCTACCCACAGAACCTTAGCCACATTTACAGCCCTAGGCATGTGTTTTCTCGTGTGGAGCATGATTCACCTCCAGTTAGAAAGGATTTGGTTACCCCCTTAACATTCATGCCATTACTGCGCCCATTGGCCTATCTTGCCACACTGGTCATTACTGTAGTTCACAGGGTTTACAGCTGGTAAGACATCAAACATAGTTTTAATTGAACAACTTAGAAAACACAGTATATTTCATTTGTAATGAAAATATTGATAAGCTGTGCATACATGCCTATGTTTCTACAATGTTCATATTAGTCTGAAAATGGCATCAAAAAAGGGGAAAAAACTCTCTTCAAACTAGAATAAAAAGTACTAGAGGAAAATGCACCCACAGGTGCTCTGCTGCGTAGCCTTTCTTTGCAGACAGAGGCATATTTCTTGATTATTGTGGTAACTAATTTAATACAGATTTTAGACATGAATATTGGATAAGTCACAATAATATAATTTTTAAAATCACAATAATGCATACTTATGTCAATAATCTTTGCTCAATTTTCACTTTTATTTACTGTATCATGGTAGTTTGAATAAGAACATCCCCCATATACTCATATGTTTGAATGATTGATTTCCAGTTGGTGGAACTGTTTGGGAAGGATTCAGTGGAGTGGCTATGTTGGAGGAGGTGTGTCACTGGGGGTGGGCTCTGAGATTTCTAAAGCCCATGTCATGTGCAGTTAGCTCTCTCTGCCTTCTGCTTGTGGACCAATATGTGAGCTCTTGCCTGCTGGCTGCTGGCTGCTGGCTGCTGGCTGCTGGCTGCTGGCTGCTGGCTGCTGGCTGCTGGCTGCTGGCTGCTGGCTGCTGCCTGCTGCCTGCTGCCTGCTGCCTGCTGCCTGCTGCCTGCTGGCTGCTGCCTGCTGCCTGCTGCCTGCTGCCTGCTGCCTGCTGCCTGCTGCCATGTTTCCCACCAGGATGTTCATGGACTCTAACTCTCTGGAACCATGAGCTCCAAATTAAACACTTTCTTTTATAAGTTACCCCAGTCGTGGTGTTTTGTCAGCAAACTACTTCACTGTCACTATGCATTTCTGGGCCATTATTTCAACTCTATGAGAAAGCCTCCAAGTATTTATTATCTCTTTGGCTTTCATCACAATTTAAAAAAAAAAAAAACCTCCAAGCCAGTTGTGGTGGCACATACTTTTAATTTCAGCACTCAGGAAACAGAGGCAGGAAGATCTCTGTGAGTTTGAGGCCAACTTGGTCCTTATAGTGAGTTCTAAGATAGCCAGGGCTATATAGAGCAGAGTTTCTTAACCTTCCTAATTCTGTAACCCTTGAATACAATTCCTCGTGTTGTGGTGACCCCCCAACCATAAAATTACTTTTGTCCCTACTTCATAACTGGAATTTTGCTACTGTGTGAATCATAATGTAAATATCTAATATGTAGGATATTTGATATGTGACCCATGAAAGGGTCATTCTCCCCCAAAGGGGTTGTAGCCCACAGGCTGAAAACTGCTGACACACAGAGAGACCATGTCTCAAAAACAAACCAACCAACAAACAAAAAACCAAAGCAAAACAAATCAACTACACAAATTGTCTAGGACGGTTTTCTCTGACAAACTTTCCACATAAAAATGATAATAGAGAAGGAACCATGTAACTTAGGACAAATCCTGGAAAAGCTAGATTCAGAACAAGAAAATTAATCTAATAAAACAGCATTTTACCTTGGCATCCTCTCCTGATGGAAGGTCAGGACTGCTGGCACCAGGCTCCGTGACAGCCCTTCAGGGTGAAACACACAATGGGACATGAGTTCTGGTCTTTAAAATATTCTGGAGCATGGATACTAAATGTGTTTTTATTTGTATATTTAAAAGTTTGTTTTTGTTAAAAAAAACAAAAAACAACAAACAAACAAACAAACAAAAACCCCAAAGCTTTCAGTTACCTCCGCTGCCTCCATTCCTCTCATCAAAGAATGACGGGCAGCCAAAAATAGTCTCAGGGGTTCAAATGATTAGATACTGGGTATACAAATTTCCTCTCAAGATGATTTTTGCTACATGCAGTGCATGATAACTAACATGATAATACAAAACAAGGTAGGGGTTTTTCTTAATTGGTGATTGATGAGAAAGGGCTCTGCCAACTGTGGGTGGAGCCATCCTTAGCCTCGTGGTCTTGGTTCTGTAGGAAAGCAGGCTGAGCAAGCCATGGGGAGCAAGCCAGTGAGCAGCACCCCTCCATGGCCTCTGCATCAGCTCCAGGTTCCTGCCCTGTGTGAGCTCTCGCCCTTACTTCCTTCCATGATGACCAGAGATATGGAAGTGCAAACCAAATAAACCCTTTCTTCCCCCAGTTTGTTTTGGCTGTGGTTTTTCACCACAGCATAGGGACAATAAGTCAGCTGCATCTGCAGCCCTAACTCCGGCTTCCCTTCCCTTCATCCCTTTCCACAGTTGCCTGAAATGATCCGACCAAGCAAGGGTGTGATATGCTGCTGTATTCCTAAAATCAGAATATAGGTTGCATTGGTCTGGAAATGAAACGGGCCCTTTAATTTGAGCCCACATATGGAGCATAAACTTGGCTTCCCTTTCTGTCTTGAGCTAGCTTTCTTGGAATTCTCTTTCGAGTAATGTTCAGCTGCAATTATATATGGATCCATGTTCAGTCTTTGGAAAAGTTTAATCAGAACTGCGACTGCTGATGAGCCAGCACCGGGCTTCAGACACTTTGGAAAATATACATTTGAGGCGCAAATAGCAATTTATATGCAGCTTGATTATATGACGGACCAGAAACAGCCATGGTCTGATAGGCCATGGGTGCCCTGAGAGGCCATGGGGCAGGGCAGAGAAGCTGAGCTCAAAGACATTACTCACAGGCACATAGAGAGTTCAGACAGTGCCAAAACATGAGAGAAACCATTGGAAGCGCTTTTCCTGTGTCGCTCCAGGTCCAACAGACCTGCTTGCTAGGGTGAGAAGGGGAAGGTGAGGAAAATAATGAGGTGTGACGCATTTTTTGTCAGTCCATGATGATCATATACCACTTTCTAAAGAAAGATGGATGATGGAATACAGGGCCCCCAATAGAGGAGTTAGAGAAAGTACCCAAAGAGCTGAAGGGGTCTGCAACCCTATAGGTGGAACAACAATATGAACTAACCAGCACCCCCAGAGCTTGTGTCTCTAGCTGCATATGTAGCAGAAGATGGTCTAATCAGCCATCATTGGGATGAGAGGCCCCTTGGTCTTGCAAACTTTATATGCCCCAGTACAAGGGGACACCAAGGCCAAGAAGGGGGAGTGGGTGGGTAGGGGAGCAGGTGGGGAGGGTATAGGGGACTTTGGGGATAGCATTTGAAATGTAAATGAAGTAAATACCTAATAAAAATTGAAAAAAAAAAGATGGACGAACAAAGATGTCTGTCAGGCTGTGCGGGCCCTGGGTTCGTGCGAAGTGTTTGGTTTTGGAATTGCAGTTTTCTCCTGGTTTTTATCTCCTTCCCTCCCTTCCTTTCTTCCTTTTCTCCCTCCTTCCTTCTTTCCTGCCTTCCTGCACTGCTGGGGGTGGACTACAGGTGCTTTCTAACACAAGGCCATTGCACTACCAATGAGCCACACTCCAGCCCTCGGATTTTGAGACAAGATCTGGCTATGTAGCTAGGGCTAGCTTTAAACTCATGACTGTCTCCACCTCCAGTGCTGGGTTACAGGCACCCATCACCGTGCCTGCCGCACACCTGTAGTGTCTGGGATGGGGAAATCGGACCAAACAGGTATGTAGGCCTTACACGCTGTTAGATGGTACAGACACTCACAAACCGAAGGCGACACCCACAGGCCAATGTGGGATTGAACATAAAACTGCAAACTATCTGATCACTGTGTTGATTTTTTTTTTCTATAAATCGAATGTGTCTGGTGCACGGGGCTCTCGTCCCTTCTGATGGCACTAAGCTGGTTTTACTCGGAGAAATGAAACGAAAGCCAGTACCTGCTGCTCTGCAGCTCCAGTGTTTGTCCCTTTGCCTTCTTTCCCGGCAAGACTGCCACCTGCTGTTTGCTTTCTAGAGGAACTGACCGGGATTCCATGTCTTCCTGTATTAAAAAACAAAGTGTAAACCATTTAGAAACCACAGCATTACATACTTTTCGGCTACGTTTAAAATCTTGTTAAAGCCAGCTTTACCCTCCATTCGGTTGGGTTGTAGACTGCTGGCTGCCTGGAGAACTTAATGGGTTCAGGCCAATCCGCCGGATAGCCAGCCCAGAGGCTGGACTCGGTGAGCATGGGAGACTGGATCACAGGAGGCTGCACGGAAAAGCAGAAGAGGGTGCCTGAGTCTCCCAGCATCCACATTCTGATGTCCGCCTGCCATCCACATCACTGCTTGGAGGAGCTATACGGGACCACAGGAAGTGCACACCACAACTGGCTGCAGCGACACACACCTGTGAGTGAGCCTTCCACTCCACTTAGAACCACAGTCTCAGTGAGCATCAGGCAGAGAGACAACAAAGAGAAATGTCTGATGTGCAGGCCTGCGTTAGACCGGGGACATCCAGAAGGAACACTTTGGACTCAGAACTCTTTCTCAACTGGGAGGGCACAGATTGTGATCAGGCCACACCCCCACCTGTGGCATCTGGAAACAAATGCAGAGGAAGGAAGAAGGAGACTTCCCAGTACAAACGCTGATGTAGGCATAACACCACATTTGACTGTGAGTGCTTATTTTTATTTTAATCTTTTCAACTTTAATGTTTTAGAATTTATACATTTGGACTTTGACGCTGTTTTAATGATTTATGTTTATGAGTGTTTTGCTTGTATATATGTCTGTATACCCAGTGCATATCTGGTGTCCATGAGGGTCACAAGAGGGCATTGTACCCCCAGGGACTGGAGTTACAGATGGTTGTAGGGTACCATGCAGGCGCTGGAAATGGAACCTACATCCTCTGCAAAAGAAATAAAGGGCTTGTCTTAGTCAGGGTTTCTATTCCTGCACAAACATCATGACCAAGAGGCAAGTTGGGGAGGAAAGGGTTTATTCAGCTTACACTTCCCACACTGCTGTTTATCACCAAAGGACTTCAGGACTGGAACTCAAGCAGGTCAGGAAGCAGGAGCTGATGTGGACGCCATGGAGGGATGTTCCTTACTGGCTTGCTTCCCCTGGCTTGCTCAACTTGCTTTCAAGACCACCAGCCCAGGGATGGCACCACCCACAAGGGGCCACACAGATTAAGAATCTTCTCACGGGTAAGGGCTGCTACTGAGGTGGAGGATGACTTGTGACAAACATGCAGTACTGGGGTGACAGACACCAAAATAAGAGCATGTCGTCTACTCCAGAAAGAAACTGAACCATTTCTAACACAGAGACAGACAAGCTGGGAAAAAAAGTCTTGCTTTGTCTTTTTGTTTGTTTGGTTGTTTTTTTTTGTTGTTGTTTTGTTTTGTTTTTTTGAGACAGGGTTTCTCTGTGTAGCCCTGACTGTCCCGGAACTCACTCTGTAGACCAGGCTGGCCTCAAACTCAGAAATCTGCCTGCCTCTGCCTCCCGAGTGCTGCAATTAAGGGCGTGCGCCACCACTGCCCGGCTTGCTTTGTCTTTTAATTGGGAGAAATGAAGGGCACTTAGGGTGAGAGACAGTAGTGTACGATGTGAAAGAAAGCGCACATGTAGTCAAAACCTGAGTGCTGCAATTCATGAGAGCGGCCTGTCGAGGCCTCAGTCGAGGATGCTCTGAGTCTTGGCTCTCACGGCCCTTTCTCCGCTCTCCCTTCTCCCTGTGGCACAGCTCCTTAGAGCCAACCACCCCAGAGGACACATCCGAAATTCCAGGGAGAAGGAATTTAGGGCACATTCAAAGTGCTCGGCATTGCAAATTGCTAGTGTTTTTCTGTTTGTTTCTTCACACTGAAATATACTAAAATTCTGTTTTAGCATGGAACTCTCGTCTAGGAGTTAAAGGTGCCTTGCCCACAGGTTCCTGGCCCTCTGATAGCTCGTAATGTGTAGACTTAAGGTGAGAATTTAAATGAGTAAGTAAAAGCCCTCTAAAATCTAAACCATTAGAATGTGAAACTGAATGTGAGCAGATATTAAAACCTAAGCACAAAACTTCAGAAATTACTTTTTTACACTATGGTTATTGAATTTCTACTTGTACTACTGTGTAACTATTTGGGAAAAAATGTATTATTTGATTGTACCGATTTTTTATTATTTTTAAATTGAAAATAAGTTCTTTTTTTTTTTAAGGTTTACTTATTTATTATATGTAAGTACACTGTAGCTGTCTTCAGACACTCCAGAAGAGGGAGTCAGATCTTGTTACGGATGGTTATGAGCCACCATGTGGTTGCTGGGATTTGAACTCCAGACCTTTGGATGAGCAGTCGGGTGCCCTTACCCACTGAGCCATCTTACCAGCCCAGGTTCTTTTTTATACAGTCCATCCTGGCCACAGTCCCCGCCCCCTCCACCCTTCCCAGTACCCCGCCTCCCCTCTCTCCCAGATCCACTCTTCCTCCACTTCCCTTCAGAAAAGAGCAGGCTTCCAAGAGACAACAGCCAAGTGGTGGCGCACACCTGTAATCCCAGCACTTGGGAGACAAAGGCAGGTGGATTTCTGAGTTCCAGGCCAGCTCAGTCTACAGAATGAGTTCCAGGACAGCCAGAATTGCACAGAGAAACCCTGTCTCGAAAAACCAAAAACCAAGCCAAACCGAAACAAAACACGATACAGTAAGACTGGGGGAAAACCTTACAGTGAGGCTGGACAAGGTCACCCAATAGGAGTAGAAGAGTTCCAAGAGCAGGCAGACAAGCCAGAGACGCGCCTGCTCCCACTGTTAGGAGTCCTATAGAACCACCATTGGCAGACAGTTTTGAAACCAGAGGCAGATCCTTCCGCTGTGACATAAATTTTCAGTTTCCTTACCAGTTTGAAACACGAATATAATGAAAGTCACACACGTAAACTATTTTTTAAATCTTTTTTCCATGATTTTATTTTGTGGGTATGAGTGTGTGCTTGCGTGCATGTGTGTGCACCCCGTGCGTGCATGATGCCTGTGGAGGTCAGAAGAAGTCCTCAGATCCGGGAGTACTGGAGTTACAGGGGGTTGGGAGCCACAGTGTGGATGCTGGGACCTGAATCTGGGTGCTATGCAAGAACAAGTGCTCTTAACACTGAGCCAGCTCTTCAGCCCCCAGTTTAAAAAAAAAAAAACAAAACCCTAAACCACAAAAATGCATATTTATACAAAAGTTCCTGGCCCAAATTTCAGATTTGCTCTATTATAAAAACCATGCCTCGAGACTCTCCTTCTGGTATCCATTTTCACACCTGATTCAACTGTCACTGCACAGAGTAGCCACTGCCTCTGTCATACTCAAAGTAAAACAAAGCAACAAGAGGCCCAGCTGGTCATAATTATATAAACATTTCTCTCTGCTGGCTTTTCAGATGCAATGATAGCAGACCATTGCTGGGTGTAAGAATATATAGTAAAAAAAATTCAGAAATAGAAAATTAATTTCATAGAGGGGCATCTTACCTTGGTACTCAAGCTAGGGTCATCTTCTACTTCTATGGGCTCAGAGTTACTAGGTCTGTGGGCAAAGCTTAAGAATAAAAGTAAACAAGAGGAGGGGAGACTTGGTTATCAGTTATCTGTGCCATTTCTTTATGAGATATTTAAAGTTGATCTCTGTTAAAACAAAGAAACAAGCGATTGCTACCCCTTTCTTCCTTAGCCTCTACCATTACTTATGTCATTCATATATCCATGACAAAGAATGGTACTCCATATGATTGACAGCTCAAAAAAATGTGTCTTCACAAATTTCCTCTCTTGAAGGCTGAAATGAAAACCCAGCTATTGGCTTACACATAGTTTTGCTGCCTGAATTGTAAAAAAAAAAAAAAAAAAAAAAAAAAAAGGCTCAAATAGTTAGTGTTTACTCTTTGATGTCTCCCTCTGGTTAACAACTGCAATTCATTCAGAATTGGACATCTTGATCCAAGCCATAGAATGAAAGATGCTGGGGTATTGTGTTGCCTTAAAACAGCACAGAGTCTCTCCAGAAGTAGAGGACAAGAGTTAAAAAATCACATGTCTATACCGTTACCATATTCTCTTCAGATAAATTAGAACATTAAAAATTATTTTTAAAAAAACATTTTTTTTCAAATAACCTTGATTTTCAGATCTTCACAAGCAATAAAAAATCTCTCATAGGCTCATCCACACCCCAGGAGAGAACGTGGGGGCCCTGGTGGTAGAGCATCTAATTCCCCAGGAATATCTTCCCTCCTACACATTCCACTCCCCAATCCCCCTTCTTCAGGGTTCAATCATATTCTCCTGTGGCAGTGAGGTATGATAAAAATCTCTCTCACATTCTGAAAGACTGACTTTCTGAACCTCACAACCAGAGTTAATACTGTACCTTTTGGTCACTTAAGACTACAGTCCTGCTATGTTCTCAGCCTGTTTGTTTAACCTGATTTTAAGAGAACCATGGGACCATCATCGTTCCTTGGCTTAGATTTCCCATGTAATCTTTTTTACAGCCTATGCTGATGCATGGCTACAATCTCAGGATGTAGACTCTCCCCTGCCCGGGCCCAGGTGATACATGTGCATCATTTGCTGAAAGCAGCAGATAAGAAGTTGAGCACAATCTTCGGGAGTAAACTTTTACCATAAATGATAAACACAGCATTTGGATACTGGCTGATAAACCGTGATGTTTGTAGTACAGTTTGTTATCTGGGTCGGTTGGTGTCAATGACTATCTCTGTAACACTGTCAAAGATGTCTATAAAATGTCCCATTTCACCCCCATGTGACGCTTTCTGTACGGCTCAATAAAGACAGGAAAAAAAAAAAACAAAACTCTTTGTCAAGGGTATGTGTGTCAAGAGATATACACAGGATGAAACACACAGGTGCATGAAGTACAGAATTCAATAGTGAGAATATTATTCATATTCATATTACTGGACTTGTTCTTGGTTAAATGACTCCAAAGGAAAATGCTTTTACTTTTTTCCTCAATGAGACACCAACGCATGACTGGTGACTCGGAGTCAATCACTAATGTACTTAACCCACACTTTCTCTGACCATAAGCCTCTATCCTGTGAAAGCATGGATGCCTGAGGGAAGATGGGAACGTTACAGTCCTGTTTCTCGAGCCTGGCAAACCCCCTGTGTGGGGTCAGCACCCTGGCCTCGGCCTGGCCCGGCAGGGCTTCTCGAGGTCACAGATTTAACTTGCCCTGTCCTAAGTGACTGGGCATGAGTTGTCCCTGGAGTGGATGACAGGTCTGCTACCAGTCAGACAGACGCTTTAACTAGCTCAAGTTATTTTAGCCCTGCTTAACAGAAGTCTTGAATTTTGTCCAGATCTTATTCCTTTTTTTTTTAATGTTTGTTTATTCTTCTCTCACATGTTACCTCCTTATCGAAGTTTCTCCTCTCCCCCCTCTCCTCCCAGTCCCCTCCCCCCCATCTCCCCTCTGAATTCTTTATTCTATAGGCTTTTCTAGATTCTGTGCTAAGGATTTCAAATTACCTTTTTCACATATGCTACAATCCTCAAAGTGCTCATCCCTTTTCTAAATTTGTGAGCACCACCCAGAAGTTGCCCCTGCACAAACCCTGTCTGTTGATGCTGTTGTGATAGCCTGGCATGAGTTGCACTATTCCCATCTTTATCCTCTCCACTGGGCGTTTCTATATCCACCCACCATATTACTAGAACACTAATCTATTAATGGGAAGAGCGCTACTGGCCATAGACTTAAGGGTCATTCATTGCTGCCACCTGGTGGAGCCAAGAAAGCCATTTCACAGTCTTTTAGTCCCAAGCTCTCTGACAGAGCAGCCAAGTGGAGGGTGGGGGTGGGGAGGTGGGGGGTGGGGATTCTAAACACAGATTCAAGTAACCACATGTAGTTTGATTAGTATCTAGCATTCCCTAAAGTCATGAAGCTGAACATGCAAAGGAAAACTTAGCACTCAGATATAAAAAATAATGAAAGAGAAGTCGAAGGAATAATCATTCATAAAAGCAGTATATTCATTGGAAAGGAAAATAGACTAGAAGAAAGACTGATATGGGAGTTCATGTTGGTAAGTAGAAAGTCAATGAAAATATCTCTTAGTGAGATTTTTTGAGTATTATTTATACAACATGTAAATGTTCTTCACTTCTAGTAGAATAATTATAAATCAATGTTATGTGCTATGGCCAACATTAGTGAGAGCTTCCTTAAAACCCTTAACTACTAAAAACAAGCCAATGGTTACCAGTACAGTGTAACAACAAATTATTAGTTTATGTTGATGCAAGGAAGAAAAAAAAAACTCAACACAGAATCTAAATTTGACTTTCTGCATTGATGACCTGCATTTTGGTTCTTTTAATCTATGCAGAGGAAAAAGAGACAGTGTCATAGAGTTATGCAGGAAGAGGGTCAAATTGTACGTCAGATATATATATCAATGACAGAATCATGAGCAAGTTAATCTGCCTTCAGATGACAGTGACCAATTACGGGGGACAAGTATGTTCTTTCCTTGTTGGTGTTGTTGTTTTTTTGGTTGGTTGGTTCTTTTTGGTTTGTTTGTTTGTTTTTTATTGTTGTTGTTGTTGATGTGTGAGACAGGGTTTCTCTGTGTAGCCCTGATTGTCCTAGAACTCACTCTGTACACCAGGCTGGCCTCAGATCCACAGATCTGCCTGCCTCTGCCTCCCGAGTGCTGGGATTAAAAGCATGTGCCTTCACCACCTAGCTTGACAAGTAAGTTTTACCAGAACACTTTGTATACCTTCTGTGATGGCTCTGAGGTGGCAAGTGTAATGCACATCACACTGAATCTAGCCCAGGGAACACACAATGAAAACTAGTTTCTTTTCTCTGCATTCACTAAAGACTGCCTTAAACAATTAAATTAATCAAATCTTACCTTGTTTTAGAGTAGCATTCAGGACATGCATCTACTTCTAAAGATAAAGAAAGACTACATTTTAAATCAACAAAATGACTAGAAAATGAAGAAAACAGGAAGTATAATCTTTACATGACATGGCCAGGACATCCTTTGTAGCATGATTCTCCTTAGAACGGTAGCTGGTGAGTGTCTACCAGGAAGACCGACAAGGATGGCGGTTAGTGCATTAGGAGCTCTTAAGAATTTAACTTCTTAAGTATTTCTAATAAAATGTGGGAAAAAGAAGTGTTTCAAAATGCAATCTACGACAGGTAAATGCCTCACAGTCACGATGGAAGCCTGCCAGGCTGACAGCAAACTGTGCTGCCAGCAAAGGCAGTGCTGAAACTGGCTATGTCAAATGGCTCTGCAGTTTTCTAGACCGATGACACTAGGGACAATTCTGTTCTTACTTTGTTATTACAAAACACAACTTCTCTAGGTTTTCATTCAAAACTGTACTGTGTAAGATCAGTCTGTGGGCACTGTGCAGCATGCTGGGGAGGATCTCTCGAGACTCTCTCCCTGTGGCTCTCTCTCTCTCCTGGGAAGACCCTAATAGCCACTTCCATTGCTTCCAAAAGGAAATATCTCACAGAAAGAACACTCCTTTATTTGTTTATTCACTCTTGATGAGAACCAACAAACAGGTGCCTTAAAAGATACAAGAAAGTTGGTATCGGATAGGAAAAAAATGTAGAAATAAAATTATTGGAGTTGGAAGGATGGCTCAGCAGTTGAGAGCACTGACTGCTTCTCCAGTGGACCTCAGCTCGATTCCCAGAACCCACATCACAGCTTACAGCCGTCTGTAACTCCAGTTCCAGGGAATCTGATGCCCCTTCTAGCCACTAAAGGCACATGATATGCACATGGTGCACAGGCATGGACAAGGCACCCAAACACATTACATTAAATTAAGATTAAATTAAAAAATACCAGAATGTAGCAATAAGTGAGTGATGGTGGCTTTTAATTGTCAACTTGACGCAGTCTAGAATCGCCTAGGCAGGGTATCTCAGTGAGGGCTTGTCTAGATTACATTGCCCTGTGGCCAGCCTATGGGGATTACCTTTGCTTTGTTAACTAAGGTGAGAAGACCATACCACTGTGGGTGGCACAATTCCCTGTGCAACATCTCCTGACCTCTGTAACCGTGGAGACAGAAGATAAAAACAAGCATGCGTGAATCTACTCCTCTCTTCTGACCACAGACTTAATGTAACCAGTTACCTCAAGCTCTGGCTGCTGCCAACTCTGGACTTATGGACTTAGGTAATGCCTTTCTCCTCTAAGGAGCTTTTCCCAGGGTATTTTTAATCACAGCAACAGGAAATGAAACAAAGACAAATTCGATCTCGATAATCAGAGACCTTCCCCTCCCCCCCCCCATTCTACTTAGAGAAAACAAATGGTTGGACTCTAGTCTTTTTCCAGAACAGAAAATATACTTATAAAAGGAAGGTTACAGATTCAGATCAACAATAGAGTAACATACAAACATCGACACACGGACACAGGCACACGCACGCGCGCGTGAACACACACACACACACCACACTCCTGCACACAAATACAAAAACACAAACTTAATCTGTACACTGATGTGACTTTTTTTTTTAGACAGGGTTTCTCTGTGTAGCCTTGGCTGTCCTAGAACTCAGTCTGTAGACCAGGCTAGCCTCAAACTCAGAAATTTGCCTGCCTCTACCTCCCAAGTGCTGGGATTAAAGGCGTGCACCAGCACTGCCCGCTCGGATCAGTCTTTCTTGCTCCCACTTTATCAGGGCCAGGTGGGTTTGAGTTAGTCAGAGGACTTACCTGAATTGCCATCTGCACAACTTTCAAGTTCGTTTTCTTCATGTTTTGAAGCAGTTTGGCTTTTACAACGCGTAAAAAGTGATAAACAAAATTAATGTTTTAGTAGTTTTATGGAAAGTATCAAACAATGACATTAAACAATTGTAGGCTTATTTTATAAATTATGACAATGACTATTATGAGGTGAAGCAACCAAAGTTCCTAAGTTTTCAATTAAAGAATAAAATGTAAAAATGTAGAGGAAATGGACATGAATCACAAGTAATGAAGTCCAGACAGACGGGACCATGTGACATCATAGGAAGTGCCACAACTGTTCTCCAAACAGACAAGGTTCTTTTCTTCTATGTAAGTTCTTCTGAGAGAGAAGCATTTTGTTGGCTTGCTTTGCCATAGACATTCAAGACCTAAGGTGTTAAAAAGCACAAGCAGTGAGATAATAAAGGAACAGTGTGCTTTGCTCTAAGACTAACCGGCTTTAGAATCCCAAAGATGTGTCAGATCACAGGTTCAGACAACAAACACTGGGACTGGAGAGATGGCTCAGTGGTTAAGAGCACTGACTGCTCTTCCAGGGGTTCTGAGTTCAATTCCCAGCAACCACATGGTGGCTTACAACCATCTGTAATGGGATCCGATGCCCTCTTCTGGTGTGTCTGAAGACAGCTACAGTGTACTCATATACATAAAATAAGTAAATAAATCTAAAACAAAGCAAAACAAAAGCCAATGTCTGCACTTACCAGAAATCTCTAAATTAGATTACCTGTTTTATTTTTGTGATGCATAATTCAGAAGCGATAGGATAATTACTTGTAACTATAAATTCTCATTACTTTAACATGATTGGCAGTGATTCTAACACTAATGGATCACAACTATGCATGGAAAAATAGTTAACAGCAAAGATGGGAGCTGAAGGGATGGCCACTGTTCCTCCATACTGAGCCACAATGCTTGTCTATTGACTGGTTGGTTATTTTGAGAAAGAGTCTCACTTTGTAGTCTGGGTGCCCTGGAGCTCAGAGACCTGCCTACCTTTGCCTTCTGAGTGCCAGGATTACAGGCATGCACTGCCATACCAGGTCTCTTGACACACACATATGAACACACAGTGTATCACACACAGAATGATATTTAAACTCCATGACAACTGGGGAAGAACGGCAGGTTCCCTGGGAGAGATTCAATACCATCCAACCGATCATTTGAGGGACCAGAGGTGGCAACTACCCTGGCGATGAGCACAGTGAGGCCTCCCACCACTGAGACTTCATAGAAGAAAGGAAACTTCCTCCCGCGTTATCCAAACCCCTCAAGTTTACAGTGGAAAAGCAAAGGAATCCCGCAGGCTGCCAAATAAAGTTTGGGGTTGTGGAGAACAATGAATCTGTATGCTGTGTGTGGCTACGTCTGGGAGACCTGGGTAGCTGCTCAGACTGGACCAGCTCCTGTTCTTACTTTTCTGTCGCTGTGATAAGCACCATGACAATAGCAACTCATTTAAAAAAAGTGTCTAATGGGATTTATGGATTCAGAGGGTTAGAGTTCATGACAGCTGGAGTGGAGCCACGGTAGCAGCAGCAGCTTAGAGCTCACCTTTTTCTTTTTCTTTTCTTTTTTCTTTCTTTCTTTCTTTTTCTTTCTTTCTTTCTTTTTTTTTTTGAGATTATAATTGCAACATTTCTCCCTTTACTTTACTCTCTCCAAACTTTTCCATATACCCTCTCCATTCTCCTTCAAATTCATGGCCTCTTATTTTATTATCATCACACAATGCATGCACACACACACATATGCACACACACACACACATACATGCACACGCACAATCATGCACACGCACACACATGTTCGTACATTTAGCCTGATCCTTCGTAACGCTAATGTTACTTGTACACATGCCTTCAGGGCAGGCCGTTTGGCCCTGGACAGTTAGTCGTGGCATCCTCCCCTCCCTGGGGAAGGGTACCTTTCTCACTCAGCTTCCCTCAGTTGCCTACAGCTGCTTGTGTTTGAGGCCTCCTGGGTTTTCCTCCATCCACTCTGGCATGCCCATTGCTTTGATCTTAGTCGACTCATGTTTGGGCAGTCATGTTGGTGGACTTTATGGATGTGGAGTCCGACGTTACTAGGAGATACAATATCAAAGCAAACTTCCTGGTCCTCTGGCTCTTACAGTCTTTCAACTTTCCCTTCCCCGGTGTTTTCAGAGCCTTAGGTATGGGGCTTGTTTTATAGATGCATCCATAAGGACTGAGTGCTACAACTCTGCATTTTTATTGGTTGTGCTTTTCTGTAGTTATCTCCAACGGGACATTTTCTTAATGAAAGGTGAAGACTACATTTATCTGTTGTCATACGGACAAATGTTTATAGATTGTTGTTAGGGAGTGTGCTGGTTTAGTAAGATAGTGGCTGTAGCTTCTCTTCTATGATCTATGACTTCCCTAGCACTAAGTAGTTGGCTAAGTTTCCAGTACTAGGCATGGTTTCCCTCTTGTTGGGTGGCTCTTAAGTCTAATTAGAGACTAAGTTCAGGAAGAGCAACTATTGCATCACTAAGGTTGTCGTGCGGTGCAGGTGACTGATGACTCACTGGCAGCAGAGCCGGGTAGCTTGCATGGTGACTTCTGGCCCTGTAAAGGCTCAGGGAAGAGCTTTCGGAGCAGCTCTCGCTCGGGGGTCTCTGGGTTGATTCTGAAGTGCATGGTATTTTCAGTGATAGAGACTTACCTTCCACCCCTGGGGAATCAACCAAAGGCAACAGCAATAGACTATGTTTTGGTAATTTCTTGGGACAGACCTGGCCAACAACTCAAAGGAGGGTTCTCATGTCTGCTATTGGGGTTTTCTGTAGATGATCTTTGGCTCTTAGAGGGTATATCATCAGCCGAGATGAGAAAGTTCATTGAAACTACATATGCATATTTATACACTGAATTGAGTGTAATGTAGGTTTTTAGGCGAATGGTTCATAGTATGGCTCCCTGAGCCTTCTCAGACATCTTTACTGTTAATTTACCTCCTCTCTCTGTATTTATCGCCTTCCCCCCACCCACCCACCGTGAAAGATCCTTTCATTCCCATTTTCCCTATCAGATCACTGGAATCCTGCTATCCCCCCTCCTCCCCAAACCCCCTTCCTGGCAATGATCGCTTTATAGCTCCAGCCTACACACTCATATCTGAAGATTTGGGGCTAGGAGCCTCCAATGAGAAAGAGCATGTGTCATTTATCTTTCTAAAGCTAGATTACTTCACTCAATGTGATCTTTCCTATCCATTAACCTGACAAGCCGATTATTTCATTTTTCTTTACAGTTAAATAATATTCCATACTGTGTGTGTCCATATTTTCATTGTCCATTGCTGGTTAAAGAACATTTAGGTTGTTTTCATTTCCCAGATATTGTGATTGTAGCAGCAATGACCATGGCTAGGCAAGTATCTGGGGAACAGGATGTTGAATCCTCTGGGTAGATGCCCAAGGGTGGTGGTGTGTCTGGACTCTGAGGCAGATTATTCTCAGCTTCCTGAGGAACTACCACATTGATTGTCATAGTGGTTGTCTATGTTTGCACTTCTACCAGCAATAAGTAAGTGTTCCCCTTTCCCTATGTCCTTGCCAGCATGAGCTGTCATTCATTTTATTGATCTTAGCCATTCTGATTGATGCCGGATAGAACCTCAAATAGTTTTAATTTGTATTTACCTGATAACTATGGTTGTTGAATGTTTTATAAAATGTTTCCCAGCCATTTGGGTTTCGTCTTCCGAGAACTCTCTGCTTCATTCTGTATCCCACTTTCTAGTTGGATTATTTGTTTTCTTTATCCCTCTAAAAAACTGTAACCGGTAGAGACTTCTTCCCACGCTGTAGCCTGCCACTTTGCCCTGGTGGTGTTGTCCTTTGCCACCCAGCAGCTTTTCCATCTCATGTGCATTAACCGTTGTTCTTAGTGCCTGGGTGGTGTTCTGCAGGAAGCCTTTTCCTGGGCCAGTGAGTTCAGGAAAGTTCTCCCACTTTCCCGACTAGCAGGCCTTAGTTGGAGTTTCCTGCAGGGTGCTATGTGTCTAGCTGCACTATTCTCCACATAGGTATCCAGTTTGTCCAGCATCATTTGTTGAAGATACTGTTTTAAAACTCAGGTGAAGCCGGGTGTGGTGGCACACGCCTTTAATCCCAGCACTCGGCAGGCAGAGGCAGGCGGATTTCTGAGTTCAAGGCCAGCCTGGTCTACAAAGTGAGTTCCAGGACAGCCAGGGCCATACAGAGAAACCCTGTCTCAAAAAAACAAAAAACAAACAAACAAACAAAAACCAAAAACCTCAGGTTAGTGAACTTATGTCTGGTTCCTAGATTCCATTTCATTGATCAACATATGTTTTATGCAAATGTCATGCTGTTTTTATTACTGTATCTCTGTCGTATGATTTGACATCTGGGATGGTGACACCTTCAGCAGTTCTTTTACTATAGAAGACTGTTTTAGCTATCCTGGCATGTGTGTGTGTGTGTGTGTGTGTATGTCCACCCACACATGTGTATGTTTTCATATAAAACTGGGGTTGAGAAGAACTGTGTTGGAATTTTGATGGGTATTATGTTGAATCTGTAGATTGCTTTTGGTAGGGTGGCCATTTTCACTATATTAATTTTACCAATCCATGAACATGGGAGGTCTTTCCATCTCCTGGTGTCTTCAATTTCTTTCTTCAATGTCTTACACTTTTATTACACAAGGCTTTCACTTGTCTGGTTAGGGTTGCCTCAAGATATTTTTGAGGCTATTATTAAAGGTATTTTTCAGTCCATTTGTCCTTTGTTGTGCTGCCTATTCTTGTGTCAACTTGACATAAACCAAACTTATTCCAAGGGAAGAAACCTCAATTGAGAAAATGCCTCCATGAGATCCAGCTCATGACCTCGAGGCAGATTATTCTCATGAGAAAAGGCGTTTTCTCAGTTGGTGATCAGTGTGGGAGGGCTCAGCCCTTTGTGGGTGGTGTCTTCCCTGAGCTGGTGGTCCTGGGTTCTATAAGAAAGTAGACTGAGCATCCATGATGAATAAAGCACCTCCCTCCAAGGCCACTGCCGCAGCTCCTGCCCCCAGGTTCCAGCCTTGCTTGGGTTCCTGCCCTGACTTCCTTTGATGATGAACAACAATATGGAAGGGTAAGCCAAATAAACCCTTTTTCCCCTAATTTGCTCTTTTGGTCATGGTGTTTCATCACAGTGATGGAAATCCTAAAGGCTTCTGTTTTTTGTTTGTTTGTTTGTTTTGTCTGTGTGCTAATTTTGTATCCTATTATGTAGAAAGCATTTGTTAGCTGTAGAAATTTCCTGGTGGAATGTTTAGGGTATTTTACCTATAAAGTCATATTACCTACCAATAGGGGTACTTTAACTTCATTTCCTAGTTTATCCCCTTGGTCTCCATCAGGTGTCTTATTGTTCTAGCTAAGACTTCAAGCACTATATTGAATAGGTATGAAGAAAGGATCTTGATTTGTTCCTGATATCACTGGAAATGCTTTGAATTTCTCCATTTAGGTTGATGTTGGCTGTAGGCTTGCTGTAAGTTGTCTTTATTATGTTGAGTTATGTCCCCGTATCTTTAGTCTCTCCAGGACTTTCATGATGAAGGGGTGTTAGATTTTGCCAAAGGCCTCTGTGGTGGTTTGAAAATGCTTGGACCTATTAGGAGGCGTGGCCTTGTTGGAGAAAGTGTGTCACTGTGAGAATGGGCTTAGAGAGCTTCCTCCTAGCTGCCTGAGGATGCCAGTCTTCTCCTTCGGAGCAAGACGTAGAACTCTTAGCTCCCCTAGTGCCATGTTCCCGCCTTGATGATAATGGACAAGTCTTACCCACAGTTCATAGGTGTGAAGATGTGGGCCAGTGCTGCAATAGAAAGTTCTGCATGACTCTCTGAGTGTGAGGGAATGTGCAGGGGCTCAGGCAAAGGTCAGAGAAGTAAAACAATTTGCATAAACTCACTAAGTACCCTAACAGAGTAGCTCAGTGAATGAATGATGCTGAAGGAAGCAATGGCTCCCTTCAGCCTCCTGCAGGCACGTGCCACCCTCCCTCTGTCAGGAAAGACAGTGGATGTTGTTAATGGTTCCAAGTCACATGCCCAGCAAATAGGAAAGGAAGGAACTAAATTTAAATCCTTTCTTTTATGGTACCTATGACTTTTATATCCAATCAAAGGATTTTCTTCTCACAAATACACTTCTCAGAGGAAAAAGTAAAGAAAAATCTGACATAATTGAATGATCTCAAGTAATAGCCACTCATGCACTCATGGATGATATAGCATCAATATTCTTAAAAAACATTTCAAGCATAGACATCCCATAACCATTGCAAATCATTTCACCTCCAACTTGTAGGTGGACATGTGTGAGAGGAGTCGCGGATAGTGAAACACAAAGCTGGTCCAGCCAGCTCAGGGCTGTTCTTTACCAAACAGCGTAACTCTCGGAAGCCATTTTCACTGGTCTAAGCTCTTATGACAAAAGTCAGGCAGCAAATTGCAAATATCAGGCAGGTTTACAGGGGAACGTAAATCATCATACGCGGCTGCTTTTCCCACTCTGAGTAATTGCTGTTATGATTAACTCATGCTTTGGTGGCGTGGCTTTCAGTAACTACCAATGCTTTCAGATGGGGTTCTTCTTATCGGTTTAATAGGACTCAGCTACTGTAGCCATCCCATAACACCCCACCCCAGCTTGTTTTAACTAAAGGAATGTACAAGCAGCTAGCTGTACCTCCCCAGCTCGTCAACTGCGTCTGTGTTTTCCTCCATCCTTTTGTTGTCTTCCTTGATGGAGTGTGAACATGGTATGAGGCCATCCTGTTAGAAAAGAAAAGAAAAAAATCCAAGAGCTCACTCAATTACACAGGCATCTTATGAATGGACCTGTGACTGCAAGCATGGGGCACAGGGCAAATGACAGTCTCTCCTCCCTCCAGATGTTGCCCCTACTGTGAAGGGCCACAGACCAACCCATAGTGGGCCACACACCTCAACAGGCTGTCTTTCAAAGAAGTCAGCCAATAGATGCTCCAAGGATTCCAATAGTTCCTAAGGGTCCCAAGCACCTACCATCCCTGCTCACACCTCCAGACTCCCTGTCTGTCCTGCCGTGTTTTGTGGCAAATGTCTTGAGTTAAGGAAGTCAAGTTTCAGGGACATGCACTGTGAAGAACTTTCCAATGGCGCCAACACTCTCTAGAGGTTATGGAAAATACTCATTTAATTTAATTGTATTTCAGGTGTCAGGGCCCCTGGTGCTAGCACCTGGCAATCATGCTCCCAGTGGGACACTGGAGGAATTTAAGTGTCACTTGTTAGATGGTTTAAGGTGTTTGCACGGTTTCAATTTACATGGGTTTCTCTTTGGGAAAAATCTAGAAGTTTTTCTTTCAGTGATAGCTTACCTTGGTTAGTGTTCTGCTAATAATACTTTTCTTCTGCCTTAGTTAATCTTTTTGTAATTAACACGGAATAAAAACATTCATTGTTGCTATAAAGAACTAATTCTGTTAGCCAGTCAAAGCTAACTATGATTACCTGAAAACAATGATATTTCTAATAGATAGGAACACAAATTGGAAAAAAATAGGACCTCCATATTCCACTTGGACAAAAAAAAAAGGCAATCAAAATTCTAGAAAGTAACATGCAGTGTGAAAAGGTGCATTTATGAGCGTGGTTTACAAAGTTTAAGAAATGCTAATCTGAATTCCTAGCCTAAGATCAGAGTTGAAACACATAAGAAATCCTGTTCAAGCCTTCTTTCCTATTGATTTTATTTCCT
Organism: Mus pahari; assembly: GCF_900095145.1. NCBI lineage: Eukaryota > Metazoa > Chordata > Mammalia > Rodentia > Muridae > Mus > Mus pahari. The sequence continues at coordinate 23,723,927 of NC_034602.1, forward strand.
TAATTCCTCACTTAGTTTCTGAAATCACATGACTTTAACACTAAGAATATTTTTAAATTTTTGATGCATAATTACTAGAATAATCCACACTGTATTACTTTCAAATCTACATATGGAAATCCAGTTGGCAATGCATCAACTCACATTTAAGACTGTTGAAATGATTCTAAAACATGAAAGTATCCTATGAGTTCTTGGTCACACAAGCATGGGGACCTTAAAGTCAAGCAAGATGAAGCATAGGGAAGCTGCAGGCAGAGTGACAACGCAGGCAGAGTGACAACACAGGCAGAGTGACAACGCAGGCAGAGTGACAAAGCAATGAGGGAGGCTGCTACCATCCAAATACTAGAGAATGATGCAAGGAATCATATTCCAACCATTGAAGAGTGGGCACTACAGAATCTACAATACCAAACATTCCAGAAATCCAACATTTACTATACAGTAATTGAGTCTGTACTTCTAGAACTGGTCATTCTTAGGTAAACATGAATTGTTCATTTACCTGAAGAGATTCAGTCATGCTCAATGGAATGAGCTAGAAAGCACAATGCGATCACTTTGTAATATGAATTTTGAGAACCCGATCATAAATGTCTAAATTTCCAGGATTTCTTCTGTCTGTCTCAACATAGAAGTACAGAATACAGCTCTTCTACAAACTGTTATGACACTAAAATAAAGTGGGTTTTATTTACTTCATTTTTCTATTATTTTAAGCAAGCAATCCATGTAAATCAGTAGGTTCGACAGAGATTCCCATCTCCAGGATCCATGGATAGCCAATAGTTTAGAAGGAAAGAGTAGCTCCTTGCAAGCCCCGCCCCCACACCTCCCTTCCTTGAAATGCCACAGAAATTTTGCCACATTCTTTTTGGCCCTTTGATGATCTAGCAGTGTGCTTCAATCTATTTTAAAAATATTTCTGTCTCCTATGATTTAATATTGTTGTTATAGCACACACATGTGCACACACACTGGCATCTATACAATATACACACACCAAAACAAACAAACAAAATAAAAACTCTAGATTCAACTGTCAGTTTTCTCCAAGATAAACAGCTTTTTTGCCCCAAAAACCCACATGCTAAAGTCATTGTGCAGATGTAATTCATCAAGTGAATGGAAGCAAAATGAGCTAGTTCAGCTGTCCAGCAATCTGACAGAGTAGATATGAGACTAAAATACACGTTTATGTATATATGTGTATTGTGTACATGTAATACATTTCCCAAGGCAAATAAAAACCTTCCCCTTCAAAGAATTCCCACAAGGAAGAAAGGATTGTCACAGCTTTAGACACAACGGAATTAAAAACTAACTGCCTGCATTAGAGTTCTGAGAGTCCCAGTTTGTCCCCTCAGCAAGAGGGGGATCACCATGAGGAAGGAGGTTCTATTAGATTGTGCTGAGTGCAACAGTTGTTCCTGACAACTTGGGCAATGCATCCTTGGACCTCTGTGATTTACACACCCAAATTAAATCTAGATTGAACTCTACGTACATTTTAATGATTTCTATCAAAACTTCATGGAAACCAGGCACCTCACACTAAAAGGCCATTACCTTTAGTGTTGATCTTGGGACCAGGCATGACATCCTCTGATGTCCTGAATAAGAACATCCTTCCTACCAGATCCACAACCTTCCTGAGGCCCCAGAGCAGAGGTTCTCAACCCTCTAGCACTGCAACCATGATTCCTCATGTTGTGGTGACCCCCAAGCACAAAATTATTTCTGTTGCTACTTCATAGCTGAAATTTTGCTACTCTTATGAACCATAATGTAAATGTCTGATATGCAGGATGTTTGATATGTGAACCCTGTGAAAAGGTCATTTGAGAACTGCTGCTCCACTAGATGAGCAGAATCAAGAATTTTCAGTCCCTGAGTAGACAGGGTCGCATCCCTACTCAGAGGTGAGCTAGCTTCAGAAAACAGGTTGTCAGCCATGTCCAGTCCTTACTATCAAGGGTTAAAAGCCTCAGAAGGGGAAATTAAGGCAGGATATAAACACAGGGGAAACTAAGAGAACCCGGATCTGGAATCTGATGAGAGAGCAGTCAGCGGACCCAGGCCGCCCAACACAGCTCAGTCAATGAAGTATGAAGACTCTTTATAGAGGGATAAGCGTTCTGCACAGGCATCTCAAATAAGTCTTACAATAGCAAGGAACCAAGCTTAGACCTAAACACATGTGAGTTTCCAGTTTACTCTTACTGTATCCCAGCTGTTAACAGGCCAACTCTGGGCACCTCATAATTCTATGAACTTCATTTACAGTCAAAGTATAGTTCTCAATTCTCTATGGCCCAGTGCAGCACAGATTTCTTTGACCTTGTGACTTAAGGGTGTTTTCATATCAGCCTCTAATTCTGCCCAGTGCACACCTAGGAACTATTCGTTGTAAGATCTCATTTACAAAAGATGAAAAAATTTTCTTTACCATCTGTCTTAGGATTTCTTTTGGTATACTAAAACATCAAGACCAAAAAAGAAAAAAAAAAGTAACTTGGGGAAATAAGTTCAATTTCATCTGAGTTTCCAGGGAAGCCAGGGCAGGAACCTAGAGGAAGGAACCCAGAGGCAGGAACTGAGGCCAAGACTGTGGAGGAGTGCTGCTTACCAGCTTGCCCCAGTTGCTTTCTTGTAAACCTCAGGTGCCCAGGGGTGGCACCACCCACATTGGGCTGGGCCCTCCCACGTCAATTGTCAGTCAAGAAAATGCCCCACAGACTGGCCTTCAGGTCATCTTATGGAGGCATTTTCTCAGTCAGAATTCCCTCTTCCCAGATGTGTCTAGGTTTGCATCAAATTAAAAACCCAACAAGGACCACAAAGCCCTGAACAATGTTACTCCAGAAGCCAGCAAGGGCTATTTATAAAACTAACAAGTACGACTCCTCATCCGGAAGCCCACACCGTGTTTTCAGAACACTGCCCTCTTCCTTATGGAGCCCCTCTTGGCCTTAGTGCTTGAGCATAAAGTCTATGTTAAAGCCTTTGCTTAACTCCAACTTTGTTATTAGAGTACAACAAAATCAAATTTCAAGTAGATTTCCTCCACTCAGAGCTGAGGACTGAACCTAGCCCTTGTAGCAGCGAGGCAAACACTCAGCCACTGAGCTAAATCCCTGAACTGCAAGCAATCGCAGGGCCGGGCATGGTGGCGCATGCCTTTAATCCCAGCACTCGGGAGGCAGAGGCAGGCGGATTTCTGAGTTCGAGGCCAGCCTGGTCTACAGAGTGAGTTCCAGGACAGCCAGGGCTATACAGAGAAACCCTGTCTCAAAAACAAACAAACAAACAAACAATGTCAGCATCGCAAATGAGCTTGTACCTTGGTATCAAAATTATGTCTGGCCTCTTTTGTTGTTAGCTCAGATCTGGGACCAGGACCTTGGGAAAGCCTGCAGAGGAAAAACTACAGTGAGAGTGGGTCCTAAGAACAGCAAGCCGTCCAGGTGGCAGACGGCATTGTTAACACTTTTACATTTTATCTTTATGTTGCAGGGGAATGTATATATTTATGTGAGTGTTAAGTGCCCAACAGGCCAGACAAGGGCACTGGAGCCCCTGGAGCTAGAGTTGCATGGAGCTGTGAGCTACCTGGGTATACTTTTCAACCTGGACAAACTCAGCTCCTACTCAGAGCAGTGCTCCCAACTGCTAAGCCATCTCAGATCCTTTCCTTCCTGTCTCTCTCTCCTCTCTCTCTCTCTCTCTCTCTCTCTCTCTCTCTCTCTCTCTCTCTCTCTCTCACACACACACACACACACACACACACAATCTCTCTCTTTTTGTTTGGGGTTTGCTTGTTTGTTTTTTGAGATAAGAGTCTAACAATATATCACTGGCTGGCCTGGAACTCACTGTGTGGACCAGGCTCAAATTCACAGAGATCCACCTGCCTCCTGCCCATCCCACTGACGGGATGGTGACAGTGTGTGGGTGTGTGCCACCACACTCAGTATATGCCATTTTATATTTGTCTTTATATCAACTTCTGAAACAATCAAGCTTGTAAATTTCCTCTTTCTGCTTCTACTTCTCTCAACCTAAGAAAACATTCAAGGAACAGTCTCTCCAGGTTCTACAGCAAAGGGTGATTGATGGCCAGTGCACAATCACGGCCTGAAGGTAATTTGTGTGCACAGATTCGTCTCTGACAATGAACTGAGGCGCCAGTGACTGGTTCTTCTATCTTTTGCTACTTGAATGGACTCAGCTGAGAAACACCTTGGAAACGTTCATTGCCGAGGACCAGCCCTGCAAGTTCTGAAGTGGGATACAGGGTGGGACCCCTGCAAGTTCTAAAGTGGGATATAGGGTGGGACCAAGACTGATGCTCTCTGACCTTGTAGCTCTCGCTTACTGTCTGGGGGGTCAGAAGCTGATGGCCTCTGGAAATTTCACTCTCTCTTGCCATTCCGTGGCTAAAAGCTGCTTACTTCTGGTAAATTGATTCAAGCTGATAGCAGCAGGGCAATTAGAAAAAAGGCTTAATTTCTCTCTGGCTCAAGGGCCCCTCACTGGCCAGGCTAGAGGCTTGGAGTTTGTTAACTTTTTGTGAGCCAGAGATAAAATAACAAAAATAAAATGGAGAATTCAAGCACACCCAGAGACACAGAGACACACAGACACATATTTTGGCCAGACTGGACCACCTGTTTCAACAATTCCACAAGTGATCATGCACACATCCATACACACACACACACACACACACACACACACACATACACACACATATAGACAGACATATACATATATACATTTGTAGGATGGAGCTGAGCCATAATAGTTATACTTTATTTCTTCTCTCTGGCCTTTTTATACCTTCTTAAACCAAAGTTCTTTCTAAAAGGCCTCATAGATGAAGTGCTACCCAAGAGGGAGGAACAGAAGAGTGTGGATAGGAACTTCACAGCAGCGTTCACTCTGTAAGCTCATTATAAGTTCAAAGCAGCAGTTTCATGTGGCCTAGCTTTATCCCAGTGCAAATCTGTGGCTTCATCCTTGGATTTGCTTGTTCCAAGCCTGCATTCTTTCCTAGTGCAACTGGCCTGTGACACATGAAGGCTTACAGAGCTCTATTTGTACCCTCAGTCATTAGGGGTTTGGGATTACCTGTATCAATTTAAGAGTTCTATAAAATCATTATGAAGAATTGTGAAATCATTAAATCATCTAAACAGCATTATTACATGAGAGTACATCTTCATATTGATCTGCAGGAAATATATCCAATAGGTTGTGCTGAAACCCAGCAATCATTAGTCTATGTAATAGTGACAGAAAAGGTATATCAGCAGAAGAAGCAATCCTGAGATGAAGTTTCTGATGACTTTGCATCTCAGAGGACACCCACCACAGCCATGCAAAACAATGGGCCATTTCCAGACAACTTACTCTCTAGCTCCAGCCTTTCTTAGATGGCTTCTGTCAGTTAGCCAGAAGTCTGCGTGTAGAAAAGCCAAAGAAACATCTGTACATTGTTCTTAGGCATCTCTTGCCAGAAAGAAAGATTCAGACATTGAAAACTGTAAAGACTAGGGGCTAGAGAGCTGGCTCCGGGGTGAAGAGCCCTGACTGCTCTGCAGACGACCTACATCTGCTTCCTGACACTCGCGTGGCACCTCCAGTTTCAGAAGATCAGATCCCTCCTCTGGCCTCTGCAGGCATCAGTCAACAATGCAGACAGAAAAAGTGAAACTAATTTTTAAAAATGTCAAAGGATGGTATTGAGGGAGACAACTCATAAGAATAGATAACCACATTTTCTGCTAAATTTTATATTAAAAGACTAAATAGATAATTAGACAATTTAAAGATGGGACACTAGGGCTGGAGAGATGGCTCTGTGGTTAAGAGCACTGACTGTTCTTCCAAAGGTCCTGAGTTCAATTCCCAGCAACCACATGGTGGCTCACAACCATCT